>NW_028317801.1:6996388-7321666 GCF_062004578.1 Staurois parvus | reverse complement strand
AAGGACTACAATTTTGGAAGATATACTGTCCTTATTGAATTAATTTTGCCTACCCATGAGGTATACAAATGTTGCCAGAAATAAAGAAGGTTCTTTGTTGGTATGGTAGAGGTCATTTCAGGGAGAGCATAATGCTCAAATAGGACAGGGAAGAGACCCAAGGAATGTGAAATTGATGCAAACTCATTAAAGTATTACTAAACCCACAAAAGTAAAATCACTCTGTATATGTAATAAAGCATGCTTGATATACTCACTGTGGAACCTAAGGGGTTAATCCTCTGCATTGTGTAAAAAGGCTGTTTAATCCTGTCTTCTGTGGTCCTTCCTTTCTTTTGCTTTCCCCAATTGATCACCCATAGTTAGAGCAGCAGTGGCAAGTCTGAACATGCTCTGTTTGGTGTGTAATGCTAGAGGGTTTTTTTTTTTGGGAGGGTGCATGTTGATCGTCACAGGATCAATCAAAGCTGTCCAGACAGAGGGTTAGGGGTATGCAGCCTCATAGGATAGTCAGAGGAGAATGAGAACTCCTCCTACAAGATTAACCAGTGCTTGGCTGGACACAGATAGAAGCCACAAGACTGCTCTAACTGCCGATGAGAAAAGTTATTTAGCAGTTTATATTTACTAAAATATTTGCATTTCCATGTTCTGTGTACTGTGGGAGACTGAATATAGCAAATGCAGGGTCATGGGTTTAGTAACACTTTAAGGGCTGTAAATAACATGTGGGAAGAAGTAATACATACCAAAATATCATCAGCATATAAGGATAACTTGTGGGTGGTGCCTGCAATTTTAGTACCTTTATTATTTTTTCTGTCGAATGTACCCTGCAGGGGCTTCCAGTGCCACAACAAACAAAATAGGTGAAAGTGGCCTCCCCTGGTGAGTATCACATTTTATGGTAAACAAAAGACTGATTTAAACCCATGGTATTTAATTGTAGCATGCGGCTGTGAATATCCAGCTTGAATTCATGTGAAAAATCCATTTCCAAAGCTTCATTTGTGAAGTACTGCCAAAAAACAATGCGGGGCACTAAGTCAGACTCTTTGCACGTACTAAATGAGAGCAAAAGCAGTTCCTTTTGGTGTTTATATGCAAGATGAAAGAACTGACTCTTCCAATATGGTCACTGGCTTGGCATATCGGGACAAATCCCACTTGATTTCGCTTAGCCAACTGACCTGGGAAGCAGCTTTGTCTCTGAAAAAGGATTCAGTCAAGAGCTTTATATCTCTACTCATAAGGGAAATAGGACCAAAGTTTGACCACACATGAGGGATTTTATTAGGCTGTGAAATTTGTGGGTATTTAGCATCAAAAGGGTTTGGGAATGAGGAACAGGCTAAGTGTCTCTCCTAGAGACTGGCTAGGTCTACACACAGGGATTGAAGATAATGGAAAACCTTAACTCAATTTTGGGGCGAGTTCAGCCCTTGTACATGACTTAGTTGTATTAATAAGGTGGATGTTGTGAGCAGGGAAAGGCAAGGAAGGGTAGAAAAAGAAGTGGTGGGAGAGAAAAAGGGGTGAGGGGAATTAGGGAAGAGGATTGGATGTTGGAAGAAATTTGAGAGGAGGGGATCAGGAAAGAGGATCAAATGTTGGAAGGAATGTGGTGGTGGTGGTTTGGGGGGATGCATAGTTGTTGATTTACTAAAAGCAAATAGGCTGTTCACTTTTCAAAGGAAGTTGCACTTTGAAAGGGAATTTGCCCCAGAGCTTAGGGAATGTAGTGAATTTCACTTTGCAAAACAACATTTTTGCTTGTACATAATTGGAAGTGATGATGTAAAGGGGTAAAGCTCTGATGATGGAAGTCATCAGAGCTTTACTTCATTTATTAAGCTCCCTTGCAAAGTGAACGACCTGTTTGCCTTTAGTAAATCCTCCCTATAGTCTTCGGACTATGTTGCAATCTGGTTACAATCATAGGCCAACAAGACCCAAGAGCTGAACCAGTGAAGGGGGTAGCATGGGACCACCTGGACAAGGAGATGTATTGCATATAATCAAGGGAACAAGGATGTAATAGAAGCTATGTAGGAAATACAGTATATGAGCTGTTAAAGAAAGGGGAGAAGTAAAATTTAAGAAAAAAATGGAGACAGATATACTGTATGTATATAACCTATAAAGGTGTATGCAACACATCATAACAGAACATAGGAACATATTATTTTACACTAGACTTTACTACCTAAAGGCAAATATTAATAATCAGAAACATAAAATCATGAATGCAGTAACAACAACAGAACTTGTAAAGAAAGCTGGTTGCATAGCTTTCTCTGCATAGAGGTTGCATAGCCATCTACAGACCAGTGGGAACCCCAACAGGATCATGTCAGCTTGGTTGATCAGGAGAAATGATCAATGATGAACATCGGAGCTGACAGAGACTGGCATGGGAAATACGAAGTAGTGCATAAAATATGTATTGAGCAAACTTCGATTGTAACATCCTAGTCTGGATCTTAGCAGCACAGTGTTTCACAATCATACTCAATTACCAGGCTAAAAAATCAAAAGTTAGAAGGGAAAAAATAAAGGGGTAAGCCGATCATAGAAGAAAATCACTTGATTCCCCCATCAATGCAATGAGTGTTGATGGGGGAATCTCTCCCGTGAAGCTAGCAATAATCATATGTAAAATCCGGCAGGCTGGTTGTACCCAAATTGATTAATCGATTAATTTTGGTAACTTGGCCTGCTCATGGTTTGAATCTCGGCCGGTCCCTGCTGCACCGGCCAAAATTCAAACCGTCTGAAATTCAAACCGTCTATAGACAGCTTGCATTTCTGAGATATCAGAACAGTTCATCGTTGGTCATCTTTCAGCCAGGAGCAAGCTCCAAGTGGCAACAGAAGTGTGTGTGGACAATATAATATGAAACAAATACTAAATGTATAAATCAGGGACAATATCTGTTCAGTCACTGAGCAACTTCGAACGCCCTGACATTTGAATACAAAGCTAACTGCGATTGGAACCAATTTGAAAACATCAAATATTTGACAGTGGATCATCTTATGGGAAGTTATAAAAGGGAGCCATTCTGCAATAAGGAAGGATGCTTTTGGTATAAACTCTTTATATTCAAATATATATCACTTCCAACAAGAAGGTGGAGTGTAGGAAGCAATTGTTGCATTAGTCAAATTGACTTTCATTCAGATTAAAAATAGCAGTAGGTCCTCCCAGGGCAAGATAATTCAACCATGCAGAATATCGGTACCCTCTAACCCAGAGAGGGGTATAGAGTGGGGAAACTGATCAAAAAAAACTCATAATGCAAAGCTGCCATAAGGGGCAGAATGAGAGAGATGGCTGTAAGAATCATGTAACTCATCTGTAGAAATAAGAGGGAAGGCCACTAGGTAACTGTGAAGACTTAATGACAGCAAGTAGGTGATACTCATTCTTTCAATGTTGATTGAAGCATAGGGAGAGAAGACATGAATGTGCTTGTTAGCTTCATGGCGTTAGAGTCTCTTCAGAGACACCTGAAGACCAAGGACCTTAATCTGTGGTTGTGAATGGGGTCTGTAATGGCTTTAAAAAGTCTCGAATGAGATAAAAGAAAGCCTGGAAAATGAGTTCACATTGTGACATTGCTTGATACAGTCAGTTTTGCCAAAAAAAAAAAAAAGCTTAAAAGAAAATTCCCACCTATAGTAGATGTCCTGGTTTTTGGAGGATATGAAGATAGGGGTTACGGGCTCTTCACTTTAATATACCATGATTTTTGAGATATCTGCAAAAAGCAGGAAAGGGTGGTGTTTTTTCACAGGTGGCTTGGAGCAGTTTCTGTTTTGAAAAAGGGCAATAATAGTTTCAAGCAAGCTACTAAACTTTACATCACCTTTTTAGGCTCTGTCTGTTTTCAGTATTTTAAATACTGTTGGAGATCCTCAATTAGCCTTCCATGATGCTCCAGGATGGTCATGGCATCAACCATGTGGTCCTCTGGGGAGGTTGTGTTGTGACAGAGCACTTTGATCTCTCTTAAAAGGTCAGCCAAAAGTTTTTTTACGCAGTCATTATTTCATTACATATTGTAGAATTGAGTTTTGTTAGGAGGGAACTTGCAAGTGACATGTGCAGCATACCTGAACTTCCTTCCAATGCCCTGGACTTTCAAAGAACTAGGGATTAAATGATGATGTCACTGGCATTTTTAAAGTTTTTCATGGCAACAGAGGCAAAAGGTTTGAGGTTACCAAAAAAATGAACATACCTACTCACCTCTATGCAGCTATAAATGCTGCAGCTGTCCCTTGCCGGGTCTAAACTTGAGAACTGAGTGATCACATGACTGCTGATCGGTCAGTTCTTGGCCAGCTTTGAACCTCCAGCATTCACTGAAGCGTTGGGCTGGAAAGAGGGTGGGAACGACTGGCTCCATCTCTTAGCTGCATGCTGAGAGGTGGAGCAAGCTGTCAATCAGGCAGCTGGATGGCTACTGGCAAACTTCTAGAGCCTACAGCACCTCTGACATCTGTAAATAAATAATAGGTAAATCAGTCAACAGCGGACTTCAGCCTTCTGTCAGCTGATTTTGGTTCACAAGAAAGCACAGGTAAGTGCACTCCTGGGACCCACACTGGGAAGTATGACCAAAAATTCTTTAGCCATACTCTTCTTTTAAATCTTGTAGCTTAAAAATGTTCCCACAATTCTTTTTATGCTACATGTTGCATGCTGCAAGTGTTTTTGTCCCAAACATACTTCAGTGTGAGTGTCTGAAAAATCCAGTAACTAATTTCCATTGGCTAAAAATAATTTTAAAAGACTCAAGTCTCAGATATCCCCTCCAAAAAAAGCCAACCAAAGACGCTCAGTGTGAAAGCAGCCCAAGAGCCATCAGCTGGTGGCTCTGAAGACGAAGAAGTTTATAACGGGGCTTCATGCTGGGAAATGTTTATGTACAGTACAGAATATGGGTGGGAAAGGGTTAATAAACCATCTCTCTCTCTCTCTCTCTCTCTCTATATATATATATGTATGTATGTATATATATATGTATATTACGGTATATATTGTCTTCCACTTGTTATTTTCTCCAAGGGTCCCTGTGCGTGTGGACTGCATACGCTGTCTATTAGTTTAGATACGTTATATTAAAACCTGTCAAAGAAAGGAAACCAATTTCATAAGGTTAGCAAATTAATGAGAGCCTGGTTGCGTGTTAGATGCTTTCTTTGTGCATCTGGACCTTGGTACAATCTGCCATTCTTAATCATATTTTAATTTTCAAATAAATTGCTTTCATTATCCTTTCATTTACAATACCATGTGTGCTTTACTGCTCATTAATGTTTGTCATCTCCTTTGCCGAGACCAGGTTTTTAGCCTGACACGTGTTATGCTGTAATTAAAAATGGTGTGTATTTTCTTTCCTCGAAATTAGTTTACACGGCTGGAAAAATCATGTAACATCATATTTATTTATTTGCTTACTTTCACAGCAATGGAGCACGCATATCATCATTTTATTTATTAAATCCTGTTTCTGTGACAATGGTTGATGTGTACTTATCCCAGCCTGCCTGGTTTGACCATCTTTTCATCAGGAGAAATTGCTATATTGTTTGCAGCTACCCTGTTGTGTCTATAAAATGGAGACAGACTGTTAATAGGTCACCATTTTAATGAAACACACAGTCCCCACCTACTGTGGCTTAAAGATGCAGTGTCGTGCCATTCTTAAAGCTGATCTCTTGGCTAACAGCTACATATATACAGTAGGTTAAATACATATATACAATCTGTTTTACATGAAAACGTATTTGTATCTCTGTCCATCTAGTTTTGAGATTTACCCAGCACTTTCACACAGCACTGTCCTGCCTGGCTTTCTTTACTGCAGTTTCATTTTCACTTGCAGGTCTCCTCCCTACCCCCTCTTTGTGACTGAACAATGAAAGGAGAAACAGCAGACAGATGAGCTTATATATCTGTCCTTCTGCTTTTTCTTCCTATCAGCATTCTTTTTGCACTGCAGCCACCTGATTAGCTCCTTTTAATGCTTTTCTCTCTGCTCTCTTAGCTCTGCTATACATCAGAATGCAAGAGACTGATAACAATTCAAAGTTAGGTACTTACACTTCTTGCATTACATTCAACGATCCATTCATTATTAGAGAGCTCAATTTTTAAAGACAAATAAATAAATTATTTGGGGTCAATTTTAACTTAATTTGTATTTTAAATGACTAATACATTTTAAACTGATACTTTCTCTCTCACTTTCTATCGATCTCTCTCTCGAAATTCCTTCCAGCAACTTACAATGGTACTCAGTAGTTTGTATGGCCCCCATGTGCTTGTATGTATGCCTGGCAACATTGGGGCATGCTCCTAATGAGATGACAGATGATGTCCTGGGTTATTTGCTCCCAGATCTGGACCAGGGCATCACTAAGTTCATGGACAGTCTGAGGTGCAACCTGGCGGCGTCGGATGGACCAAAACATGATATCCGAGATGTGTTCTATTGGATTTAGGTCGGGCGAGCATGGGGGCCATTCAATGGTATCAATTCCTTTATCTTCCAGGAACTGCCTCCATACTCTCGCCACATGAGGCCGGGCATTGTCATGCACCAGGAGGAACCCCAAGACCCACTGCACCAGCATAGGGTCTGACAGTGGGTCCAAGGATTTCATCCTGATACCTAATAGCAGTCAGGGTGCCATTGATTAACCTGTAGAGGTCTGTGCTTCTCTGCATGGATATGCATCCCCAGACCATCACTGACCCACCACCAAAACGGTCATGCTAAACAATGTTACAGGCAGCATAACGTTCTCCATGGCTTCTCCAGTCCCTCTCACGTCTGTCATGTGTGCACATGTGAACCTGCTCTCATCTGTGAAAAGCAAAGAGCGCCAATGGCGGACCTGCCAATTCTGGTGTTCAGTGGCAAATGCCAGTTGAGTTCTGTGGTGCCGGGCAGTGAGCACACAGCTCACTAGAGGACCTAGGGCCCTCAGGCCACCCTCATGAGGTCTGTTTCTGATTGGTTAGAGACATTCACACCAGTGGCCTGCTGGTGGTAATTTTGTAGGGTTCTGGCAGTGCTCATCCTGTTCCTCCTTGCACAAAGGACCAAATACCAGTCCTGTTGATGGGTTAAGGACATTCTACGGCCCTGTTCAGCTCTCCTAGAGTAACTGCCTGTCTCCTGAAATCTCCTCCATGCTATTGACTGTACTGGGAGACACAGCAAACCTTCTGGCAATGGCACGTATTGATGTGTCATCCTGGAGGAGTTGGACTGCCTGTGCAACCTCTGTAGGGTCCAGGTATTGCCTCATGCTACCAGCAGGGACACTGACCCTTGTCAAATGCAAAACTAGTGAAAAACAGTTAGAAAAGATGAGTAGGGAAATAAATGTCAGTGACCTCCACCTGTAAAACTATTCCTGTTTTGGGGGTTGTCTCATTGTTGACCATCTAGTGCACCTGTTGTTAATTTCATTAATACCAAAGCAGCTGAAACTGATTAACAACTCCCTCTGCTACTTAACTGACCTGATCAATATCCCAGGAGTTTAACTGACTTGATTCTACACTCTGATTAAAAAGTGTTCCTTCAATTTTCTTGAGCAGTGTATTATATATTGGAAGATAAAAAGAAAAAAAGATTAATCTATGGACAACTTTACACTCGAAGTTGACAAACCCTACCACATACCCCCCCCCCCCACAATGTAAGGGTTAAATTCTTATTTAGTCTGGGGGTGCTCCTGGCTTTGGCAGGCTTCCTCCATCCATGTGACCAGTCCAGCACTGCCACCTTCCTCAGGAATCCTCACCTACGGTTGCATGCTTGCCTCCTCCATGTACCATGCAGGATCAATAGCCTGCACTGTATGTGATGATGCTGAGGGACTGCCCACAGCCCAGAGCCTGGGGCAGAAGAGAACAGTGCTGGAGCCTGCTGGACATAGGGATAGGGTAGGTAATACACTTTATGCCTTCACACCAGAATTAAACAAGCATTTAAAGGCTAAGTTCACCTTGATGAAAAAATAATAAATGCGCGTATTTTTGCAGGTAAAAAAATGGATATTTATTATTTTTTTCACAGGAGCCTGCAGAACATTGCACCTGCAGTCAGTGGATTTCAGGTGCAATGTCAGGCTCCTGCAGACATAGGCTACAGCTCTGTGTCCTTACCTCTGTTCAGGCTGTCAGTTTCAGAGATGTAGGGGGTATGAATGGACTACAAGTTTGCTGATCAGCTTGCTCACAGTCCATTGAAACTACAAATCTGTTGGAACTTGTAGTTTATTCTCTCACAGATCTCTGTTAATGAATGTCGTAGCTGTGCAGTTTTTTTAGGCTTTTTTCCATTATGTTCTCCTGGTGATCATGCCAGTAACACACTTCCTGTCTTAGGGTGTTTCTACTGTAGATGGAGAAGCAAGAGAGCCACCATTGGACAGCAGCATTGCCAGTTTAGGTGGAGAGCAGTGTGAGATGCACTAGCAAATTCAGATGGACTTGACTAACAAAATAAAGTGATTGTATAGTCATTACTTAAAAAACCCCTCAAAAAACCCAAACATCTTATACTTATCTGGTATGTGCAATGGTATTGCACAGAGCGACCCAGATCCTCCTCTTCTGGGGTCCCCCATCAGCGCTCCTCCCCTTCTCGGTGTTCTATCATAGGAAGCCACTTCCTATGGAGGTACACCTGCAGGCTTGATCTTGAGTCGTGCTGCCTGTGTCCATAGACACACCACATGGTTTGGCAATGCCCCCTGCTCCCTTTTTACAAGATTTGACTGACAGCAGTGAGGGCCAGTGGCTCCCTCTGCCCCATCAAAGCCTGTGAGAGCGGGGAGAGAGGAGTGAGCCGCTACAGTGCACTGTACTGGATTGAGTGAGGACTGCTAGTGGAACATTTTTTACCTTAATGCAGGGAATAAAATGTTTAGGCTTTAGAACCGCTTTAAAGGCGATCTCCAGCTAACATTACGTGACTACAATCTCACCATTGCAAGAACCCTTGACAATGTTAGACCCTCTGTCACTTGTGACAGCTTGGTCTGTTAAAAGAAGTTGAAAAATATCATACTTGCTGGCTGGATCACCAGGTGAAAATAAAGAAAAAAAATGCTTAAAGCAGAAAAATTGTATTTTTCCATGCAGTGGGGCTGTTCCCGCACTGCATAGGTTAAGTGCTTGTGTTGTCTAGGGGTTCAGGGTAAAGCCATACTTACCCATTCCTCTGGAAAACTGTGCTCCCCCATGTCCAGCGGTGGACTGTTCCTGCCTTCTTCACATCCAGAGCTGGTCTATGGGTGTGATGATGTCAAGAACAGCCCATTCACAAGACCGCTAGTGTGCGGGGGGAGAAGAGGCGGGCACCGATCTTGTGCTCGGAGGATCAGCAGAATAGATAAGTATGTCTTTACTTTCTGAACCCCTAGACAAAAACAAGCATTAACCCATGCAGTGCGGGCACAGCCCCACTGCATGGTAAAATGAAAAATGTGCCCGTATTTCTTCTTAAAAAAAAAGCTTTAAGCTGGCTATAATCACGCTATATTAAGCTTAAATTTGGGCTGAAAAAAAAAAAGGCAAAATTTAAGTTGTTGGTGATCCTGCCGACACAATCTTCCTCAACAAAGTTCAACTGTTAAGTCGAAAGAACTGGGCAGAAAAAAAAGGTGGTTGAACTTTAATTGCAGCTAGTCAGCTGCTGTCATTGTTTGGCTTTTTTGAAAGCCCTGGGTGACAGCTGTCAGAATACTGTGGCTGGCAGAGGAGATTCATCCATTCATGCCATTTATCATGGGTGGAGTAATCAGTGGATTTCAGCCTGCTGAGCTGAATGAAAGAAATCTTTCATGTATTATGCCTATTACATCTATTTATTTATACTTTTTATTACAGGAATTTATATACTGCAGCACCAACAATTTTTGCAGTATTTTACATACAGTATATTGAACAGGCATGAATGAACAAATATTTCTGATTTTAGGTCCACTTTACATAGATGTTGCTGAAAGATGTGACACCAAAACATCAACATTTTCATCATACCTTGGCAGTTCATTTTTACTACAGAAATTTGTACTATTATTTTTTTTTTCTTTTTACAGATTGTGTTTGATGTTCCACTTTTTTACCAAGAAAAGCCATTAAACACCTCTTTAGTAATTATATTGAAAACAGATGAATGGCTTCACATTATTGAAGCACTAATAAATGCTTTCACGCTACAGAACCTCCACACAGATTGGATGTAAAATCTATTACAGTTTTAAGTAGTGTTTCTGTCTTGTTTTGTTTCATTTATGATAAAAGTATATTCAATATTTTCCAAGCGTTAATGATAGAAATACTGGGCGAACAACCTAATCTGTTACTGTACTTACTTATACCATAATATATTTTTAGCTGAAAGCAGAAATCCAGGCAGGCAAAAAACAAAACAAAAAAAAACCAAAACAAAAAAACACCAACAAATGCAGTTATGTATTTATTTTAAATATCATTAAAGACAAAAAAAACCTTTCATTTAAATATATTCCTCAATAGCCACAAAGGTTATAAATCTACTTTGAGTGCACCAAATGTCTTTGCAAATCCAGGCATTACCCTGTAGTGGTGAAATCATCACTGTTATGCACATAGCCTGTACAGAGAGATGTGGGAAGGATACAGCAGGCCCCACCCTCTACAGACTGCCTGAAAAAAATCAGTAGGTTCGGTTGTCTTCCAGGCGGTGAAGACCCGGATGAATGCTATGCTGATCAATGAACAGATGTCTAGCGTTCTTCAAGATTCTCATCCGAGATTTCTTAAGGTTTGGGAACCTTGGATATGTTATTCCCTGCCATCCCTGCCTCCTACTAGCTATGGCCTCTTATAGTTGTTGCCTGTGCTAGCCCTGGATCCGTGATTCTTCTAGTCTTCCTTTCTTCCATGATTTCTCTCTGCACAGGAGTGGTGTCATCATGGCTCGGCCATTCAAACGGCCGGAGCCCGCACACCCGGAAAGAAGACTGGGTGACGATGGAATCCCTGTCAAGAGTGACAGCATGCTGCTGGAGGTATTCCTTTTATAGGTAAATCTTTCATATTGCACTAGTATGCGGGGCACATTATGCCATTACCTTGCAGGGAGAACTTTTTTTTTTTTTTTAAGAGAGACCTAACTGCTTTAACTGCAGCACAGGTCACCAGGCTGACTGTACTCTATGGCAAAGCTGTGCATATCATGGGACTGGATGGACAGCAGAAATCGTTTGGCAGGACAACTCCCATATATTTATCTCATTTCTGGATTTAGCTGTCCACCTGAAGTTTAGCTGGAAAGTGTATATAGCTACTTTTTTTCTTTTTTTTTTTCTTTTGGATATTGTTATTATACAGGATTTATATAGCGCCAACAGTTTGCTCAGCGCTTTACAATATAACAGGAGACAATACAGCAACAATACAGTTCAATACAAGAGGGATAGGAGGGTCTGATCCTAGGAGCTTACAATCTAAGAGATAGTCATGTTTTATTGTCTGTGTTCTGCTGGAAAGAGTCATGCTCTTAATCTGTGCTGGTGACCATTGCCACTGAGACAGAGAGTGGTGGAAAATGAAAAAGTTGCGCAGTTGTCATCAACACAGAAGTCAGAGTAATTTTTTCAAAGAAGAAGTCTGTTCAGGTGTCAGCTGAGAATTTCCTCCATTTTGGAATGATTTCCTCTCAATTCATGTTTCTTTTCCAAGGCAGGAAGTGAAGGGAAATCTTCCCAACAGGACACAGACAAGAAAAAATTAAGAGTCCATTCACACTTGTGTAACTTGCCATGTGATTTTGGAGTCCAAAGTCGCATGACAAGTTGCACCCCATGTTTCCCAATGAGTACCATTCAAATATATGTGATTCCAAGTTTCAGTGACTTGCAAGTAGTACCTGCACTACTTTGCTAGGACTTTTGATGTGACTTTAGCCCAGTGAATGCAAAGTCAGATCAAAGTTGCACCACAAGTCACATCAAAGTCACACTGGAAATTGCGTGACTTTGGAGATGCGCTAATGTAAATGGAGCCTAACTGACAAAGGTTTTAACCCCAAACTAAGAAGAAAAGTTGGGGCTGTACATATACTTTAAATACAATTGTAAGACAATAAACTAAGAATAACTCAAGGCTGCATTGACCTCTGTTCTGAAAAAGCTATTTGCGTAGCTGTTATTCCAGGTCAGGTTTGAAGCTACAAGATCAGTATAAGTATGCAGATCAGGAGCTCTTTTTACATTCTTGTTCCAAATCAGTGGCTCTGGGTGGAAGAGAATGCATACCCGACCTGCTGTTAGAGGTCTGAATGGGGAGTGTTCAGATGTTTGTAGGCCATCCTTGGTTCCCTGTTCTGCTCAAGGGAAGAATCAATTGGCTTTTTGATCTTTGTTGTTTTCCTACATAATAGGCCAGAGCCTGGAGATGTATATTAGCCAGGGGCGGACTGACCATTTGGAAACTCGGGCACTGCCTGAGAGCCCGGGGTCAGTAGGGGGCCCCATGAGATGCCCCTTTATCATAGGCTTTTTTGAGTTTGGGAAAGGCCACAGGGGCCCCATGATCCCCTATTGCCCGGGGGCCCCATGAGTTGCCAGTCTGCCCATGATATTAGCTTCATACAAACATGAATTTTCAGTTCCATACATTTCTACAATAAAATACAACTGGTGGACAGATTGTATATGACTGAGCAACCTGTCTCTGTAGGCACCTTTACAAAGATCTGAAGCTATGGAATCAAAATGACAAGGTCTACAGTGTTAGTCTGTGTGTTTTGCTTGTGGTAGTGTCCTTCATACTACATGTGTGTGGACAAGGTTGTGTCAAGCTCAGAGGGAGAGTATTTCTCTGAAACACTTGCTGTGCATTCAAGGCCTAGGCTTACTTTCAGGATCATTCAAATATAATGGTAGTTAAGCTGGCCATAGATGGTTTGAATCTTGGTCAGTTCAGTGGGGCAGGCTGATTGTATCCAAATTGTTTGTTGTACGGCTTGGGTAAAAACAGGCTGTCGGATTTTTCATGCTATTATTGCCAGCAGCTATAGCAGATGACAATAATCATCGTGTTTGGCTCCACGGGAGGGATTCCACCATCAACACCGACTGTGTTGATTGGGGAATCGAGCCATTCGGTTGCAGGAAATAAAATCACATAATTTATGAGATTTATCTAGAATGACAAGTTGGCATTTAAGTCCTCATGCACATTGGACATTTTTACAGCGGCTGTTTTTGGCTTTTGATGTTTTTTTCTACAGCTAGTAAACCCCCCAGCATGTTATCCTATGTGTTCATGCACACATAGACTAATCAGTGTTTTTGGCTGGAAAAAACCCCAGAACTAGTGCGTTTCTAGAGGAGTTTTTTTAGCTGTAAAAACGCTCTAATGCTGTAAATCCCAGCAAACTGGCATTTTTGGACTTTTTTTTACCAAAAAAAACACTAAAAAACGTGGCAAAACACCGCTAAATGCTAATGCAAAAAAACGCTGAAAAACTCAAATTTTTAACGTGACTTTACACAGCTGATACCAGCGTTATTAAAACATCCCGTGTGCATAGAGCCTAAAAGGAAAGCCAGAGAAAAAGAAAAGCCTGCATTGTACTGAGTAACTAATCAGGTTCCACCTGTCATTTTTTTTTTAGAAAAGCTATAGAGTAGAAACTAATGGATTATTTGCTTTAGTCAATACCTCTACCTCCCTGCCTCCATTTTTAATCCAACCCAATGTGTTTTGATTGTGTAAGGCTTCTTATTTGGTTTTGCGTGACAAAGCCAGGTAGGCACTGAACAAAGGACTCCTTCAAGCATACAAGAAGTAAATTGTTAGACCTTTAAACATGATATTTAAAGTGAAGTCTATGGGGAGGTTTTTTTCCATAACTCTTGTTTACTCTGTAAATGTTATAATTCTCCGAATTACACATTTATGCTTGCATTCTTTGAGTATTCATATCATATCTGTGTTCCAAAGAATAAGCCATGTTTAGTTTGAGTCTATTATTCTAACTTCTGTAATTATTATTAGCATTAGGAGGAACAATGGATGTCATATCTGAAAATGTTGCAGAGCTGACATGTCAGAAACTATTGTTTTAAGTTAACTGCTGTTTTTCGGAGCTGAAACTGTTCTTTTGTCAAAATGTTATAAATTCATAGATACCTGAAAAAATATTACTTGCCAAAAATGCAAAAATCAAATTTAGTTTTTATTTACAGTTATTGTAAAGGCTGAAGTTTTTTTTACCTTCATTCCTTCTATGCATGAAGGTAAAAAACCTTCTGTGGCTGATCCCCCTGCAGCCCCCTAATACTCACCTGGCCCATCTTGATCCAGCACTGTGCACGAGAGCCTTGGCTATCCTGGGACTCCCTCTCCTTATTGGCCTAGACAGCAGCAGGAACCATTGGCTCCCACTGTTGTCAATCACTGCGAGTGAGACAATGAGCAGAGAGTGGGGGGCGGGGCTGAGCCTTGGCTCTATGTGTCTTAGGGCTCGTTCACACTTGACTTTACTTTTAACTCTTGCCAAATGCCCCTATAGTGTTTGAGAGGCATTAGACAGGAATTTGGGAAGCGTTTTCAACGCTCCCCAAACGCCGTATGCGCAGTTTTGAGGCGTTAAAACCGCACCACAAATGCCTATAATGAAGTTAAATGGTATCAACGCTTTGCAAACGCCTTGCAACCGCGTCACAAACGCCTGCCAGACATTTGAGGAGCGGCACCATAGACTTGAATGGGAGGCTTCAACTCCTCCTGACTCGACATGAGGCGTCAGTTTTGCCACGACGCAACGCTACGCTAACTCTTCAGTGTGAACAGCACTGTGCGCTGGCATGTGCAGAATTTTCATAGGCGTTTGAGAAGCATTAAAAACACTTCTCAAACACCTGTCTGATGCCTGCTGACAAAGTAAGTGTGAACGTAGCCTTATGGACGCATAGAGCAGGGCTCGGGAGCGAGCATGCACCAGTGTCCCCATAGCAAGCGGCTTGCTATTGGGGGCACGGGTGAAGGGGAAGGAGCCAGGAGTGCCAGCCTGGGACCCAAGAAGAGAGCTGCTCTTTGAAAACTCACTGCACAAAGAAGGTAAGTATAATATGTTTGTTATTTAAAATAAAAGCCAAACCTTTAATATCACTTTAATCTTCTTTCCTGCTACAGATTGACCAATCTCTATGAGCTGTATAGTAGGGGCAGTCATGTTATTATTGTGCTACTAGCAGTGATGATGAATACTTTTAGCTCCAATGCTGCATGACTGTTATGTGGCCTCGGATATGGAGCATGGCTGAAGTTGCAACAATGGTGAAGCTGCTTTTTAGACCAGTGTGAATAGTTATTTAACAAATTATTATATAAATAGGTAAATGAACATAATGTATGACAAGCATTTTTTTAAGTGATAATGCATTTACATTACAAATAGCAGCAACATTTGGCGAGTAAAATAGTATAGTACAATAGTCACTTTAACAGTAATATGAAGGGTTAATCTGGTGACACAGAGTCCAGTATTGAATATTAAACATTGGACATTATGCGGGTGACAGTGTGTTTTATACCTGGCGGTATGTGAAAGGAGGGGGGCCTTGTCCAATGAGTTGCAGGGTATGGTTTACCGGCAGTAAGAAAGGAATGGATGACCGCATACTAAGGTAAAGAAATTCCAAAAGTCCAAAAAGCTTTATTGAAGTTAAGTCCATAATAAAACCATCACAGCAACAGGATCTGAAGGAGATATTTTAACATGTTTCATGCTAAGATGTGCTTAGTTATGATTATCTATCAATTGACTTGCGTACAACCAGTCTGTCGGCTTTCTTTAAATGATTAGCGTCACCGGCTATAGCTGGCAGCACTAATCATTGAGTTCTGCTGCCAGGGAAGACTCCCTTCTAGCAGAACACAATAGCACTGCGGGAGCAGGGGCGGACTGACCATTTGGAAACTCGGGCACTGCTCGAGGGCCCGGGGTCAGTAGGGGGCCCCATGAGATGCCCCTGGTACCTTTTTCATAGGCTTTTTTGAGTGTGGGCAAGGACACAGGGGCCCCATGATCCCCTAATGCCCGGGGGCCCCATGAGTTGTCAGTCTGCCCCTGTGCGGGAGTGATTCCCCATTAACACTGACTATGTTGATGGGGGAATCAAGCAATTTTCTTTCTTTTCACATGTGGAGTTTGACTCTTAGTCAAGGTCACAGGAGGTTGACTGACAGCAGCAGGAGCCAATGGTTCTGCTGACCTCGGTGTCCCCTGTGAATGCAGGAAGTGAGGTCCTGGTTACGGAGCCAGCACTGGAGTGTCGACATGGAGCCAGGTAAGTGTTTAGAAATAGAGGAGTAGGACAGGTAGTGGGGTATTTTTACTTTAAGTTCGTAAAGACCATCCATAGCATTTTTACTACGGCCAGGCAGCCCCGGCCACATATCGGGCAAGGGGCATGCGTGTGCCCTCTACCCAGAAATGCTGGATCACGTGCATGTACGTTATCCAGCATTTGTGGGTAGAGGGCACACGCATGCCCCTTGCCCGATCTTTGCTGTCATTCTGTACAGTACAAGCCGGTCAGCAGATCTTGGCCAGTGATTTATGCCTGGCACCTGCTGCTTTGCTTATCAAATCACAGTATAGAGTCCTGTTTACTAACAACACAGGGCTCTGTACGGAGAGCAGTGATGTGGCTGTGTTTTCCCCCTGCAAAGCAGGGAAAAAAACATCCACACTGATTAGTAAAAGTAGCAAATTTTATAATCATTGCACATTGTTAGGCACACAGTTAAACCCTTTGGGTTGCTCCTAGATGTTAACCCCTTCCCAGTCAGTGTCATTAGTACAGTGACAGTGTATAGTATTAGCACTGATTACTGTATTAGTGCCACTATTGATGTCAGTGTCAGTTAGTGTCCCTTCCAGCCAGCGTCAGTTTGTGTCAGATTGGCCTCCACACTACTACAGTCCCGCTATAGGTCACTGATCACCAGCAGTACCAGTATAACATCATAGCTGCGTAAATTCCAGTATACTGTATATGCATAGCTTGCAGACGCTATAACTTTCTCACAAACCAATAATATACACTTATTGGGAGTTTTTTTTTTTTTACCAAACACATGCAGCAGCATACACTTTGGCCTAAATGTATTAGGAAATTAGATTTTTTTTTTTGTTAGATAAGTAAACCCTTATACAGTATATAACTAGTGAAGTGACTGGCCTCAGGTGATACACAGAGGTGTACCTGTTTATCTATGGCCGTCTTTCCCCTACATTCAATCAAAGTGCAAAATTTACTCAGGATCTCTCAGCTCTGAAAAGCAGGAGGCGGAGAGCAGAAGTTACATCAGTCAGGAGAGCTCTGAGAGCTGATTGGAGGGAAGAGACCCCCCCCTCCACACAGCTCACAGGAGCAGAGCTAAGGCTGTCAATTTGCTGGAGGTTCCTCCCCTGGGACCATTTTTTATAGGTGTTAGGAAAGTTTCTCAGATATAATTCTTACTGATAGCAGAGGGACGAAGCAGCAGACAGAAATGACGCTTCGTGCTCTGGATTGAGACAAGTATGCACTATATTGAGATATACTTTCTTCATATTTCATGTCTGAAGATTACAACCACTCTAAGTGGTTAACGCAAAGAATTAATTCATGTGAAAAACATTTAGACTCTTGAACCACTTTACTGTAACCTTAGTGTAATAAACTTTATATATTTGTAGCCCTGTGCATGACTTCTATGGTAGATGGCTAAATTGGACCCCTTCCATGGTAAAAACATTAATTTGCTTTTGCCAATGGTGCCATAGACACAAGAAAATGTTCTCATGCTCATTGAAAATAATGTGGGAATTCTTACATATGTAAAACAAGAGTATTTAGCTAACATACAAAAGCATTCTGGTAAGCTGAGCTCCAAAAAAAAGAAATGTGAATATGAAGTTCTTCTGTAATATGCTGTTTTACTTTGATTTGACACATAATCATAAAAATCACAGTTTTTGTCATTGTCTGCATATGCATTTTTATGCAGAGTTCTTCTCTTTTCCCTGAGGAAGGAGTGGAATCACTCTGAAATGTGTTGGAACAATTAGATTAGTATCTCTGCAGCTTTGTTACATCTATGATGATACCAATTTGTGTCTTTTATGACCAGTCAAACACAGTCATACTGGGTATCCTTATCATGTAATTTCATTTTCTGATTGTGATGCTTTATTATGACTCTGTATGATGTATTGTTTTGCATGTCTTTGTGCTATCATCTTTTTTGACAAATTTAATGTTTACTTTTTTAATACTTCTAGTACCTTCTAAGCCCTTAATGTCCCAGTGTCAGGGGGTCTCTCCTTTTTCTAATGGTTATATTGGGGATGTTGGCTTATAATCAGGAATTTTTCCCTTCTAGACATGAAATGTTCTCATGCTCATTGAAAATAATGTGGGAATTCTTACATATGTCAAGTATTTAGCCAACATGCAAAAGCATTCTAGTAAGCTGAGCTGCAAAAAAAAATATGAATATGAAGTTCTTCTGTAATATGCTGTTTTAATTTGATTCGGCACATAACCATAAAAATCACAGTTTCTGTCATTGTCTGCATAGTGAAAGGAACGTTATGACATAAGCTGCTCTTCGTTACTTGGCAACAGTTGTTGAGCCGAGCTGATTGAAGAGATTAGCTGACATAGATAAATGTTCTATTTCCACCCTGCTGCCTGTCTTCCTATTCCTAAAAGACCGCAGTAAATGTGACTGACGTTACGGGTTGGGTTCGGAAATATAACTTGCTGTAAATGGAGGTTTCTGATAAATCTGGCTTCACAGGATTTTTGTATTCATCATTAATATCTATAAAGGTGGGTACAGACCATTTACCGGCACAAAGCATTACCTCTTATACCAGCAGGCAATCTAAGAATTTGTGTTAGATTCCTGATTGGATCTATTAAACACAAATACAAAACCAAGCTAATGGCAATAGTGTGGTGTTATCTGGGGTTCATACCTAGGGTGTAGCCTAGGGATGGGCAACAGTACAAACTTTGGATGGGGTCTAACTTTGATGTCCCCTGTTATCGTGCTTCTTGATTGCATCCCCCTGTACTGACTTCTACCCATCACTTCCCTCTAGTATTACCACCTACAATTAAGGCCCCTTTCACATTGTGTGGATTGAGTTCAGGTCAGCATGGGATCAGCTCACAGATCCCCTGCTGATCAGAGCAGAGTGGGTGAATGACAGGTCCCTGTCTGCTCAGTTTATGCAGAGCAGACACAGACAAAGCCCTCTCTGCTCTATGGGCAGTTGGGTGTAAGCGGACTCCACTGTCTGTTTACTCTCTGCTGCCATTTGATCTGATCCACCTAGATCAGCGATTCTCAAATTGTGGGTCACGACCCCTTTGGGGGTCAAACGACCCTTTCACAGGAGTTGCCTAAGACCATCGGAAAATACATATTTCCGATGGTCTTAGGAATTGAGACACCACTCCTCTATCCGTCTCCAGGCGGGTCCGCCCACATTTCCCTGGACCGCGATGTGTGGGCGGGATGTCATGCCGCCCCGTCATCTGGCCACACCCCTGGGATCACTCAATAGCTCCGCCTCCTCGACGGTGATTGGCTGCCAGAACTGTAGCTCAGGAGAGGCACACAGGCGGCCAATCACCGGAGGAGGAGCCGAGCGGTAGCACGAAGATCAAAGAAGATCGAGTGAGGGAGCTGCCGGAGCGAGTGAAGAGAAGGAGAGCGGCCGGAGAAAGAAGACAGCTGTGTTTGTACCGTGCAGATGACTGTGTCTGTACCTGCTACAGCCAGGTATGCTAGCTGTAGATGGGAGAGGGACAGAGCAAGCCCAGGCTGGAGCAGGGGTCAGCAAGGTAAGTATCATTGGTGTCAGTGGGAGGAATAGTGCCCCATCATTGGTTCTCACTAATACCTATGATGGAGCACTATTCCTCCCACTGACACCAACGATGGGGCACTATCCTCCCCCCACTGACACCAATGATGGGGCACTATTCCCCCCACTGACACCAATGATGGGGCACTATTCCCCCCCCCACTGACACCCAATGATGGGGCACTATTCCTCCCACACTGACACCAATGATGGGGCACTATCCCTCCCACTGACACCAACAATGTGGCACTATTCCTCCCATTGATACCAACGATGGGACACTATTCCTTCCACTGATACCAATGATGGGACACTATTCCTCCCACTGACATCAGTGATGTGGCACTACTCCTCCCACTGACACCAATAAAGTGGCACTACTCCTCCCACTGTAATATTACAGTTATGGAGTAGCAACAAAAATAATTTTATGGTTGGGGGTCACCACAACATGAGGAACTGTATTAAAGGGTCGCGGCATTAGGAAGGTTGAGAACCACTGACCTAGATGGTGGGGGACGTATCCCCTTCTGTTTATTTTCAGCGGACAAGACAGGATTGGAGGTAAATAGTTACATAGTTAGTCTGGCTGAAAAAAGACAAAAGTCCATCCAATTCAACCATAACAAAAAAGAACAAAAAAAGTTAAAATCCTACACCCACAGTTAATCCAGAGGAAGGCAAGAAAACCCAGCAAAGCATGATCCAATTTGCTCCTGCTGGAAAAAAAAATCCTTCCTAATCCCCCGAGAGGCAATTGGATATTCCCTAGATCAACTTTACCTATAAATGTTAGTATCCAGTTATATTCTGTGTATCTAAGAAAGAATCCAGGCCTTTTTTGAAGCAATCCACTGAGCTGGCCAGAACCAACTCTTAAAGGAGACTATTCCACATTTTCACAGCTCTCACTGTGAAGAAACCTTTCCGTGTTTGGAGATTAAATTTCTTTTCCTCTAGACGTAAAGAGTGCCCCCTTGTCCTCTGTGATGACCTCAGGGTGAATAGCTCCACACCAAGTTCACTATATGAACCACTGATGTATTTATACATGTTGATCATATCCCCCCTTAATCTTCTCTTCTCAAGAGAGAATAAATTCAGTTCCTCTAATCTTTCCTCATAGCTGATCTCCTCCATGCCTTGTATAAGTTTGGTTGCTCTTCTCTGTACTTTCTCCAGTTCCCCAATGTTCTTTTTGTGAATTGATGCCCAAAACTGAACTGCATATTCCAGATGAGGTGTAACTAATGATTTGTACAGGGGTAATATGATATCTCTCTCATTTAGACCCGCCGTCTATAGGGAAACATGGACCATCCAATCTGATACAATTCAGGCGAATCTGATCAGATCACATGTGTGAAAGGGGACTAATTGTATCTAAACTCAAAAAGGCTAAAATAAGTATTGAACACGTCAACATTTTCTCAGTAAATATATTTCCAAAGGTGCTATTGACATGAAATCTTCACCACATGCTGGTAACAACCCATGCAATCCATACATACAAAGAAACAAAAACAAATACATTCAGAAATTAAGTTATGTGCAATAAAATGGAATGGCACAGGGAAAAAGTATTGAACACATGAAGAAAGGGAGGTACAAAAAGGCATGGAAAGCCAAGACACCAGCTGAAATTTGTCAGTAGTTAGAAAGAAATCCTGCCCCTTGTCAATGCATATTAATATCAGCTGGTTCAGTCTCAACTGATGGCCTATACAAAGGTGTCACACAAGAAACATCTCATGATGGGTAAACGCAAAGAAGTCTCTCAATACCTTTACAACCTTATTGTTGCAAAATATACTGATGTCATTGGTTACAGAGGGATTTCTAAACTTCTGAATGTTCCAGTGAGCACTGTTTGGGCCAAAATCCAGAAGTGGAAAGAACATCATTTCACCATAAACCGGTCACGACAGGTGCTCCTCACAAGATTTCTGACAGAGGAGTGAAAAGAATTATCAGAAGATTTGCTCAAGAGCCAAGGGACCACTTGTGGACAGTTTCAGAAAGACCTGGAATTAGCAGGTACAATTTTTTCAAAGAAAACAATAAGAAATGCTTTCAACTGCCGTGGCCTGTATCCATTGCTGAAAAGAAACAAGTTGAAGCTCTTTTAAAATTTACAGCACAACATTTTGACAAAACTAATTTAAAGGAGAATATAGTCTGGTCAGATGAGACCAAAATTTAACTCTTTGGATGCCATAATACACACCATGTTTGGAGGTCAGATGGCACTGCACATCACCCCAAAAACACCATACCAACAGTGAAGTTTGGAGATGGGAACATCATGGTGTGGGGCTTGTTTTCAGCATACGGTACTGGCAAACTTTATATGATGGAAGGATGAATGTAAAAATGTACCAAGACATTCTTGATAAAAAACTGCTGCCATCTACCAGGATGATGAAGATGAAACGAGGGGGGACATTTCAGCAAGACAATGATCCCAAACACAAAGCCAGGGAAACTCTCAATTGCTTTCAAAGAAAGATAATAAAGTTGCTAGAATGGCCCAGCCAATCACCTACCATGAATCCAATAGAAAATCTATGGAAAGAACTAAAGATCAGCGTTCATGGAAGAGGCACATGAAACCTTCAAGATTTGAATACTGTTTGTGTGGAAGAAAGGGGCCAAAATCACACCTGAGCAATGCATGCAACTAGTTTCTTCATACAGGAGGCGTCTTGAAGCTGTCATTACCAACTAAGGATTTTGAATGAAGTATTAAATACATTTTAGTTAGCGTGTTCAATACTCTTTCCCTGTGTCATTCCATTTTATTACAGATAACTTAATTTCTGAACTTATTTGTTTTGAGTTTTTTTTGTATGTATAAATTGCATGGTTGTTACCCATATGTGATGAAAATTTCATGTCGGTAGCACCAAAAATGGTGACGTGTTCAATACTTATTTTACCTGCTGTATTATTATACAGGATTTATATGGGGCCAAGAGTTTGTGCATCACTTTACAAAATAAAGGTGACAGTATAGTTACAATACAACTAAATATAAGAGGGTTCAGAGGTAATAAGTATGATCATTTACAATAGGGGTAATCATCTGAAAGTTGATCCACAGTGGAACTCCTTTCAGAGGAAGTTCGATAGGTCGTGAAAAAATGTTATGTTGCCTCCTTACTTTCTGTTTTTACCTCTAAAAGCCAACACCACTGCGCTTCTAGTGTGTGCATTTGTGAGGCAGTTGATGCGTGGCCCCATTTATTGGAACGTGTCTCATTTGTTGAACTGCCAACTGAATGCAATGGGAGGGTGGGTAAGTTTTTTGTGTAACCCCCCAGGACAACTGCCTTTGAAGCTTGGGGTGGTGGGGTGGTAAAAACATTGCTCAGCTTCCTGTTTTCACTGCCCCCCAATCACAGGTGTTGCAAACTAGGCCTAAATTTATTAGCTGCAGATATGATAGTCCTTCCTGAAGAAATTAGTTTACCAGTCTGTAAATTAGATGAGCACCAGGCATAGGAATGTGATACTATAAGATCTGGCTAAAAGGATGTAATAATAAAATACGTAGAATAGACGTAAACCGTATTAAGCCCCCATTCTGAGCCAATTGAAGCATGTTTCCAGAAGTATTTCAACACTCAACACCATGTTATTTTATACGTGTTGTCACTCACAAAAAAGTACAGAAGCTTCTTTGGGTTACGATCACATATTTTTGTCCCCAATAGACTTCAATGGGAGAGCCTGAGAAACACAGGTAACGTGGTTTCATGCCTAAAAATTGTCTCCTCTTCCTTGTAACTAGCTTTCCATTGCTAAAAAAAAACCTCATGCCTGAAATAACCTGGAAAAATTGCAAAAAAATCCACTCTAAAATCACATACCAAAACTTCATGTTCAAGTGTGAATCCAGTGCTAAAAGATCCTGCAGAATTTGACACTTTCATGAGTGTCAGATTCCTGGTCTGCATTCAGTGGTTTGATCCACTGTAACTACTGTGTAACTACTGTGCCCTGTAGTGACGTGGAGGCCATTGGGAGGAACCACAGATTGCAAAGGGGAACTGAGAATTCTGAAATTTCGAGAAATTTCAGATTTTTAAGACTTTTTATGCACCAGTATTTTTTCAGTAAAGCAAAGTTTGGCAATGCAGGTGCAGAAATATTACAAGAGACACTTTTTTTTGCATTTTAACTCCTATGACAAAGTAACTTGAAAGTGATGCTGGAAATTACATAAACATGTTATATTAGATTTTAATGATTAGGCTTACATGTATTTTAACACTGTTTTAGCATTTAAAAATACATTTTAAAAGTTTTTTTTTTCATAACTATTTTGTTAACCGCATTTTTGTAATATTCTTAACTATTTTGTTAATTGCATTATTTGAGATTTTTAAATATCTGGTTAGAGTTCAGCTTTAATATATTTACCAAAATCTCTGTAAGCTTGGTCAGTGTGCTTCTTTGCTTTAATTTATAATCCGCTTTTTGTCTTTAAATTACATTCACCTGCTTGAAAATACGGGGCAGAGGCCTATGGAGCATAGAGGTATATTACAGTAAATGTAGGTCATATCCACTCCTATAATGCTTCTTTTATTGTTGCTTTCTATAAACTAGAAATAATGACTGCTATAATTACTAAGTGTATGTCTGTAATTAAGCCATCATCTTTTCTTAGTATGGCTCTGCAAAATTCCAGTTAAAGCTGCTTTTTGCCAGCTGTTCAGTGATTACTGTACATGCGAATCTTTATAACAAAGAAAATGGTCAGTATGTGCACCAGGTTACCGAAGTCTTTTGTTTGAATAATGGAACACAATCTAAAATGTGACACCACCTTTGCACACATAGGAATCTGGCTTAATGAGGGATGCTCCATATAAAGGCCAGTTAGGAGTTAATTAGTGAGTACGCTTCAGAATGTGCTGTGGATAGTATATAGCTAAATGAGACATTGTTATCATATTGTATCTAGCACTAGCTTTATATTTTCATTACAAATATTGAGCATAATTATTAGCCTGCCTTTCTGACATTAACCGCTTCAGTACCAGCCTGTAATACCCCTTCACTCCTTCATTACCACGTTATTTTTAAGTTTTTTACTGCTGTGATAGTTTGACTGACACTTACTCATTCATGTAGCGCTAAAACAATTGAATGTATCCACATAAATATGAATGTATCCACATATATAAATCTGAATTTATCTGAATGTGCAGCAATGTAAAATAACATATGTTGAAAAACTGAAAGTCCAATGGTGCTTTGATGAATATCCACATATAAAAATATGAATTCAATAATGTGCAGCAATGTAAAATAACATATACATTGAAAAACTGAAAGTCCAATGGTGCTTTGATGAATATCCACATATAAAAATATGAATTCAATAATGTGCAGCAATGTAAAATAACATATACATTGAAAAACTGAAAGTCCAATGGTGCTTTGATGAATATCCACATATAAAAATATGAATTCAATGATGTGCAGCAATGTAAAATAACATATATGTTGAAAAATTGAAAGTCCAATGGTGCTTTGATGAATATCCACATATAGAAATATGAATTCAATAATGTGCAGCAATGTAAAATAACATATACATTGAAAAACTGAAAGTCCAATGGTGCTTTGATGAATATTATAGACGCTATGTAGAAGATAGTATAATGAACCACATATATAGTCCCACTGTCCTCCATAAGAAGTCTTCACCCAGTGATCCAGGACATTCAAGAGTGTCACCTCCACCAATGGCTAAAATGAAAACTCACTAAAAGATGTTGCTGTCTAAAAATAGAACAGCAATATACACTTGTATAATGATTAACTCCCAAGATGCGATCCTCCAATACATCAGGAAATCAATTCTCCTCCTCACATCGTTTTCTATCAGATGTCAGTATATGCACTCAGATCTCTTGATGTAAGAAGGAGAAAGGTCAGCCTGCTCCACAACCTGGAATCCACCTCACACAGTCTCTCTGGATGATTGGACATGGATATTGATGCTGCCAGCTAAAGAGTGGTTTAACCGAATCCTCATTCAAAAATATACAAAAACACTACTCCTTCATAAGAAATAGGCACTCATCTAATAAAGGTAATTTTATTAAAATCAAAGAACCCTTCCCTGTTGCTTTGGGCCCTGCACTCAGGACTCCCTTTCACTAAAGCTCACATGGGCTTTGTTTATGATAGTTTGTGTCAAATGCATGCAGCTTAAGAGTTTATCATGACTACTTGGGGGTATTTTTAATATTATTTTTCAAAAAAAAAAAGTTTGTTAAAGATCCTGTTAATTTCCTTTATCTCATTTAATACGTAATCATTTCTCAGGTTAATTCTCAGCTTGTTCTGTTTCGTTTCTTCATACTGCCAGGAAACCATCAGAATTCAGATATGAAAAATAATACATTTCTTGTCACATTCACGGCAATCAACAGACCAAACAAATACCAATTAAATTCCGCTGCTACATTATCAGCGCTCGGAGATACTGTATATCTTCTGCATACACACTCAGGAGTCAGGGATTTATATGCCTCATGAATGCTAATGTTTGATTTTATGGAAGATTGTATATGTTACGCCAGCAGAAAATAAAATCAATCATGTGTTTTCCCTTCATGTTTTTTTCCACTTTGCCTATTAATCAGTAGTGCTGAGTAATGAAATATAACATGTGATTACCTGCAGCATATGTGTGTGAACATGCTTTGAAAAATGTTTTTCTTTGTCTCCGATGCAGATGGAGTGTTCGGGAGATGTCAGCGGCGACCGGTGATAGACGTATTCAAGTACGAAGTTTCACCTCCTGTTGTGCAGCGTCTGAGGAGCATTCTTCAGAAGCTCTCCCACAGAGGTAACTGGCTTAAAGTACAGTTTATAGGACAATTATCATGCCTAAAGACCAATTTTTTTCACCATATGCTTAGCATACATATATATGTAGTGCACAGTATATATCATTTCTTTAAGTAGGAGTCCAGACAGACTAAAGAAAAGATTGAATGCTGCTATGTATTCAATATATATTGTTAAAATAGAACTGAACTCAAAAAGGTAGCTTTGCAGTGTTGTATGGAAAATATGGAAGTGTTTATTGTGCCTAAGCAGTACCCTAAAAGATCTACCTTTTGTTTGGAATTCCTCCCGAAAAATATCAGTGTACTTCCTGCTATGTGAAGGTGCCTAGGCACTCCTATGCCTACAGCCTCATAGCTATGAGGCTCCTTTTACATGGGCAATCCAATCAGATTTGCCTCTTTATTTTTTTCAGGTGGATCTAAACTCAAGCTTCCTATTAGTCCTTGGGCAGGCGAATGTAATTGGACGTGCATCAATTTACATCCAATTATCTCTGAACCCATCTAGGTTCAAAGAAAATTGAAAAAGATCTGTGTTCTTTTTTTTCTCTTTTGATGGAACAGAGACAGACCTGCCCATAGACCTAACATGAGCCATTAAGATCCGTGTTGTTCACTGTTCTACTTGCTGGAGGTTCTGACATGAGGAAGCAAAGCCCTTCCTCTACCAAGATGGCTGGCTCCACATGTGGCTGAAGACTGTATGGCAGTCAGTAATGTGGAAAGAGTAGCTGCAGGAAGACAATGGTGCAACAAAGAGTTACATTACTTGTTACATTTATTTATTTGTTGACAAGTTCATATGCTTACCCTTCAGATTTGTGAGTGTAGTGCAATAATTCAAACAACTCACAAATAGTATAGTATTAAAAAAAATGTCCTTAGCTTTGGTTAAAGATAGAGTACAGATGATAAGCTGGATAAAAACAGCTTCAATTCAATCCAGGGAACCCCTCTACGTCTGGAAACATCAGAAAGTCCTGGAGTTGACAATCTTCACACAAGGTTCTCAGCAAATTCACCAATTTGGGGAAACAATCACCCCAGTTTGGCTTTCTACTTCTTTA
Source organism: Staurois parvus (assembly GCF_062004578.1). NCBI lineage: Eukaryota > Metazoa > Chordata > Amphibia > Anura > Ranidae > Staurois > Staurois parvus. Next base: position 7,293,763 of record NW_028317801.1, on the reverse strand, counting down.
GCTAACTGCAATGAACTTGCATGGCGATCTTCTTCAACCCTTCTCATCAGAAGACATTTCTGCTGAGGTGTTAACCTCTGTGGAAAGTCTGGACGTCTCTGTGAGATGGTTGCAATTTCATCTTTGTTACATTTTGGTATCAGTTTTGCTACAGTATTCTGACTGATAAGTATATCTTTGCTGATCTTTTTGTAGCCTTCACCTTTCTTGTGTAAAGAAATTATTTTCTTTCTCAGGCCTTGTGACAGTTTTCTTCCATGTGGTGCCATTGCTGATAGCATGAAGTGGGAGGGGTTTTCCTTGTAAAGTAATGCCCTTTTTTAATCAGCTGTCTGCTGGACACTTGTTTAATGAATAATTAGACTCACTTGTAGTTGAATTCTTGTTAATTAGGCTTTTGTTATCTAAAATTTAGCTTTGCTCCTAAGAGTGTATTCATTTTTGCAACATGGTCTTGAATGAATTTTTTAGGAAAAATAAATTTTTGTGTGTGCAAATGAACAAGTCTTGTTTGCGTCAATGTCCTGCATTTGTGGGAGTATTTTGTAGTATAATGTCACATAGAAAATGTTGATTCTGAAAGGAAAGTAAAGGTTTTCTGACAAATCTGTTGGGGTGTACTCATTTATGCTGAGCACTGTATGTGTGAAATTTATCAAGGGGGGCTTCCAAGTTAACACTAGTTTTAACCAGTTCTGGATTTATAATGGTATCTAGGTAAGGAATGTGACCATCTGTGGTAAGATCAGAAAGATCACAGTATGCAGTATAATATAAGTAACCATATATAGAAATAGCCAGAATACAGGTATACAAGGGGTCTTCAAAAAGTTTCCATACTTTTATACATATATATATATATATATGTGTTAAAAAAGTGGAGAAACATATATATATATATATATATATATATATATATATATATACACACACACAGATGTAGTTACCGTACCTGTAAACTATTATAGTTAATGGCATAATGACTAATTTCAAGTTCTTTGTAAATCAATGTTTATTATAACAACGTACTACGACTGGTGACTAGTCCTTTGTACTCTACTTGATTTTTCTGGGCACAGCTTTCAGAGTTTAGTTTCTCTGTGTTTTTAAATAAATAATGTAAGTATCGGAAACTATCATGATATCAGCCTTCTGTGATCCCTATACAGTGACACTCAGACTGGAAGACAAACACTAAAGTATAACTTTAATTTTAGGGCTCCCATATACAGACTCTCTGTGCTTACTAAAGCCATGCGTACTTCTGGATCATTTCAGGATGGTGATTTAAATATAGTTCTTACTCATTGGTCAGGGGTTCACATACCCTGCTGATTTTACAGGAAAGCTTAAAGAGTATGTCAGTACAAAAAATGTGAATTTTTTTTAATTATATATAAAAATGTATGTGGGTGTAGAAAATATATTTTTTAGAATAGGGAAGCAGCTCTTAAGAGTATGAATACTCTTTTTACATACCAATAAAGGTGCTAATCTCTAAAAAACTATGAATTAGTGCATGGTGAAAACATCATTGTGAAAATATGAACATAGATATATGAACACTACAACTCAAAACATTTCAATATGTCCATATAAAACTTTTGATTATCCTTTCGAAATATTGGCAATCCAACCATGCACCCAACAGCTGTGTCCAATGCGATAACCAAGAATTCTTCACCACCAATGTGCGGTAAAATGAAAGGCTTACCAGATCCAATCACAATCCACGCTTATCAAATGGTCAGAGCAAGTAATAAAGGAAGCAGACATCACCAGGATCTCCAGATCTAGTTCCAATTCGGGCATATCATGTAAACCAGGCAGTGTTATAAAGGAGGCAAATCTCACCAGAATCTCCTTCTCAGACCCAATGCTTTTATAACAATACACAGATATAAAGAGAATTCCTTCCACAGCGTAGTAAGTTTTATTAAAAAGTATGCAAGACAAGACAAAGATCCACTCACATTAATAAGTGCCACTCCAGGCACTGGATATTCACACAATACAAAGAACTGCAGCACCGCTACGCTGTCTAACAGGGCCGGCATGCGTTCCACGAATGGACTCCAGAACACCAGAAGTGACGCTCAATGGAGACCGGAAGTGACGACAATAGCCAGGCCTGTTAGACAGAGTGGCGGTGCTGCAGTTCTTTGTATAGTGTGAATATCCAGTGCCTGGAGTGGCACTTAGTAATGTGAGTGGATCTTTGTTTTTTGTTTGGTAGGGATGCACAGTGACTGTTTTAAGGCTCATTCACACTAGTGGTTGAGGGCCAGTAAACCCTGTGGTTGAGCTGCTCTTTGTTTGCCCCTTAACTGCTACCCACCTTTAGCTGCAGATGCAACTGGTGGGGGTGTATTCATGCTACAGACACAATTTTATGTTTTGTGGCCCTGGCAAAAGGTATACCCCTGTTGCTTTGAACGCGACCCATTCAGGTGAATGGGGTTGCTTTGCAAGTGCCTTGCAACCGTATACAATGCACATGGTTGTGGAGCACTAGTGCAGGCTTCAATGGGGTTAAAGCAGGAGATAAGGAGGTGATACAAAGCCTCTTCATTGCCTGCATTAGACAGGTTAGAAATTCTCGAGCTAAAGCTCAAAATCACTGTACCAGACCAGCAGTCTCCATCTGCTCATGTATGAACATTGACAAAAACAAAATGTCAGCAACAAGGTGAAATATAAAAAATCCTTCTTTATTATCTGCAAGGAGTAAAATATTCCACAGAGCAACCAACGGTAATGCATTTCAGTCAAGCCCCAAGGCTATGAATAAGGTCTTTTCTTGACTGAAATGCATTAGTGTTGGTTGCTCTTTGGAATAATTTACTCCTTGCATACTATAAAGAAGATTTTTTTTTATTTCACCTTGTTGCCGACATTTTGGATGTCTTCAATGCCTGTAGCGCATATTGTGTACCGTGTAGCGCATATATGCAGTGACAGAGTGGGCCTTTATGTGAAGTCACTGCACACATGTGTCCACAGCTGTCACCAACAGCTTTCGGTCACGGCTTCTGATTGGGGGCCAGGGTGATGGGCTGCAAATCATATAACTTACTCTGTGAGAGCCAATCACAGCACTCCTTATGAGTGGGAAGATACACCACCTTCCTGCCTTAATACCCATTTATAGGGCCATCTTGCTGAATATTCTTATCACTGTTAGAGAATTGAAAGACCACTCAGGAAACCAAAAATTTTCAAACTAAATACAACTGTTTTCTGATTAGAGAAACATCAGATAAAGAGAAATTAAGAGAAAGAGGTTACAAAAAGAGTGCAATCATAAGGAAGCAATAAACAGAACTCATATTGGTGTGAAGACTTATGTCTGAACATAAATAATGATCTTTGATCATGTGCTTCTTTGTCCTTTAGGCTGCAATTGAATTCTGTCAATGTGTGAGTTGGCTTGAGAGATGGGATTCAACTGCAGCCTATGGGGCTTTAGGTCGCATATGGAAGGTTTAAGAGCAAGCCTCCAGCAATTGTGTTTCTATGGAAATTCAGTCACTGACTTTCAGGGCAATGCACAGTGGCTTTTGCGTTGGAAGATATTGTTTATTCTAAATAGATAGAAAGGGTAAGGATAGAGAGTATTTCTTTTTTAGTTCACATTTACCCTTTAAGGTGAACTGAATGGTCAGACTAAAGTTGCAGTGTTTGCCTGCTAGCATTTCACCGATTGATTTCATGTGTTGCCTAAAAGTGCTCTTTAATGTGTATCCAAAACAAATACAGTGGGGAAAATGAAAAAATAAAAAGGGTAGAAAAAACTGATATTTCGATTCCCTACATGAAATAAAACCAAAATAAAGCTGTCTGGCTCTGTGACTGTTCCCTCTGCTGGATCATTTTTAGTGAACATAGAAACTTGCCAAAAAGTGTGACTTTTCTTAGTCTCCAAACAACCAAAATATTAATGTGCGCCAGGATCATCTCCCACTTTGACAAGTGCAACCTTTTACAGCAAAACAACATCAAACAAACTCAACAATCCTGGGAATAATCAAAGAGCAAAAGGAAATGGATGCTTGCCAGCAGATGGTGAAGTATAATTAATTCCACGATGAGACAGATCATCACACTCATCAAAGTAACAAAGTGATAGTTGGAAATAAAAGATATGAGAGCATTAGTAGCATATCGTACTTATAGTGACTTTAATGTACAAGTCTATTATGGGTTGTTCTGCATTTTACTAAGCACAGAGTCATATAGCATTTATCAAAGCTTAAGTACACTTTTTGTACTATCATTCGTGCAAAGAAATGGATGTATGTCTCGATGCGATGATCAAAAGCGTCATATATCTGCACAAATGGAAGGGTTAGGATGACTTCTGCATGACAATACTGAATATTTGAGAATCACATAGTATGGGCAGCTGGTTGTCTCTTCATGTGCTGAGAAGTGAGGGTAGCCCCAGGTAGAACAGTAATCCACATTTTCATAGTTTCATAGTTATTTAGGTTGAAAAAAATACAACTGCTTACAAATTCCAGCAGTTTTGGTCTAGAGCAGTGGTCTGCCCTATCCAGCACTATTTTATCCACTGATACCAACAATGGGGCATAATTCCCCTCACTGACACCAATAAAGGGGTACAATTCCTTCCAATTTGGGGTGGAGAAACTTGACTGTTCTGCACAGAGTCCTGACCCCAACCCGATAGAACACCTTTGTGATGTATAAGAGCAGAGACTGTGAGCCAGGCCTTCTCGTCCAACATCAGTGCCTGACCTCACAAATGTGCTTCTGAAAGAATGGTCAAACATTCCCATAGACACACTCCTAAACCTTGTGGACAGCCTTCCCAGAAGAGTTGGAGCTACTATAGCTGCAAAGGGAGGGCCGACTCAATATTGAACCCTATGGACTAAGACTGGAATGCCATTAAAGTTCACTTGGTTGTACACGCAGGCGTCCCAATACTTTTGGCAATATAGCGTATATATGTATATATATATATATATATATATATATATATATATATGAACTGCCATCTAGTCATGATAAAGAATTCTTGGGGGAGGGGGGAGGGTAGCTGGGGTTCTTTTTTAAGTGCACTGTCATTATTTAAGAGGACTAAATAAAGGTGCACATATGATCACATTCATGGGATATATAAGCTATTCATATTGGTTAAATGTATATTCTGCACACCCTAGACACATGAGCAGAGGAGATTTGTGAATCCCTTTCTATGTGGAAAGTAAAATTAATTTCTTCAATATGTTGCTTGTCCTTTATGCAGTCCACAGAGAAAAAGTAAACTTGCCAAATCATTCTTTTTTGTATATCTGTACAAGGTAACTAGATGACTAACTATGTCAACTTTGTTAAATTGTCCTAACAAGCTTTGTGGGGCCAGTTGTTTTTATGTCATAGGTGAGGCTATCCACACTTTTTTAACTGAGCTGTACAGTGTTTTCCCCAAATCTTTTAGGTCCTTCTTATAATATGGTGTCCAACATTTTACTCAATATTCGTGATGCAACTTTACAAGTGATTTCTATGAAGCAAAACTGAACTCTTATATCACACGTTTTATCTCCCTTACATACATTTCAATATTTTTGCCTTTGTAGCTGTCACTTTATGTTGGGCGATGCTGCATAGATTTGTGTTAACCAGTATTCTGAAGTCCATCCCCAGGTCTTTTTATCCTAACTGTACTCCAAGTAATGTATAGGGAGTTGTAACAAATGTGGGCAACAAGCTGGCAATTCTGACAGTATGTGCATGAATGGGCAGTTCTGACAAAATGAGTACAACAAATGGGCATGGACCAACCACCTATTAATTTCAGTCTACTAACCAGCTCTTTACCCATATACATTTTTCCCTTACTCTATAGCTTTCCCTACTTTTGTACAGCTTTGGACTTACCTGACAAGATGATCTTGAGAGTTATACTTTGGTAGCATAGCTAGAGTCACAGATCCTGAAAAGGTCCAGTCATGATTTAGACAAAAAAGGCTACCCTTTTTTTTTTAGGTTGTGGAATGGTTATTGGGCTATGGACCCCATTCTATAAAAAAAAACAAAATGATTATTTTCAAACAGAAAATAAAATTACAAATATATTAATTAGATCCACAGCATTTCTGAACTCCTTACTTAAAACAAAAAATGATCAGTGGTCAGGCTTGCTGGTCAGTCATTTCCCACATTAGTCTTTTAGTTTTTCCTAAATATGTTATAATGTAAACCATAACTAGTCTTGTAAAATTAAAGTTAAAAAATTAGATTTAGAAGGAGATTTACTAAACCTGGAGGGTGCAAAATCTGGTGCAGTTCTGCATAGAAACAAATCAGCTTCCAATTTCAGCATGTTCAATTAGGCTTTGACAATAAATCCTGGAAGCAGATTGGTTTCTGTGCAGAACTGAACCAGATTATGCACCCTCCAGTTTTAGTAAATAATCCCCATAGTGTCTAATAATTGACCTTAATACTTTTAACACTCAGTGGTGCCTTCAGGGCAGGGGTGGACTGACAACTCATGGGGCCCCCGGGCAATAGGGGATCATGGGGCCCCTGTGTCCTTGCCCAAACTCAAAAAAGCCTATGAAAAAGGTACCAGGGGCATCTCATGGGGCCCCCTACTGACCCTGGGCCCTCGGACAGTGCCCGAGTTTCCAAATGGTCAGTCCGCCCCTGCTTCAGGGTTATATACTTTGGGAGCTTAATTTTGTTGGTATAACTGTGCCTCCTGTACTTTTCCTGTGATAAGCAAATATGTTGAATAGGGATCACTGGCCACAATACCATATTTCTTACTCAGCAAAAGCCTAGAATTTTTATAAATGCAGTCTCTCTAGAAATATAACAAACTTGTATTATATAGTCATTATCAATACAAAGAGTCTTAATAAAGTTCTGTAAGCGCAGAATTGGTTGCTTTTGGCACCAATAGTAAATAACCTTTGGCTATTTAAATGACTCTAGTTTAGACAGCAGGCTTTAAGGCTTCTCTGTTTTACCCATACACTTATAGCTAGTTCTCCCTTGGTGTATGGCTTGAGCAGGGATTGCTATAGATCAGCATCTTACTGTTTCAAAGTTATGTGAATTTAGTTTTCTCTCAGAGACCTACCATTGTGTTGGCCAAGAGTGCCCTGTATAGCATTAGAATATCTTTCTCTTCCAGAGGAAAAGATCACTGGGGACGGGGTCAACCAAACAGAAGCAGTTGTAGCATAAATATTATAGAGATCAAAGTCATAGTGTGTGGCTGGACAAGCTCATCTGGTGCCCATGGCGAAGATGCCAAGCTAGGGCAGCACAGTGGCTAAATGGTTAGCACTTCCACCTGGCAGCCCTAGGGTTGTTGTTTCAAATCCCAACCATGGCACCACCTGCCTGGAGTTTGCATGTTCTCCCTGTACTTGCATGGGCTTCCTCTGGGTACTCCGGTTTCCTCCTACACTTCAAAAACATGCTGGTAGGTTAATTGGCTCCTGTCTTAACTGGCCCTAGTATTTGTATGTATGAATGTAAGTTAGGGACCTTAGATTATATGCTCCTTGAGGGTTAGGGACTGATGTGAATGTACAATATATATATGTAAAGCGCTCCATAAGTTGACAACACTATATAAGTGCCTGTAATAAATAAATAAAGTGCACCCTCTTGTGCAAGCCTGATTGTCTTCTGCAGTTGGTATCCCACTCCCAGCTGTCACTACTCTTGTCTCAGCATCACTATGTAGGTCCAGGTCCGTTGATCTTTGTGGGACCTTCTTCCTGTGTGTTCTCCTTGCAGGATTTAATATCAGTACACATGCATAGTGTGTTGTGGCAAAATATTTGGCTAACCGTGCTCAGGTTTGACAACGGCAGGTCTGCCAGGGATTAAATTATAGCAACATGCTCCTCTAAACAAACAGCTGTGATTTGACAATATGCAGATGAAAAACATGGCAAAATGGGCAGTACAAAGTCAACAACCAGGTAAATATTACAATACGTGGGCAACAACCTGGCAATCCTGACAACACGTAAACAACAAACAGGAAATAGTGACAATATGAGAGCAAGAAATAGGCAATTGCAGCAATACTCTATGTAGGCAATAGGGCCTGGGCCTAAGTCACAATTATGATGGACAAATATTTGACCTGTAAACTGCAGCAAAAATGGATTTGGGTAAAGGAGATCTAAAGCCATGTCATATGCTTTTATTTTATAATATTAGCATTGTACTACAGACAATAATATATTTGACAATCCAATATAAGCTTGCTTGAAAAATCTCCTTTCATGTGGTGAGTTTATAGGCATCAAGACACCACAAGCTCAACACAGAGCCATTGGCCCCTGATTTACGCCTACAGGCGCCATGATGACACAAGTTCAGCACAGAACCATCATCAGCTCTTCCAGACCTTGTTTTATGTCTATAACAGAGGTCTCAAACTGCAGTTCAGGGGCTGGATGTGGCCTTTTGCTTGCCTTTATCCAGCCCTTGAGGCACTATGTTTGCCACTGAGACCAATAATGGGGCATAATTCCTGCCACTGACACCAACAATGAGGCCACTGACACCAACAATTACTCGCATATTGTATGCTTCTTTACCTGGATGCTTTTAATACCTTCAATAAATTATTGAAATTACTACACTATCGATATTTCCCTGCCTTAACTCCCTTGGGGAGTATTGGTTTTCAGACATCCATTATCCAGTCTCCAGAGAGGGAGCCTCTTTTACACCCTGTGAGCTGCACCCATCCATCCCTTAAGGGAAACTCTGGAATTTCCTGAATCATCATTTAAAGTCCTAGGACCTATCCATCTGCAGAGGGAGTTAATCTTATACCTGGCCCATCTCAGATGACCAATTGATGACATCAGGCTATATTATTCAAACGCGCATTATATTGCACGTTCCGGGGAGTTACGCATTTCTTCCATATCTGATTGCACAAGCACCAAATTTTGGATAAACGCAGGATATATATGAGCACCTACAGTCACCTTATGGACGTTATACTGTATATATTTTATGATATTTATTTGTATCTTTTACTGCAGTTTAATATAATTCTTCCCACTGACACCAACAATGGGGCATAATTCCTCACACTGACACCAATGATAGGGCACTATTCCTCCCACTGATACCAACAATGGGGCACTTTTACTCCCACAGATGCCAGCAATGGGGGGCACTATTCCTCCCACTGACCCTAACGATGGGGCACTATTCCTCGCACTGGATAATTCCTTCCAATTACACCAACAATGGGGCACTATTCCTCCCACTGACACTAACGATGGGGCACTATTCCTCCCACAGATGCCAACGATGGGGCATAATTCCTCCCACTGACACCAACAATGAGGCATAATTCCTCCCACTGATACCAATGATGGGGCACTATTCCTCCCACTGATACCAACAATGGGGCACTATAACTCCCACAGACTCCAGCAATGGGACACTATTCCTCCCACTGACACTAACGTTGGGGCACTATTCCTCCCACTGGATAATTCCTTCCAATGACACCAACAATAGGGCACTATTCCTCCCACTGACACTAACGATGGGGCACTATTCCTCCCACAGATGCCAACGATGGGGCATAATGCCTCCCACTGACACCAACAATGAGGCATAATTCCTCCCACTGATACCAACAATGGGGCACTATAACTCCCACAGACTCCAGCAATGGGACACTATTCCTCCCACTGACACTAACGTTGGGGCACTATTCCTCCCACTGGATAATTCCTTCCAATGACACCAACAATAGGGCACTATTCCTCCCACTGACACTAACAATGGGGCACTATTCCTTCCACTGACACTAACGATGGGGCACTATTCCTCCCACAGATGCCAACGATGGGGCATAATTCCTCCCACTGACACCAACAATGAGGCATAATTCCTCCCACTGATACCAATGATGGGGCACTATTCCTCCCACTGACACTAACAATGGGGCACTATTCCTCCCACAGATGCCAGCTTTGGGGCATTATTCCTCCCACTGACACCAACAATGGGGCATAATTCCTCCCACTGACACCAACAATGGGGCATAATTCCTCCCACTGACACCAATGATAGAGCACTATTCCTCCCACTGATACCAACAATGGGACACTATTCCTCCCACTGATACCAACAATGGGGCACTATTACTCCCACAGACGCCAGCAATGGGGTATAAATCCTCCTACAGACACCAACAATGGAGCATAATTCCTCCTACTGACACCAACAATAGGGCACTATTCCTGCCACTGACATCAACAATGTGCCACTATTTCTCTCCCTAATACCTAAAATGGGACACTGTTTACTCCCACTGGGCACAGTGTGGCCCCCTCTAAAGTGTGAAAGACAGTAAACTGGCCCTTTGTTTAGAATGTTTGAAGACTCCTGGTTTAGATCAACAGCCCAGTAATACTGTATTGTAACTCTCACAAAAGCTTAATAAATTCTAGTTGTGTCATTTTGTAGAACTAGCAGCAAGCCCTAGGAATGCATGTCGTCTCCAGCATGTATGAGATGACCCAGCCCTGGCCGGGTTGCAGAAAACCAAGTAATACATTCACATATGATTAGGAGGCAGACATTGCACGTCATTCACAGGCAGCTCACTATAGGAATGTGTATAGCGCTGTCCTGTATCTTCATTTATTCGGATTCCCCACTCTGTCTGCTGTCTGTGTGCTGTAGCTGGATGGAGGGGGAATCAGCCTAATCAGCCTACTATTCCTCCCTTCTCGCTCCTCCTCCAGCAGGCCTGTCTTCGTTGCTGCTATAATTAATGTGTTGATGAGAGCAGTGACACCGATTTATGCGCTTTCAGACCGGCTTCACATGTGGGGACGGTTTCAGTGCGATTTTATAAAAGGAGTTCAATGCGGTTTCTTTCAGCGATTCAGGTGCAAATTTTGAAAGTGTATGACGCTTGAAATTGCTCCTAAACTGGGCTGAAAATCATACCTGACTTTTTAAAATCGCACTGCGGCCAGCCCGTGTATATGTGAATTGGCCCCATAGAAAGCCGATTTGGTTCACATTCCATGCAAATCAGATGCGGATCGAAATGCATCCAGTTTGTATTTATGCGGGGCTCAGTCATCTAACAGAAATAGCTGGGGGTGTAGAAATGCGGTAAACTCCCTAAGGCTAGGTTCACACCTATGCAATTTGCATTTGATCTGTTTCTGCAGTGTGTTTTACGGTGCGTTTTGGGTTTTTGCACATGCATTTTTGACGCGTTTTGATGCATTTTTTATGCATTTCATTTTTTTTGTTGTTGCTAGGCAGATTAAAATGCAAAATGCATTAAAAACGTGGCAAAAATGCAGCAAAAACGCACTACATGCTTTTCTGCAGCATTTCCATTGAAGTCAATAGCATTAAAAACGCAACTTTTTGCTTTACAAAAGTATCTGACCCTTTTCAAAAAATGCACCAGTGAAAACACAGAGATGTGAATGTGTCCCATAGGAAATCATGTTAAATGGACTCAAAGTAAACTCATGTTAAATGGAGTGCAGTGCGTTTCTGCAAAACGCTGCAGAAAACGCTTAGGTGTGAACTGAGGGTAAATATCTGGAATCTCAGTACCGGATCCGACAAGTTCCTCGCTATGGTGATGAGAAGGATGCAGTTCACCATGGGCCACCCCCCACATGAAAAATCTCCTCCTGGGGCAGCTGCCCTTCCTGCCCCCCCTCATCCCAGCCCTGGTTATAGCAATACAACTGTATTTTAGCACTCTTGCTAGGTTACATTGCTTGTGGTTGTGTAGCAATGGTCTTGGAACTGTGTCATGATATATAGTGACTACCTGTGTTACTGACCCCACATTTAATCCTTCATTACTAAACCTGCTGCAGGCTAAAACACCCTATGTCCTCCTGTGTTGACTGGTTTTGTTACTTTCTGCCCCCATAATATCCTAATATCTGGCAGCTGTTGCTGGCATATTGTTCCAATTCTTTGGAGATTCCTCAGGGAACATTTCATATTTTGGGCCTGTGTCTATCTATGTCCTTACTGACCTATGGCTTAGGGCTGCATTCAGTTCCCATTAAAAAAAGTATCAACGCTATAAAGAAAAATAATAGGTAAAAGAGAATAGTTGCTATTTGTGCCATGTAGCACATAAAAAAAAGGTCATCCCAGTGTTTTTATTTTTTTTGTGCTTGAAATTGCAGTTTGGGCTTTGTTCAATTCAAGCCTCAGTTGGTTAGTTCTGCATTGTGTAATGTTCTTCCTCTAGGCCTTAGTTATTCATTATTAGTTATTCACAGCAAGGCCTGAGCTACTCTCCATGCCACCACTTGTACAGATTTCTTTTGGATCCTGCTGATCTAGGGCAAAAGTGTGGCAGTCAGAAGTTCACACATTTGAACAGAGTCCATGCAAAAGCCACATATTATTTTGAATTTGGTAACTTAAAGGATAAGTTCACTTTTCATAAAATGTTACATGTTGCACCCATATTCAGGGAGTAACACCCATATTCAGGGTGTAACATGTAATATGTTATGAAATTACTGGCCCCCGCTCCCCACCGCTACCCCCCTTTGACAGCTAGCGGGGGATCTTTTCAATTCACACCCCACCCCCCTCCTCCTTCCTGGTAGCTGTCAAGTTTTAAAAAAGTGCGAATGAGAAACTACAAGTCCCGACAGCCTTAGAGGCTATCGGCTTGTAGTTCTCAATGAACTATCATGACACTGGTAGTTCCTGTCAGTATATCTTTTTTCCCCACTCATCTTTTCTGACTTTTTTCACTAGTTTTGCATTTGGCTAGGGTCAGTGTCACTATCAGTAGCATGAGGCAATACCTGGACCCTACAGAGATTGCACAGGCAGTCCAACTCCTCCAGGATGGCACATCAATACATGCCATTGCCAGAAGGTTTGCTGTGTCTCCCAGCACAGTCTCAAGAGCATGGAGGATATTCCAGAAGACAGGCAGTTACTCTAGGTGAGCTGGACAGGGCCGTAGAAGGTCCTTAACCCATCAGCAGGACTGGTATCTGCTCCATTGTGCATAGAGGAACAGGATGAGCACTGACAGAGCCATACAAAATGACCTCCAGCAGGCCACTGGTGTGAATATCTCTAACCAAACAATCAGAAACAGACTTCATGAGGGTGATCTGAGGGCCCGATGTCCTCTTTTGGGCCCTGTGCTCACTGCCCGACACCATAGAGCTCGATTGGTTTTTGCCATTGAACACAAGAATTGGCAGGTCCGCCACTGGCTCCCTGTGCTTTTCACAGATGAGAGCAGGTTCACTCTGAGCATATGTGAGAACACATGGAGAACATTACACTGCATGTGGTGGGTCAGTAGTGGTCTGGGGAGGCATATCCATGGAGGAACACACAGACCTCTACAGGTTAGACAATGGCACCCTGACTGCCATTAGGTATCGGGATGAAATCCTTGGACCCATTGTCAGCCCCTACTCTGGTGCAGTGGGTCCTGGGTTCCTAGTGATGCATGACAATGCCCAGACTCATGTGGCGAGAGTATGCAGGCAGTTCCTGGAGGATGAAGGTATTGGTACCATTGAATGGCCCCTATGCTCGCCTGACCTAAATCCAATAGAACACCTCTGGGATATCACGTTTTGGTCCATCTGACGCCTCCAGGTTGCACCTCAGACTGTCCAGGAGCTCAGTGATGCCCTGGTCCAGATCTGGGAGGAAATACCCCAGGACACCATCCGTCGTCTTATTAGGAGCATGCCCCGACATTGTCAGGCATGCATACAAGCACGTGGGGGCCATACAGACTACTGAGTACCATTTTGAGTTTCTGCAATGAAATTTCAGCAGAATGGACTAGCCTGCTGCATAGTTTTTCTCACTTTGATTTTCGGGGTATCTTTGAATTCAGTCCTCTGTAGATTGATAATTTTCATTTCCATCAAACGATGGGGCATCCTTACGTTCCTAACACATTACCCAGTCCATATCAGTATAGATATCCAGCGTGATATTTTTCCCCATTGAGATCTGATGTGTTTTCAAAGTGTTCCTTTAATTTTTTTTGAGCAGTGTATATATATAAATATATATTTTCAAATGTAATTTCTTCCTTTTAACAATTTTGTTTCCTTACTCTGCTTGTTTTGACAACGGTGGGTGCATTGAAATCTTACACGTGTACTTCTTGTGAAATGATCCAGTCCTCTTCCTTTGTAGTAGCATGTCCTGTTGTCAGATTGGAGGCAATATACATCACCTTGACATTATGAGACAAGATTTTTTTACATATCTCTAATGCAGTTCTCATAACAACACAGTATTGTGAGGATGTAAGGCAAGTTTATCTGACAATAAATGATAAAGATGTAACAAGCACATTGAGAAGAATTATAAGGTGTACATGTATTAAAGTTACTCTTTAAATATAACAGATGTAAGTACAGACAAAAGTTACAAACATCCAACTTACATTAGACTCATACCTAAGAACGGAGGCAGCGTGATGTCACGCTGGCCCCAGAAATCGCCGGTCAGCCATCTTGCTGCCACCTACTGTCCGGTGGACCTGTCAGCAATCCCACATCACTGCATGACCAGTTAACCCTTCCTTATACTATCCAAAACTTACAAATAATTTTTTGGCTGGAGTTGCACTAAATGTACCTGTTCTAACTTACATACAAGTTCAAGAACAAACCTACAGAACCTATATTCATAACCTGGGACTGCCTGTACCTGAATGTGTCTTATTATTATTTTTATACAAGTTTCATATAGCATCAGCAGTTTGTGCAGTGCTTTATAAAATAAAGGGAAAAAAATGCAATCACAATAAATGTGATAAAGGAGGATTAGAAGGACGCTGCTCTTGGGAGCTTACAATCTAATAGAGAGGGGCAAGTGGTGCAGGAGGTAATGATAGTGCTTATGGAAAAGATAGGATAGGCCTTCCTGAAAAGATGTGTTTGCAGGGATCTCCTATAAGCAGGCAGAGTAGGAGATAACCGGACAGATTGGGGTAGGGGGTTCCAGAGGATATGAGAAGCTCTGGAGAATTCGGGGAGGTGAGCATAGGAGGAGGTAATGAAATTGCTAGAGAGCAGGAGGTCTTAGTAGGAATGAAGTGCACATTTGGGTGATATTGGGTGAGCTTGAATGGTGAGCATGTTGTTAGTATTTTACATTTTATACGTTGGGCTAGTGGAAGAAAGCGGAGGGATCAGCAGAGAAGGACGGCAGCCGGAGATCATTTAGTAAGGTGGATGAGTAGCATTCATAGTATACAAGTATACTTACAGCATTATCCATGATAGACTGAAATGAAAATAGCCTTTGTATATATAGGCCAAAGAGAAGGAAGGTGCGATAGTCAAAGTGGGAGAAAACCAGGGAGCAAATGAATAGCTTGGTTGTGTCATAGGTTAAGAAGGGGAGAATTTTGTAATGTTACAGAGGTTAAGGCAGAAAAATTTAGTCAGTGATTAGATGAGGGGCCAAAATGAAAGATCAGAATCTAGGACTACACTGAGCACCCTGGCATGTATGTAGAGACTGATAGTTGTACTATTCATCTCAATGGTAGGGGAGGGAGATCGGTGAGGAGGAAATATTACAAGCTCAGTTTTTGACAGATTGAGTTTGATGAAATTGTGTGACATACATATGGTTGAGGAGTAGAGAGATAGCTTTGGATATGTAAACCTATTAGCCTTTCATCCTCTTCTTCTACCCGATTTGAGGAAATGATGTGACATCCATACTGATATGGCTAAGGAGTGAGAGATAGGTTTGGCTATATCCTGCATAGCTGCACTGGGGCAATAAGAACCTTCATTTTCCCATACTGACAGGATAAGGCATTATAACGAGCAGAGGGATAAATACAAAACTTCTCCTCCACTGCTTAATCAGTAAATTGGGTGTGTGTGTCCAGGCCTGTTTGTAGTTCTATACCTGCAGTGGAGGTGCCAGACATGGCAATGATGTTTTACAAGGGAACCTGCAATACAAAACTGGCTTCAAAGAATGAGAAAGCCTTTGGCAGGTAAAATAGGGCCAACATATGCATTTCAACTGTATATTTAGCTGTCGGTCTGGAGTTTAGCTTTAAATCCCCAGTAACAAAGCATATAAGCATATCATTCCTTCATAGCCTATGCAAATGTCAGAACGATTGAAGACTTACTGTAACAGTCTATCCTATTTGAAAGGGATGGATAATAAAAGCTGCATTTTAGTATAATACCGTTAGTGAACTGAGGTTAGCGAGTTCAGTAGCCTTGACTTTGGAAAGCTGTAGAAAATAAATGTTCTAGCCATCTGGATTTTACTAGTTTGTTATTAACAATGGCACTTAAATAATGTCAGCTTTACTTGAGTAAATGTATTTGCACAATATGAATTCTGCATTATAATGAATCCTTTATTGTAAAATGCGGAAGTCAATTTGGCTCAGGCAGAATATTAAACACTCAGCCTCGACAAATCTGTATTTCGTTGTGTTGATAATAAGAATGGCCTTCAATAGCTTTATATTTAAAAAAGCTCAATTTACTCTATTGAAACTGTGTTTATAAAAATGTAGACTTGTTAGCTGCTAATGACTACGGTGGTACCATCAAAAAGTTTATCAGATAAAAGTAGTGAAGAATCGGGTTCTATGGGGCTTTTCAAATATATACCATAGTTTGCAAACTCTATATCTTTCACACAGACAAAATAATATACACTGATTTGCATTATTTTTACTAAAGAAATATAGTAAAATACATTTTGGACTAAATTTATTAAGAAAGATTATTTATTTGCAAAATTTAAAACAGAAGACAAAAAAAAAGTTAATTTTTTAAAATTTTCTGTATTTTTTCATTTATATAGCATAAAACTGAAAAAAACACTGGTGATTAAATACCACCAAAAGAAAGATCTAGTTGTTTGAAAAGAAAAAGATAAACATGTCATTTCATTTGGGTACAGCGCTGAATAGCACAAAATGCCCTGGTCATGAAGGATGTAAAACCTTCTGGAGGTCAAGTGGTTAAAAAGGGATCTTCAGACAATCAATGAAATACACAGTTTCAATAAACAGCAACTGGTTTACTGGTCATACTAGCAGAAAAATTATATACAAACTCTTGTGCCCCAGCATAGTCACAGTGACATGAGATAAAAGTCGGTACTCTTATGCATCCGATGAAGCCTTGTTGAAATGGCAGATAAAATAACAAGGAAAATTAGGCAGCCCAGCCCTGTGCCAAATACAGTACATAAACCTTTACTTTTCTGTTTCCTGCACTAGAAAAGTATTTGAAGTATATAAATGCATGGGGAAAATGGCTGGCAAACACTTGCCTTGTTTAGATGTGTGTGTTAATAGAAACTTTACCTCTTAGTTATGTCTGAGGTTTCAGTAAATAGGTTTCTTTACATTATTTATAATGGATCTAAAGCCATTTTGTATCCATTTTGAATAGAGTGGTAACCCCTGTCAGATATTTACTGCTATCTTTGTTTCTATGGTAGATTCACCACTTCTATCTGCCATGGTGACCATTGTCATCAGGAATAAAAGTGAGGGTTAATCCAAATTAGAATTGTCACCAGAACAAGTTGGGAAATGGGGACACTTCTTCCAATGACAACTGTTTTAGGAGATTTCCTGCACTTCCTATTGGGTCTACTGAATTGATTGGGGTTTTACCCAACTCCATCCCCCAAAAAAATGCTTTAAATACAGTATACTGTAAGATAAAACTGACTGCTATGCTCAATGTAAGCTAGCATTTAGCAACCTAAGGGCCTATGTTGATGGGTTTTGGGTTTTGAGCTTTGGGCTTGTGTCAGTGGCATCAGTTTTACATCTGTTTGAGATCCTTCTAAGATCATTTAAAAAAAATCACTGACCATTTCACCAGCAGAAGACCTCCTTCTAACCTGCTTCAGGTAGTTTTGTATTCTCATAGACTTGGCCCTAAATCCTTTTTTTAGCTTGCTGCAATCAAAAGTGAAAATGATACTCTAAAATATTGTACAGTTTTCTAACTTTATATTGTAAAGCGCTGCGTAACTGTTGGCACTATATAAATCCTGTATAATATAATAATAATAACCTTGAAAATCTGACTCCTGTGCCAAAATACCATTGTTGTTCCTTTCAAATTACAACTGACAGTGTGAATGAATTTATGATGGTACATCAGGTGACTTTCCGAGTTTTGCCTTGCGATATGCCATACTTATATGCATTCTAATATGTAATTGGTACTTACTATTTTCCATATCTTTGTGCATTGCACTACCTAAGAAACACATTCTAAAAATTTTATTTTAGGCTTCATGCAGGGGCTGTACAGTGTACCACAGTGGACAGTCTCCCACTTATATGCATTAGAAGAGATTGCTGTACACAGTTGTGGGCCGAAGGTTACTTAAAGCACCCGCATGAGTACTGATGTATGGTCCACATGCAGATAGTGTGTGTTCAGAGCATGCTAAAGTGCATACATGGGTGCTTTACCAAACAAGACCATACAGCCACCTTTTCTAATGCATCTCATTGGCCTACTGTACATAGCAGTGGGTCTCAGGAATGTAATTTCACAGGCTCTGCAACCCATACAGCTGTGTTCATGAAGCCTAATATTTGTTTTTATTATATTTATTCAAACTTTATTTCACAAATAAACAATTAGTACATAGCAAAGGATTCCCAGAGACAAAGATAAAGCACAGCTGTCTTGTTGCTGCTTTGTCTGACAGAATTTTCAGAGATGAGACATTTCCATAAGGTATAATGTGAGTCTTCCAGCTATGTAAATTTTAGCTGGAGCTATTGTAGCATGTAAACAGGCTGTTTTAACAGGCTGTAAATAGGTAAAAATGCATGGGAAGATGGGAGTGTTTCATCTAATGGAAAGATATGAAGTTACAGTATTTTTTATTTTATAAAAAGTAAAAACATCCAACATATCAAAAACATAGAGGAAAATCGAGTATCTAGCTGCTTGTCCCCAACATGATTATACACAAAAATCCCCCCCTATGGGACTTTAATGCAGAAAACATATCATCACACATATTCTCATAAGGGACTCTTTTTAGTCATGCGCTTTATTGTACAAAATTATTAGTAAAAGGTACATTGCATTTTTAAAACACACTAGCTCTGGTGACTATTGCAGAGTTGTGCTCCCTTTAAGTTGCAACAATACAACATTCCCAAAATAACTCCAACGTGTTTCGACCATTCCACTTTTAGATCTTCTTCATGGAGCACAAGTACCAAAACAAAACTAAAGCTGCTGTCATAAAACAAATGATATTTTTCAAATCAAAACAACCTAAACCCTTACGTATAAGGCAAGGCTAAACACTAATAATCAATATCCCAACAATGAATACATAACTTTTGATCATACAAAAAAGAAAAGAAAAATGTTCGTAGACAATGTGCAATTAAATCCATGTGATATCTGTGTTCTACCATGTGTTCCAAATGAAATAGTGCTTCCATCCCCATGTGCCCAATCCACATCCATTGGGTCTAGAATGACAACGCTACTCTTCCATAGAGTATGACAAAGTAAGTGATTGCTGTCACCTTAGACCCAGATGTGTGTTATTGGCAGAATCATCAGGTAACAATAAGGGGAAAAAAGCTGAGAAAGGAAAAATGCAGCCATCATAACTAAAGACTACTGGTCTCACTTTGCTGTCTTGAGAGAAAAGGGACACCAAAGAACATCTGGTGAAGGATCCAGCATATGGCACATCCTGTATACATGAGTGCAATTTGCCTTTCTTGTCCCATACAAGAAGTCAATATTGTCTGGTAAATATGGTGTGTGGATTGGGCACATTGGAGTAGAAGCACTGTTTCATTTGAAACATATGGTAGAGCACAAATATAACGAGGACTTGTTTGCACATTGTGAACTTTTTCTTTTCTTTTTTTGTATGCTCAAAAGTATTTTATATTTATCTGACTAAGAATGTGTTTTTTGTTTATGTACAGTATTTTATTGTTTTATTCCTGACCATAGTATGTAAATAAAAAAGAACATAAGCGCTAAACAGCTTTCTCTTAAGCATGCAAATTGGCAATAATTTTAGCTTGTCATTCTGTATTTGCCATATTTTAGTATTGTTGTTCAGAGACTCAGGTCTGCTATTTTTTTTTGTTATCCAAGGGCAAAAAAATAACTCACATACTGATTACAGGGAAAGATGGGCTTCGTGCAGGATGATGTATAACCTGATGTAGTGACATATAGCTTTGAGCACAAACAAGATAAATTACAGTGGATGTTGTTGGCATTGTTATTGCAGTAACATATTCTCTGTATGGGTGACTATCACATAGATAAATTGTGGGAAGTACAGCCATGATAACAATATGTGCAATTATCCACACTTAAATAAAATAAGTGGTTGAGGGAAAACAGGCAGAGGTGCCTCTTAAAGAGACACTGGCATTAGAAAAAGAAAAAGTAAACCAGGACAGCATAGGAAAATACAGTAATTATACTTACCAGTAATGCCTTCTTTTGGTGGTATATCTAGGGTATGGCAGGTCAACTATAGAAGCTGTCTGGGGCGCCACTTGAAGGAGGTGCTACTCAGCGGTAGGATACTCAGCCTCATTGCAACCCCATCAATAATCAGTGTGTGCAGCAGTCTGTAGTCTCTGCATCCCCCTGCAGTCTCCATTGCATGTCCCCCTCCCCCACCCATCTGCAAAAGGTCAGTGCTTGCCATAAGCGCTGTCTTCTGTAGATATGCCCCTGCCTCCTTTGCCAATCTTCAGAGCTGTACAGCTGTGCAGAACAGATTGAAGTTCAGGTTTCACAGCTAATTGACACAGTAGTTGTTTAGCAGTTCAGGTCAGGTTTAGATCAGGTGCAGGTCATGATTTTAACCTGTTCACAACTGATGACATGTGCGGTTTAGAAACAGTTCCCATATTAGTCAGTAGTCTGTAATCCACACCTGAACTGGACCACACTGCTCAGAAATCGTACAGGACTCGTTTTCAACCTGCACTGAAACCGCACTGAAGCAGCACTGCCAATGCACTGGACATATGTGAACAGGCAGTATAAGAAGCAATGTTATTTCACATGTCATGCAGTTTGGATGCGGTACCAAATGCATCCAATCTGCATATTTGTGTACCGGCACTCAATGTCTAACAGCTAGAAGTGGTGGTACAATTTTTAGCATTTGGCAGGTCTGATAGGATAAGGAACCTAAATTTAACCCATGATTGACACAAAGTCTTCATGAGGGCATATAGGTGGTCAGTCTCTTTCTGGTAAGTTTTATACTGTGTGTACAGATATGCAAATATTTAAAACAAACTAACTATAATTTTTAATACATTTTAATGCTCTCAGTTTATCTAAGAGGTGTGTTCAGAAAGTAATGAGAATGATATTCTAAAAATTCTTTCATTGAAAATTTTTACAATTGAACGCTGTCTCCTTTAAAGTATGCATCTTGTGAGTATGCACAATGCTCCCAGTGATTTTTCCATTCTTCATAGCATCCCTGGAAGTCTTCAAGTGGGATGGTGTTCAGAGCCTACATAGTGGCTCTTTGGACATTTTTCACACTACTAAAATGGTGTCCTTTCAAACCTTTCCTTATCTTTGGGAATATGAAAAAGTCAGAAAGAGTCAAGTTGGGGCTGTAGAGCGAATGGGGAAGCACCGTGATGTGTTTTTCAGCCAAAAACTCTGACAGCCACCTCTGAGTTGGTGCGTTTTCATGATGAAGGATCCAAGTTGAGCCTATCTCAGCACACAAAAAACTCTGTGTCTCAAGCAACCAAGAACTTCCATGTGAAATCTTTGATTCACAGTTTAACCAGTAGGTACAAATTCCTTATGGACAATTCCACATTGACCATTGATTTGACTTTTGATTTGCTCATTTGGGCTTTCTTGTGGTGACATGACATAGGTTTGTGCAATTCTGAACTTTGTTTCTTCATCTCAGGATTGTACTCAAACACCCAGGATTCATCTGCCATGATCGCTCAACTCAAAAAATCAGGCTTTCTTTCCAAATGGGCCAGAAGGTCTTGGCAAACGAGTTAATGGTGTTCCTTCTGATCGGGTGACAAGTTCTTCGGAATAAGTTTTGCACACATTTTTCTCATGTTCAAATCCTGAGTCACGATTTCATGAACATTTCACTTGGTAATTCCCATTTCCTCTGCAATCATTCTGATAGTGAGCTGTCATGGTTGAGAACAGATCTCATTGCATCCACATTCTATTCCATTTTTGACAAAGAGGGGCATCCTGTTCGCTGTTCATCTTCAACACCTTTTCGTCTTTCCTTGAAGGCCTTGTGCCATTGGTACACTTGTGAAGATGATAGCGCAGCTTTCTCCATAAGCTTTGCTCACCATTTCCACTTCACCTGATGCATTTTACCCAATTTCACACAAAATTTTATCGCGTACCGCTATTCCAAACTCGCTTGCATTTTTCTTAATAGGAAGCACTTGAACAGGGTGTCACAAAAAAGAATGTCTGGAATGCAACTGATCAGTGTTCTAACATATACCTGGCACCCTTCACAGAGCCTTTCTTGAGCATAGGAACTTCATTCTCATTAAATTCTGGACACACCTCTTATAGTTACCCTCCACATTCCAGCAATGCCTAGATCTGTCCACACTGGGATCTGAGCTTTGTATTCAGCAGTCATGATTTTAATTGCCTAGCATGTAACAGTGATCAGTATTAATTCTTTGTTATAGGCAGATGCAGGGGTGTCCCTTCTATGCTCGTCGGTTTAATCTACTCATTGTTGTAACATTGTAGTTTTCGGTCAACCTACAAGGTGAGATAGCAACAGGGGGCTGTACTGTATGGTGTTACATGTACATGCAGCCAAGAATATAGGCATTACTATTGTATAAGCACTGTAGTTATGCCATCTTTACGTCCAGGGGGTGTACGCCTGTATGCGTTTGCATGTTTCCACTATCCTATTCAGCCATATCCTGTATTTGATTTATTAAACATCTTTATTTGTGCAGCACCTGTGGCTCCCAGGCACTGACATTTTACCTTATTTTATGTTATATTCCCCAACATGTTCCTGTACATGAGTCCTTAGATCTCGTTTAAACATATGGCAGCCCTTACTGTCCCTCTGAGAAGTGAAGTGGTAAGGACTGCTACACCAGACAGGCAACGAGGAGGTGATACCTTGAAAATGCCAACCCAGCACACATGCATGCACATGGTCGCAGGGCGGTTGCGGTGTGGCCCCATTCATTTGGATAGGTTGTGCTTTGCAGAGGGTACCACCCCACAAATGTGATATGCTGTTAATTTTTTCCACAAAGCATACTGCAAAAACAACCAAAGAGTTTTTTAAGGGAAATAAGTGGAATGTTATGCAATGGCCAAGTCAATCACCTGACCTGAATCCGATTGAGCATGCATTTCACTTGCTGAAGACAAAACTGAAGGGAAAATGCCCCAAGAACAAGCAGGAACTGAAGACAGTTGCAGTAGAGGCCTGGCAGAGCATCACCAGGGATGAAACCCAGCGTCTGGTGATGTCTATGCATTCCATACTTCAGGCTGTAATTGACTGCAAAGGATTTGCAACCAAGTATTAAAAAGTGAAAGTTTGATTTATGATTATTATTCTGTCCCATTACTTTTGGTCCCTTAACAAGTGGGAGGCACATATGCAAACTGTTGTAATCCCTACACCGTTCACCTGATTTGGATTGAAATACCCTCAAATTAAAGCTGACAGTCTGCAGTTAAAGCACATCTTGTTCATTTCATTTCAAATCCATTGTGGTGGGGTATAGAGCCAAAAATTTTAGAATTGTGTCGATGTCCCAATATTTATGGACCTGACTGTAGCTGACCATAGCAGTGTACAGCCACCTTCATCCATTCTGGTGGCTGGGACACCAGAAATACAAATGGGGGGATTTTCTAAAACTTGAGCACACAGAATCTGGTGCAGCTCGGCATAGAAACCAATCAGCTTCCAGTTTTTATTGTCAAAGCTTAATTGAAACAAGCTGGCATTAGAAGCTGATTGGCTACTATGCACAGCTGCCCCAGCTTCTGTGTGCTCTAGTTTTACTAAATCCCTCCCCCCCATGTCTTTATGCTGTGTCCATATGCATGTAGCCTGTAACACTTTTACTACTTGCTAAGAATTTGTAAATCATTTAATGTTCACAGGAGCACTTTAACATAAAATATATGCATCTAGGTTTACTTTAAACTTTTAATATTGCAGTTTTATTAATGTACTCTAGAGGCGTCCCTAGGATTGGTGTCACCCGGTGTGGTAACACGTGGTGTCAGCCCTCCAGAGAGGAAGGAGCAGTGCCGGAGTAGCAGTAAAATGAGTATCCCTTGAAGATATGTATCCCCTGAAGCAACTGCGCATGTGCTGGTTTCAGGCCAAAGAAGCCGATCTCTGACTTTAGCACAGAGCCAGTGATCGACTTCTTCAGCCTGAAACCGGCACACACACGTTCTCAGTTGCTTCAGTGGATACTCATTTTACCGCTACACCGGAACGGGGGCAGGTGTCACTGTGCTGGCATCTTGCTCCTGCACCCCCTGTGATGGTGTCACCCGTGTGGCCTGCACCTTGCGCCCCCTTAGGGACGCCACTGATGTACTCCAATTAGTTTTAGATGAATGTGAAGTATGTAAAACTGTGCACTCTGCATAAAGATATTATTTTATTTTAAGAACAGTGTACAGTCATGAAGAAACATTTTATCTTGCGTGTACTATATTTGTATATACATTAGTAATATGCCTATGATAGCATTGATACAATGTCCTAGTGATAGAAAACCCTATTTGCCACAAAAGAAAATCCTCAATGATATCTAAAGCCTGTCGTAGACAGTTGAAATCTCGGCCAGTTCAGCAGGAACCAGCCAAGATTCGAACCATGTATGGGCAAGCTGCAATTGATCGATCAACTTGGGTACAACCAGCCTGCCCAATTTTACATGTGATTATCGCTAGCTGCTGGTAAAGCCACTAGAAGCAATCACTGTCTTCTCCCCCCCCCCCCGGGAAAACAATGGCTTGGTGGGAGGGGTTCCTTCATTAACACTGTCTGTGTTCACAGGGAATTGGCTGCAGGAAAGAGGTTTGCTCCTTGTAAGGCCTACCTTCATGTAGAATTCCAACTAACGCCTAACTAGCCCTAAAACCACCCTCCCCCCAACACCTATATTAACTACTGTGTAAAAAAGATGTATATATCTATTCTCAGACCAGTTTGGTTCAGTCTGGTCCGGTCATGTGATCCCTTGTGTCAGCCAGCAGTGGCTGTAGGGTAAAGGATGGAGCATGGACAACGGCTACACCATGGGAGCCTATGGGTGAGGTCATCCCTCCTGACTTTTATAGTCATTGTTGGGCATTCTCTCCTCTCCTCTGCAGCCAATGCTGGCTGGCAAAGGGGATCACATGACTGAATTGGAGTGGGCTGAAGGTAAGTATAGGTAAGTATATTCAGTACATCTTTTTTTATACAGGTTAATTGGTATAGGTTGGTGGTCTCCAAATGGCGGCCCGGGGGCCAGATGTGGCCCTTTGCTTGCCGCCTTTATCTGGCCTTTGCGGGAATATTTAATCTACTGATGCCAACTGTGGGGCATAATTCCTCCCATTGACACCAGTGGTGGATCACAACTCCTTCCAATGACACCAACGATGGGGCACAATTTCTCCCAATGACACCAACAATGGGACCCAATGATAACAACGATGGGGCACAATTCCTCCCACTGTCACCAACAATAATGTCAGTGTTTTTTTACCACTGACATCAAACATTTTCTACTGTCAATGGTCACAGTCTGGCCCCCCTAAGTTTTGAAGGACAGTAAACTGGCCCTTTGTTTAGAAAGTTTGGAGACCCCTGATACAGATGTTAGGAGGAAGTAGAGACCATTTTTAAGACTAGTTATATTTTAGTTGGAATTATACTTTAAAGAATAAAAAAGTGTATTAATTATTTATTTTTTTGTTTTATCTGTTTGGTTCAGTAAAATGTTTCTCAACTAGTATTTTGTAATCCTTTAATTGTAGATTGTTAACCAGGTCCCTCCAGAGCGTATATTCTGTAGCTCCTAACATTTGTTCATTGAAAATACTTATACCACTGGAATAGGAACTGATGAACACAGAACGCTCTGTGTTTATCGGTTCCTACTCCAGTGGAATTAGTGTAAAATTTGTTATTGACCAATATACAGTGTGGTTTTTTACTGGGTTTTATCTCTACAGGAAGGGATATTATTCCAGCCTGCCTGAAGTACTCTTCAGGGTACATATACCAATGTTTGAGAAACTCTGATCTTCAATAATGTATTTCATTTAATACAAATATTAGGTAAATAGCCTGAACTTGAGCCCAATTGTTTGAACATTGAAATTTTAGGATGAATGCAGGCTAAGTAAGCATTGTGCTTTACCCACACTGACATCTATTGACAACACTGAAAACTACAGGTCTGCATGACAAATGTTCCCACAGATAATGCTTTTCTGCATGATTATCGGTGGTATGATTGAAAGTTTAAAGAATGAAGTGTTAATTACAGTGGGGATTTTATACCCGTAGTCTTCCTTGGGGACTCTTGCTGCTGGACACCTTATTTAGTAATATGCTTGTTACAGTCAGTGCTTCTAGACATTGCCATTTTAATACAGTGCCTTTGGTTTGGATTTAATGAATAATGCAAGATAAAGCAACATAATAAAAATTCTAAAGAAAACAACATACTAAAAATTCCAAAGTTGGAAACAAGGTGGTGCTTACACAATGATAAAACACAGGTTCTAAGAAGTGTATTTGTAAAACATTTGCAGTGAAAATGTATGGACTGTGCAAATAGGGCTAAGTGGTTACCTCAACCTGCCTAGAGTTTGCATGTTCTCCCTGTGCCTGCCTGGGTCTCCTCTGGGTACGCCGGTTTCTTCCCACACTCCAAAGACATGCTAGTAGGTTAATTGGATCCTTTCTAAATTGGCCCTAGTATGTGTATGTATGAATGTGAGTTAGGGACCTTAGATTGTAAGCTCTTTGAGGGCAGGGACTGGTGTGAATTTACAATATATACATGTAAAATTCTGCATAAATTGACAGCACTAAATAAGTACCTGTAATAAAATAAAAAGATGAATGTTAGACTATTTTCTGTTCTGGTTGAATGTTTTTAATTGATTTAAATAGAAAATGCCGCATTTGGCCACTAGATGACACTAAGTATCAAAGGAACACAGTGTGCATAGGCAAGGTGTTGACTCTGACTTACTGTTCAGGCCAGTATTTTCATCCATCACTGAATAAAAAAATAATGGCACATCAGACCACTATTTTACTGTCTTCCTAACAGGGGTCTTTCTGAGTGGCTGTCAGTTTTGCCACTCTGCGATTTGTTTTCACTGCGTCTTTTGTAGCCTATAGTGGTAATATGTGCCTAAGCACTGCTCAGGCTAGCCTAGTCTCGTGGTGGCAGCAGCAAAGCCTGCCTCTAACTTTTACACAGTGAACAGCGGTGGCTGCTCAGCACTGTCTGCATAGTTGCATAGCAGACAAGAGCTTTCCTGAAAAAGAGGGAATCCTCAGTACACACAATGACTCTAACAGTCAGGACAAAACAAGGACTGGAGTCACTGAACAGACAAGCTCCTTAACAGCTGGCTTCCCTGCAAAAAATGAAGGTGCTTAGAGTCAGACTCTGAGATATTATTCTATTCTTGCAATGCTTGAAACTGTAAAAATGGCACTAATACACAATCTGCTACCTGGCTCTGGGTTTGCTAAGGAGAAGGACATGTGTGCTTAGATTATGTTGTGTACATTGAATTGTACATTACATACCCCCAGGGGCGTATTTACCACAAGGCAAACAAGGCATTTGCCTAGGGCGTCATTTTTTCAGGGGGGCAGCAGCATTTTTCAGGGGGGCAGCGGCATTTTTCAGAGGGCAGCGCCAGCCTCCCAAAAGAAGGGATGGAAGAAAGGACACATGCAGCATGGGGACCAGGTGGGATCTGAGAGAGGCTGCATGCTGCTGGATGGTGTATGCAGATCCTGACTCTTGTTCCCGGGGATGTCCGGAGCTGTGAAGGTGAGTGTCTTCTCTCTCACCTGGGGGGGGGGGGTTGCCAGTGTGTATGGGGTGGTGGTAGTGGAAGGCTCTCTCGGGTGGGGTGTTGTTGGTCATTGTCAGGCTCTTATTGTGGGGGAGGGGGATGTTTGTCAGTGTCAGAGTCTCTCTGTGGGGGGGCAGCACGAAAGCTAAATACTCTACTGCATAGCCCTACACTCTACATAATGCACTCCTGACCCCCTGTACTCTGTTCATTACATACTCTTGACCTCAGCACTCTGTGTGTTATGCACTCCTGACCTCTGTTCTCTTTGTTTTCCGCTTGCATGCACCCAGATAAATACTCCTGACCTCAGCAATATATATTCTACGTTGTACATTACATTCTCCTGACCCCTGCACTCTGTGTGATTCATACTTCTAAACCATGAATCTATATATACTAAGATATACTGTTTTGTACATTACATAATTCAAACGCCTGCACTGTATATTCTTTGTTGTACATTACATACCCCCCAATCCCTGCAGTATATACATTACATAGTCCAGACTACTCCTGTTGTAAGTTCAGACAGATTGTTTGTATTGTGATCTGTGTTGAAAAGCATAGATGATAGAAGAGTTTTATTTATTTAAATGATTGTGCTGAGGTTTATATGTGTCTGTAAGACTGTGGGTAGTAGTACAATAATTGTAGCATATTTTGTGGGTACAAGGATTGTGGCATATGTGTGCTATGCATACAGAAACATATGAGTGACTGCAAAAAAAAAGACTGAGTGGTCCATCGAGTCTTCCCCATTTTTTTTTAACAGCAAGTAGGTCTAGTTAGCGATGCCTATTTAAGTCCCTCCCACTGATAGGACAATGTGGCTACAACCACCATTCGACATGGCATGCCACGAGCGCCACATCATTACTCTCTTCAGGTGTCCCAAAATGTACCCCAGGTCTTTCACAATCCTAGCAAGGTCCCTGCTTCTGGTTATTTCTGTCCTATTTATACACTTGACAAAAAAGAATATAAATATGACAGAATATTAGACACATCTGTTTGTAGGGTATATAATATGTTAGCACTATGAAGACAACCTAAATAAAATTGGGCTGTTTAATTATTATTTTTTTCTAAAGTAGTGACTTTTTAAATACTTAGTAGTGATCAACAGCATGCTAATGACATTTCTGTGCATTGAGAAAAACATCTGCTAAGACCATGTCCCTTAAAAATAAGCATTGCCCTCAGTGACTGGTATTTTTTGTTGAAAAGGTGACAACCCTAGTTCTTACACCAGGTAATCTGGTTTTGGCTGTGACAGAGGAAGGAGTGGTGGGGATTATGGAGAGGGACAGTGGATGCTTTTTTTCACATTTTCTAAAGTTGACCTAACCTCTGAAAATAATCAATGTACATCCTCATGGACAGTCACAACAGAGCCAAAAATGTAACAGATTGTGTAGAAAAATGTTAATAGAGCACCAGTTTCATAGAGTAACACTGGTGGTGAAAAGGCCTTTCTTGGGTAAAGGGGCCCCCCAGGCAAAGTAGTATGAAGGATGAACTAAACTTACTTAGCATGTACTTCAATGCTATGGCATTATTGACAACGGTTTTCCTACTTCAAGTTCACTTTCATATAAACTATTAAAGCCAACTGCACATATCAGTTTAAAAATGTGTTATGTAAATTTTTTCAGTAAATATACAATACATATGGACTGAGTAAAAGTTTTTACAAGTGCATTGAATTATTTAATCTTGATGTCATGATTATCTAGCCAGCAATAACCTTTTTATTAATTCATAATCAAGTATGTTGCAGATACAAGCACCCTCACTACAACAAGGGCACATCGCTGCTGGATGCATTTCTCCTAATGTTAATATAATTTGCAAAGCAAAATCAAATTTCATGAGATATTTCCATTATTTCCCTAATGAATTGCAGTAAGAGTCAATCAAGGATTCATTGTACACATCTTAAATGAAAAATGTTTTATTGGAGTAATTAGTGGCTGGCACTGCACATCTAATTTACATATTAAGTTCCAGAACATGCTAGGAACTAACAGAAAGATGCTTCCTCAATATTAAAATTCCTGTGTCAGTGAATAGGTCAGGCCATGCAAAACTAACATTTCAGTTTTTGGAAGATGCTGGAGAAGTAAACTACCAGAGTTGCTTACAGTTTGTCTACT
The DNA here is from genome assembly GCF_062004578.1 of Staurois parvus. Lineage (NCBI taxonomy): Eukaryota > Metazoa > Chordata > Amphibia > Anura > Ranidae > Staurois > Staurois parvus. Next base: position 7,263,414 of record NW_028317801.1, on the reverse strand, counting down.
TGGAAATCTTTTGTAATTGTTCTCACACTTTCTGATCACATTTAAATTATTAATACTATGGAAAATATAGCAAGATATGTGAGAACACCCAAGGGTGAATGGGGACACCTAAAACTCCAGGTTGGTCTGAGATACAGCTAGAAACTATGGCTTACCTTCTGAAGTCCACAGTAGACATAGGAAGTCATCAGACCACCATATATAACCTGTAGTATGATGTTTAGGAGTTTGGAGTGTGACTACTATGCAAGAGAGATGGAGATGGCTTACATAGTAGCATTTATTCTACAGCGTGAGTGAGATCTTTAATGATAGATATCAAAATTCCTGAACTACAGGCCAAATAGTGAGCTCTCACAGGATGCCTCCTCCAGCATTATGGACAGGATTTCCCTAGACCACAGTCTCATTTCCTCTCCACTAGTGCGTCTCCAAATTTAGACAGCAACTGACCACCCAATTCTCTTACCAGACCTCTTGAAACTAATAACTCTCATCAAAGAAAGTGAGCAGATCTGGTGACTTCTCTCTTCTCCTCACTACTTCTTCCCAAACCTTAACAGACTCTAAACCCTCAATCTTCAACAGCTGTCAACCCCTTCCCCTTAAATTTGTTTGCATCACCTCAAATCTTCATGGTGCAGGCAGAATGAATGAAGTCCACACTACCAACTCTTGATGAGCAAGCAAATCTTTTCTTCTTCACCACAATGACTGGCACACATATAAGACTCTTTTTATTTCAAAACTATAGCTGCATTCTTGTTTTACACATCATTGAACAACACGGGAACCTTCTCTTTTGGGTCGCCTTCTCTAAATGGAGGGCTAGGAACTCTCCCTTTCAGCTTGACTCCATAGATAAGGGAAAACTCCTCGGAGTGCAGACAACATCGTCATAAACCATGGAGATGGTAACCTTAACAGAGACTAAATGGCAACCTCTTATGACTCTTTCCAGAGTTAAAAGACATGATCTTGGAGGAGGGAGCAAGCCACTTAGGGACCTAACCAAGCAGAAAAACAAAAACGCCTAATAAAAAATCTGTAGCTGACTGATCAGTTTGGTGGAGCAAACCAGTCAGAAGAACAAAGTTACTTTCAAATGCCGACAAAGATGTAGTTCTGCAGCCCCACCCCTGCACAGTATTTAGTACAATATGCAAACATCAGTTACCTAGAGAGAGTTTTTGTGCTTTCCATTGGGATTCGTGAGGGGAGTGCAGGATCACTGACTCGAAGACTAAGTCAGCATTTTCAGACATTATTTATAAACACTTGAGTGTCGTAGAAAACGCATTAGGCCTTCTAGGCCCTTAAAGTATAGCTAAAGGCAAGGGAAGTGAAATCTGTTTCATGAGACACAGATGTGCTAACTGCTTTTATATTGAATTCTAAATGTAGAGAACAAGATATACATATTCATGTACTGTATATTCATACATTAACATTATCCTAATTTTATCCTAATTGTTTCACAATTATGCTATTGCTAAAATCGTTTCATCAACTTACGGCATGGGGACTCAGACAGCAGTCCTGACAGCAGTTCCTCACCTTCCACACTGTACTATACTTTTTTTAACAAAGAAGCTAAATCCTCCTGCGCTCTTATGTAGGGCAGAAACAATATATAGATATAGGATGTAAAGATAAAGTTAAAATTAAAAGACAGCAGCTAGCATCTTACCCTATACCATATAGGTCTAAAATCATAAAACACATATAAATGATGCAGCGCTAATCCAAATATAAAAACAATATACCAAATAAATAGGTATATAGGTCTAAATAAATCTAATAAGTAGACCAATAAATAATCACACAACACACTTGCCTCAATCCATATGGGGATATAATCAAACGGGACCCCCAGGTGTCCTATAAAGGACACGATGAAAATTCAAATGTGAGTCCCTGCTATGAGATCAGACATAGACACCAGGTGAAAACATATCATATAGACATATAAAGTGTAAAAACAAGTCCATAAGTGGTGTGCCTGGCAGAAAGGAAGGTGCCTCACCCCTCGCTCACACAGCTCCACCACAACTCTGCAGTCTCTTCTACCAGCTTGTCTCCTTCAAGAAATACAGCTCATTGGATTCTACCTTGATAGATTCAAGCTTCATCTATGTGAATGCGCTTTTGGCACTTTATTATATGCCGTTAAACAGTAATACACTATGAGATTGTGTTCTCTCTCTGTATGGGCATATGCTCTATGATACCTATGTGAGTGCTAAGCGGCCTAGTGATTGATCCGGTGGAGTGATGGTGGCTTAAATACCTGTGACTAAAGGGGTACCTTGAGGATCCAGAGGAGAGGTGTATTTGCTTTGTGGCCCTGCAGGGCCATGATGTGGAGGTGAGAGGCCATTGCAGCCATACCTTTTAGGTTCACAAGGAGGGTGCTTGGACATCCACATCATGCATGAATAAGAAGATCACCACACCATTTATGGACTTGTTTTTTCACTTTATATGTCTATATGATATGTTTTCACCTGGTGTCTATGTCTGATCTCATAGCAGGGACTCACATTTGAATTTTCATTGTGTCCTTTATAGGACGCCTGGGTGTCACGTTTGATTATATCCCCATGTGGATTGAGGGCACGTGTGTTGTGTGATTATTTATTGGTCTACTTATTAGATTTATTTAGACCTATATACCTATTTATTTAGTATATTGTTTTTATATTTGGATTAGCGCTGCATCATTTATATGTGTTTTACTTTTTTTTAATAGCTGCTTGTTTCCCTGTCAAAGGGATGTCCACTCACTTCCTATTCTGTCCAACACCCTTCTCCTAAGAACGGAACACAGTAATATAAAGTTTTTAGATGTTCTAACACTGTGCTATTTAAAACCAAAACTAACAAAAAAAAGCATAAATAATGAGCTTAAATTGTCTGCATTAGCTTAGCCTTAGGTTTAGACAATGACACTTTTGCTAGAAACTTTCTCTAGCCTTGCCGCATATCCCCTAGCTGAGTCTTCTCAGGAGCAGAACTTATTGACCTGACTGGATTTTTCTGACAAATACTGTTGTTTTTGCCAGAGATCAGCTAGCTCTATGGGTGCTCTCAGCAACACTACAGAGTCTATTTATAAAATATTTGCTTGACAAATATCACAACCATCATGAATGCTGATGGTATTTTGCTTAATTCGTTGATTTCCTATGATCTTCAGCTCCATCTAGTGGTACTAATATGAGTATTTTCCTGATTGAGGCTTTTCTGGGATAATCTTGCATGATGAAACTGAAGATCATAGAAAATGAAATACAGTCAGAATTTTTGATGGGTGGGTGAATGCTTGTGACATCCATCCGGTGATTTTTTTTTTTTTAAATGGATCCCTTAAAGTACATGTAAACCCTAAATACATAAACTTTGCTGATTGTGGAGCTGTAGGTCTTGCTTAGCAAGGTGGTGTGTTGGTCCTTTGCAGGTGGACCACTTTCACAGAGAAGGCAAGGGGGGCTTTTTTACTTTTCCTGCTCTAGTCCTCATACACGCTGGACGTTTTTACAGCGGCTGTTTTTGGCTTTTGACATTTTTTTCTACAGCCAGTAAACCCCCCAGCATGTTATCCTATGTGCCCATGCACACAGACTGTAATTAGCATTTTTTGGCTGGAAAAAAAATCCCAGGACTAGTGGGTTTCCAGAGGAGTTTTTTAGCTGTAAAAATGCTCTAACGCTGAAAAACGCCGCAAAACATGGTAAAACACCGCAAACCGGCGTTTTTGAATGTTTTTCTGACCAAAAAAATTTTTTTTTCTGGTTAAAAAAAGTGCTAAAAATGTGGGAAAACGCAGTTAATTGCGGCAAAACGCCGCTAAACGCTAATGCAAAAACGCTAAAAAAAGCTGAAAAACTCATGTTTTAATGCGACTTTACACTGCTAACATTACCAGCGTTATCAAAACGCCCCGTGTGCATGAAACCTAAGAAAGAAATGTCATTGTAACATATTAACCACTTCAGCTTTCACACCTGTATACCCCCATGGGCCACAGCAATTTTTACATGTCTTCTGTGGGCCCATTTATTTGTCAATAACTTTAAGATAACAAAGTAATACAGGTATCATTTTTACTACAAGCAAGGCTTTCTTTTGGCGATATTGGGGGAAATTTACTGAAACTGGAGAGTGCAAAATTGGGTAGAGCTTTGCATAGAATCCAATCAGTTTCCAGGTTTTATTGTCAAAGCTTAATTGAACAAGCTGAAGTTAAAAGCTGATTGACTACCATGTACAGCTGCACCAGATTCTCCAGTGTTAGTAAATCTCCCCTGTTGTCTTGCAAAAATTAATTTTTAATGAAATACATGGGCAAATAATGTAACAAAACTAAAAAATACACTTTGATCTGCGTTAGTATAAAAAATATTGCTACAAATATATACATTTCAAAATTTTGTCATGTTTAAAATTATTATATAATAATTTTAATAATATATAGATTATAAAAAAAGGTTAAATATTAATAACTTGAAAAATAGAAAAAAACAAAAATGAACAGGAAAATAATAGTTAAGGGGAAGAGAAAGAAGTTGTTAATTAGACTGTAAAGCTAAGGGCTAATAAAGGTTTTACAGTGAAGGAAATAAGTATTTGATCCCCTGCTGATTTTGAATGTTTTCCCACTCACAAAGAAATGATCAGTCTAAAAATCGATTGATAGATGTATTGTAACACTGAAAGACAGAATAGCAACAAAAAATTCAAAAGAAATGCATGTCTAACAAATTATGCACTGATTTGCATATTCATGAGGGAAATAATTATTTGATCCCCTTCACAAAACATGACTTAGTACTTGGTGGCAAATCGCTTGTTGGCAATCACAGAGGTCAGACGTTTCCTGTAGTTGGCCACCTGCTTTGCACACATCTCAGGAAGGATTTTGGTAATTGCAAGAGAGGGAGCTGCATAGTTATATAGTTAGTCTGGCTGAAAAAAGACAAAAGTCCATCCAGTTCAACCATAAAAGAAAAAAAAAAAGTTATAATCCTATACCCACAGTTGATCCAGAGGAAGACAAGAAACCCAGCAAAGCATGATCCAATTTGTTCCTGCTGGGAAAAAAATTCCTTCCTGATCCCCTGAGAGGCAATTGGATATTCCCTGGATCAACTTTACCTATAAATGTTATTATCCAGTTATATTCTGTGTTTCTAAGAAAGAATCCAGGCCTTTTTTGAAGCAATCCACTGAGCTGGCCAGAACCAACTCTTGAGGGAGTCTATTCCACATTTTCACAGCTCTTACTGTGAAGAAACCTTCTGTGTTTGGAGATTAAATTTCCTCCAGACATAAATAGTGCCCCATTGTCCTCTGTGATGACCTCAGCCATCAACATTAAACCTCATTTACCACATAGATGCCCAATTAAACAGTGCATTGAGGTCGGCTTGTAAGTTGGAGACATCCTGTAAGGACATTATTCCATTGCACAGTTTGGTGCAATCTGCAAAGACTGAAATGGGATTTTTAATCCCAGACCCTAGATAGTTTATAAATATATTAAAAAGTAAGGGTCCCAACACTAAACCTTGGGGTACACCACTAACAACCCTAGACTATTCAGTGTATGAATCATTAACCACTACTCTCTGAATACGATCCTTTAGCCAGTTTTTTATCTATTTACATACAGATTTTTCCAAGCCTGTAGACTTTACCTTACACATTAGCCATGTGTGGGGAACTGTGTCAAAAGCTTTTGCAAAATCCAAGTATACCACGTCCACCGCCACCCCTCTGTCCAAGGTTTTGCTCACCCCCTCATAAAAAGAAATCAGATTTGTTTGACAACTTCTGTCTTTCATGAATCCATGCTGTCATTTGCCTAAAATATTTTTTTCCCAGCAAGAACTCATCTATGTGGTCTTTTATTAAGCTTTCCAGTATCTTCCCAACTAGAGAAGTTAAACTAACAGGTCTATAATTACTTGGTAGAGATTTTGACCCATTTTTAAATATTGGCACCACATTGACCTTACGCCAATCCAGTGGTACTATGCCAGTTATTAAAGAGTCCCTAAAAATTAGAAACAATGGCTTTGAAATGACAGAGCTCAATTCTTTAAGAGGACCCGTGGGTGTATGCCATCCGGTCCAGGTGCTTTATTCACCTTTATACTGTCTAAATATTTTTGGATCATATCAATTGTGAACCAATGTGGATCATCTGGAGCTTTGTCAATACCATGCCCAATATGGACAAGAGCTCCCCCATGCTCCTTTGTATACACGGAGCTGAAGAAGGTATTAAATAAATTTGCCTTCTCTTTGTCCCAAGTCACCCACTCTAGATTATTTTGTAAAGAGCCTACATGCTCGGACCGGACCTTTTTACTATTAATATATTTGAAGAGTTTTTTTGGGGTTGATCCTGCTATCTTTTACAATCTGTTGTTCGTTTTCAATTTTTGCGGCCTTTATTTCCTTTTTACATATTCTGTTATATTCTTTGTAATGTTGAAACGATGATAGCATTCCTTCATTTTTATATTTAATAAAGGCTCTTTTCTTATTATTTATAGCTTTTTTAACTTTGGCCGTAAGCCACAAAGGTTTGATTTTTAGCCTTTTAAACTTGTTGCCCATGGGAATATATTTTGCAGTGTGTTCACATACAGTCTTTTTGAAGAACTCCCATTTATGTGTTGTGTTCATTGATGTCAATATTCCCTCCCAGTCTTGGAGAGCAGTTCTCAGCCTTGGAAAATTAGCTCTCTTGAAATTGAGCGGTTTTATTTTTCCCATATGTGCTTGATGTTTACAGCTAACATTAAATGAAATCATGTTATGGTCACTGCTACCCAGATGTTCTTTTATATGGACATTCGTAATAAGCTCTGCATGGTTTGATATTACCAGGTCTACCAGAGCATCATTCCTAGTAGGGGCTTCTATGAACTGTACCATAAAATTGTCCTGTAGTAGGTTTAAAAATGTTTGGCCTTTAACAGTTCCTGCATAGCCATTACTCCAGTCAATTTCCGGGTAGTAAAAATCCCCATTATTACCAATGTTCCAGCCCTTTCGATCTGTGCAAGGAGCTGAGTTTCCACCTCCTCATTAACACTGGGTGGCCTATATTAAATTGCAATGATTACCTTTGTAGTATGGACCCCCATGTGCAGTTCCACCCATAATACTTCAGCCTCATCACACTCCCCATCAACTAGGTCCTCTTTCACACTCACTCTGAGATCACTTCTCACATAGAGGCAGACACCACCACCTTTCCTATTTACTCTGTCTCTCCAAAAGAGAACATAGCCAGGAAGCTGCAGCATGACAAAAGGACAGGGAATACTATAAACCCCTGTATACTTTAATTAAGTCTTTTTTTTTAGGTGTGTGTATTGTGCCCAGTCCTCAACTGGTTAAACACCTTTTGTTTTGATGCACCTGCAATATACTTAGCTGACTTAAACTAAGAATTCAGTTTGGTTTTAAGTGATTAGGTTTACATCAAGTTTAAATAAAGTCCTATAGAGCTTAGCATACTGTTCACAAGCTGCAGCAAAGAGGATCAGTAACTTTAATACAGCCACTTTGCTGAAATGAGAGCTGTTTGACTGGGAAAGCAAATGTAATTTTTGTTGCAAGGATTTTGATAAACGAGTCCCAAAATGTCTGATTTCCCCAGAGGTTTAGATGCTGTGGTCATTATTACAACTATGGTATTTGGGCTCAGCATTCAGTGGAGAGCATCTGTTCATCAGAATACAATCTTCAAGTCATTTATTATCTTCTTCTTGGATATTCATTAATAATCCAAATACTTGGTGGGACCTTTGTTGTACCATTAGTTACGCTACTATTACTACACAGTGATTCATTTTACAGGGTTCATATAAGCAGATTTATAAGCGCAAATGTTACATAAATCTGTGTACTGATTGTTTTACAGTATTGTAGCTAATTTAAAGCTTAAAGTGGTTGTAAACCCTTACATAAACCCAGTGAAGTGACTGGCCTCAGGAGATACACAGAGAACAAATCCTCCTACATAAATTGTACCTATCTGCAGTCTTCTCTTCTCTGCATCCGTTGAAAATGCTGAAATGTAAAACTTGTCTGAGAGTTCAGAAAGCAGAGAGCTGAAGTTACACTCTACAAAGCTCAGTGAAGAGAGCTCTAAGAGCTGATTGGAGGGAAGGGACATTCCCTCCTTCACACAGCTCACAGGAACAGAGCTGAGGCTGTCAATCTACTAGAGGTCCCTCCCCGTCACCATTTTTCACTTGGTGTCAGGAAAACTTGTCAGAAAAGATTCATACAGATAACAGAGGAACAAAGCAGCAGACAGTTTACGCTTAATGCTTTGGATTGATACACCTACACACTTTAGAGGGATATGCTTTGTTTCATATTCCATGTCTAAGGCTTACAACCACTTTAACAATAGGCAAACAGTTATACATACAGCTGTGATACATGCATATAAACTATTGATCCTTCTCACTATTTGGAATTCTGTCCAGCTTGTCTTGTGATCCAGAAACTTTACTAGATCACATAGTACTCTCCTGGACCTCTGTACAGACTACCCTGCAAATGAGCAGCACAATGAGGTCTATGACCCGATTCAGCCCATGATTGCACAATGAGAAATCAGCAGCACTCTAATAAGGTTATCACTCTGTCCTCCTGTCAGGAAGCTGCCAGTGCTAGAAGGATTGGCTGTGCAATGCAGCAGGACCTGTTTGAACTAGTGTTGGTATTCCCTAATTATTGTAAGTACTGCTATTCAGGGCATTTTAGAAAACCAATATCAAGAGAATTCACATATCAAGAATTATGTTAGTCATGTCTAAAATATATTTCATTATTTTAATGAATATGTCATTTGATTAACTGTTGTCCTTTTTACATCTGTCTAGAATTCAGCCTTATGTTCAGTCTTGGATCACTTGCCAAAAGTTACAATTGTGGATTTTAATTAGCCATAGAGCAATAATGCGCAGCAACTCATTCCATCAATCAGAAGTAGAGGAGAAGAGCAGGGCAGTAGATTTACTGCCATTAATATGTTCCCAACACCAATGGCAAGTGAAACCTAAAAAAATGCATTCATCCAATTGGCTTAGCCCTGTATTTGAGTAGAAAGTATTCATAAAACTTTATGTGAAAAAAACAAGAGAAAAACCTTCAGATAAAAGGTATTAAAATAACAGACCAAAGAGCTAATTCCTTTGATTTCAACATTATGGAATATATTGGAGCATGGCATCATGAGAACAAGAAGTAATAATATATGTGTTTATATTGTTATATTGGTGAACAGTATTAAATTGTTTTTTTTTGTGCTCCATGGTGTGTGGTTTACAGATAGAAACATACACTGTAAAAAACGTTGGGTGCCGCTCAAGATTTCCATTACAGGTTCCAATGACTCTTACTTAGAAGGGTGCTGGCATGCAGAGAGCTTGTCCCGGCTTTGCACACGCTCACAAGGCAAATAAAGTTCCAAGGCGCTCAGACATATGAGAAACGGTTTCATTCCAGCTTGCCATGGCCTGGATGGTTCCGGGCTGAATCCGTTTCTTATCTGTCTGATACCTGGGCTTACAGAGACAAGACTTTTCCTTGTGTACACCAGCATGTCTAGCAAATTATGCACTGATTTGCATGTTCATGAGGGAAATAAGTATTTGATCCCCTATCATTCAGCAGGATTTCTGGCTACCAGGTGTCTTTCATACAGGTAACAAGCTGAGATTAGAAGCAGTCTCTTAAAGGGAGTGCTGATAATCTCATTTTGTTACCTGTATAAAAGACACCTGTCCACAGGAGCAATCAAACAATCATATTCCAAACTCTCCACCATGGCAAAGACCAAAGAGCTGTGCAAGGATGTCAGGGACAAGATTGTAGACCTACACAATGCTGGACTGGGATACAAAACTATCGCCAAGCAGCTTGGTGAGAAGGTGACAACAGTTGGTGCAATCATTTGCAAATGGAAGAAACACAAAACAACTGGATTTGGACTTTACAGCTAAACCCAATGCATACAGCTAAATAAAATAAAAAGTTGTCTAGTACTGCTGCCATGTTGATAAATGTTAGAGCACATCTCCTAGGTTGTTACTATAGGAAACATTATCTGGTTTTGCATTTATTATTGATTCTGTATTTATTACTGCCATGATTACAAAACATAATTCAACACTGTTCACTTTTATAGACAGTTAAATGAGCAGTACAGCTAAAACTGGTTTGACTTTACTTCTCCTGTGGATCACAGGAGTGCAGTTCATTCTGCATTCCTGTACCGATTTTCAGCTGCCAGTGGGCTAAAGTCCACTGTGGGCTGATGTCACTCAGCCGGTACAGGCTGGGGCAAAATCCTGAGCATATGGTTGGGATCCACCCAGGAGCTTGGATTGGCACCTGCCTCAGCCCCTCAGTGAGCCACTGAAAGCCTGAGCCAGCCACTCTCGCCCCATCCACAGCCCAGGACTCCCGTGAGAGCTGGGGGGGGGGGGGGTGCAAAGCAGAGAGCCAGAGACTGACAGTCCCAGGTTTCTGCTCAGAGTGGCAGGGAAAACTGAGCAATCAGCAGTGTTTGATCGCTCAGTTCTCACCCTCAGAAACATGTAACATCGGACCGATGCTGCCTCCACCTAGGTGAGTATACGTTGAAAAAAAAATAGTTCTCTTTTAAATATAAAATATTGCTTAAGTATTTTTTATTTTCATATCCATCCAGGATAGGGGTGAATCTACTTATTGCGGACATAGAAAGAAAAAAAACTTCAGTAATTCATAATTAAAGTGCCACATTGTAATAATTAAGTCTAAATGCAATTTTATTTCATTGAAAAATTGTTTGCAAAAGCCAATGCATTTCAGGGGCTATACCTCCACCCTCTTCACCAGGCTTGGAAAATGTGTATACAATGTTTGTGGACTTAATAATCAATCTAGAGTTGGATTTTATTGAGGTGAGTTTACACTGTAATTAGTCAGCAGTTGCTTTAAGAAAGGAACAGCCCTGAAATCCATGGGCTTTGCAACCAATTTATAATTGGAGGAAATGTGGATATTACAGTTTAGGGCTTCAGTTGCTCATTACTCAATTACTCATTTGTACCGCAACCCAAGTTGACCATTGAAACCCTACAGTGTGCAGGAGCTTTTAGCCAAGTGTTCAGATTCTCTATTTTTTCTTCTACGTTTGGAATATTGGATGACAAAAACCATTTAAAATAAACATATAAAGATGCCTCAGGGTTCCAATGCCTCATATCCACTTTCTTAAGCACTAAAAACTTGTCAGAGGTTCTAATCCTTCCCTTCTCTATCCAAACTAAAAAACTATACTTATATTTTAATAAAAACACTTTAAGATGATCATAACTGTACATAGGAAATACCTTTAAAGCTAGATGTGGTTAGATAAATGGTTATAGGAACACAAAGTGTAGTTCATGCAGAGCCCCGGTAAAGATTGTTGATAGCAGGAATGCACAGTTTAAGGATACACATTGTTGACAGGTCTCCAGCAGCGATGGTTAATCGGTGGCGGGGTGTCCTGCCGTACAGTCCCATGTTACTGACATGGAATTAATGTGCTCCAAACAGAGTCACTGTGATCCCGCTCATCCAGGGAAAGTAAATTATTATAATTGGGTTCAGAGCCAAGAGCAGCCATTAGGTGAGGTAACAAAGACAAAGCACACAGGAAATTACCATACGCTTTGACTCAGCGGTAGTCTCCGATTCAGCTGTCATTGTGATGCGGAGGTCTTACATGCATGTCTTCATTAAGCCTGGGATGTGGCATCAGCTGGCAAACCCCAAAATATTTGGGCTAGTATAATAAAAGCTAGCATAAATATTTGAGAGACACAATAGGGTTGATTTATGAAAACTTAAGTGAAAGTGAAGCTGTTGCATTGATAGCTTGTGTTGCTTCCTTTGAAAGATGAAATCTGATTGGTTGCTGTGGACTACAGCTCCATATTTGCTTTAGTTTTCAATAATTGGCTACAGTTAAAGCCTATCTCTGATAAAAATGAAGATCCTTCCTTGCATTGTGGCATCCCAACATTGCAGGGGTTAACTGCTCATTTATGTCCAGGGTCTTGGAATAAGTAGTTTTACATACCTGATTCCGGCAACCGGAGCTCTCCTTTCCATATTTCTGCTTCTGAATCTGGACTGTCCTTTGGCATCCTCACAACCACTGCAGAGCTATGGACTCTGCATTGTACTTGATGACATCAGGGGCCCTGAAAACACTGGAGTGTAGGGGAGAAGAGCCAGCAGGGCTCAGTCTTATAGCATGTAGGGATCCTGCAGGATTGAGTGATCAGGTAAGAAAAAGGTTTTTTTTTTCAGGGACCTAAGCATTTAACCCTTGCACTACAGGGGAGGATTTTGGTTTTCCCCAGAATGTAGCTTTAAAGTGATTCTAAAGCCTAAAGATTTTTACCTTAATGCATTCTGTGCATTAAGGTAAAACATCTTTTGTGTCACAGAATCCCCCCTCCCCATACTTACCTGAGCTTGATCTCAATCCATTGCTGTACACAAGAGCAGTGGCTCTCTCTTCTGTCTCCCTCTTCATAGGGCAGACTGACAGCAGGAGAGTCATTGGCACCCATTGCTGTCAGTCAAATGCTGTGAATGGGGGCTGGAGGCAAGCCACGCTGTCTGTGTCAATAGAAACAAACAGGGTGGCTTGGGAGCGCTCCTGTACCAGTGTCCCCATAGAAAACAGCTTTTTATGTGGGCACACACCAAAGATGAGGAGCCTGGAGCGCTGGCGGGGGACCTGACTAGAGGAGGATCGGGGCTGCTATTTGCAAAACCACTGCACAAAGCAGGTAAGTATGACAAGTTTGATATTTTATTTAAGCAAAAAAGTAAAGCCTTACAATCACGTATATTATCACTTACAATCACTTTATATTACATTTACATCCTATGTACACATTTCTGCAAATTCTGTGGACTGTAGGTTTCTAGAAACTTTTTACAATTATATTATCTTCAGTAAGGATTACATCTGACAGCTGGTCCTTCTAGTGCAACTGATAGAAAAAAAAAATCACTAAATAAACAGAAAACTTCCATATACATAATCAGATACTCCCAGTTGATCCAGAAGAAGATTAAAAAAACCCTATAAACATTCCAAAAAATAGAAAAAAATCCTTCCTGATGCTTTGGAAGTCAGTTTGATATTCTCTGGATCAACAATTTCTGTTGGTATTACCGGTTAAAGTTAAATACCAGCCACTTTATTAGGTAAACCTGTTCAATTGCTTGGTAACACAAATTGCTAACCAGCCAATCACATGGCAGCAACTCAATACATTTAGGCATCTAGAGGTGGTGAACACGACATGCTGAAGTTCAAACCGAGCATCAGAATTGGGAAGAACGGGGATTTAAGTGATTTTGAATGTAGCATGGTTGTTGGTGCCAGACGGGCTGGTCTGAGTATTTCAAAAACTGTTGTTCTACTGGGATTTTCACACACAACCATCTCTAGGGTTTACAGAGAATGGTCCGAAAAAGAGAAAATATCCAGTGAGCGGCAGTTATGTGGACGAAAAGACCTTGTTTATGTCAGAAGTCAGAGGAGAATGGGCATTCAATTTCAGCTGTGTCATTCAGATGGTAGGGTCAGAATATGGTGAAACATGAAAGCATTTTATTATTATTATACAGGATTTATATGGCGCCAACAGTTTGCTCAGCGCTGTACACGAGACAGTACAGTAACAATACGATTCAATACACGAGGGGTTCGAGGGCCCTGCTCCTTGGAGCTTACAATCTAGGAGGGAGGGGATAGTGGTACAGGAGGAAATAGCTGTGGGGGATGGAGTGGTAGGAAGAGTGGAGGAGTTCAGTAATTAGCTGAGGGCGGGGTAGGCTTCCATGAAGAGATTGGTTTTCAGAGTGCGCCTAAAGGTGAGGAGGGTAAGTGACAGTCTGATGGATTGGGGTAGGGAGTTCCAGAGAATGGGGGAAGCCCTGGAGAAGTCCTGGAGATGGGCATGGGAGTAGGAGACCAGGGAACTAGAGAGTAAGAGGTCTTGTGAGGAGCGGAGAGTACGTTTTGGGTGGTATTTGGATACCAGATCGGTGATGTAGTTTGGTGCAGTATTATGAACAGCTTTATAAGTCAATGTTAGCATTTTGAATTTTATCCGTTGGGCAATCGGAAGCCAGTGGAGGGATTGGCAGAGATGGGTGGTGGATATGGAGTGGTTAGTAAGGTGGATGAGTCTGGCCGCAGCATTCAAGATAGACTGAAGCGGGGATAGCCTGCGGTGGGTTAAGCCAATGAGGAGAGAGTAGTCGAAGCGTGATATAATGAGGGAGTGAATGAGTTGCTTAGTGGTTTCCGGGGGTTAGGAACGGACGTATTTTGGAGATGTTGCGGAGGTGAAGTCTGCAGGAGTTTGTCAGTGACTGGACCTGGGGCTGGAAGGACAGATTGGAGTCTAGGATGACACCTAGTACTCTGGCTTGAGGGGAGGGACTGATTGTGGTGTTGTTGGTCTTGATGGAGAAGTCGGGGGGGGGGGGGCACTGGCTGGGGGGAAAACTAGGAGCTCAGTTTTGGACAGATTTCGTTTGAGGAAGTGGAGTGACATCCAATCCGATATATCGCTCAGTAGGTTTGTGATACGGGCGGAGACTGAAGGGGTAAGGTGAGGGGTAGAGAGATAGATTTGCGTGTTGTCGGCATAGAGATGGTGGTTGAGCATGGATCCATCCTGCCTTGTATCAACGGTCCAGGCTGGTGGTGATGGTGTAATGGTGTGGGGGATATTTTCTTGGCACTAGCAAGGTGTACCTAATAAAGCAGAAATTGAGTGTATTTTGTGCATTTATCAATGCATCTAGCTCTTTTTTTTAAACAATCTACTGAGCTGGCCAAGACTAGATCTTGAGGGAGTCTATTCGACATTTTCACAGCTCTTACTGTAAATCTCTTTTCCTCCAAATATAGAAAGTGCCTCCTTGTCCTATATAATGACCTGAAAGTGGATGATGCAACCTCCATTCCTTTACCATTTTCCGTTCTTCCTCCAGTTCCCTGATATCATTTTTGTGAACTGGAGCCCAAAACTGAACTGCATATTGCAGATGAGGTCTCACTAATGATTTATACAGGAGCAAAATGATATCTCTCTCTCTGGAGTCTATTTTCCTTTTAATATAAGGTAAAGTATAAAAATACAAGTATTTTGCTAGCTTTAGAAACCACAGCTAGGCATTACATGCTATTATTAAATCAATGATCTACCAGAACACCCAGATCCTTCTCCATCATGGACTCCCCCAGAGGTTCTCCTTCTAGTGTGTATGATGCATGCATGTTCTTAGCCCCAGCTTGTGGTACAGTAGTGGTTCTGCAGAGAGCTCACTGTTACCATTGTGGAGATACATAAAGCAGACAGGATGTGGTTAGTGAAAAAAGAACCAGCAAACACAAATGCTCCTTTACTTAGGGATGGACTTGATGCAGACTACAACCACATTAAGAATGTCCTGGAACATGCACACCTTGCTGCCCTCAATAAGATCGGGGGAATCCAAATATACTGAATGAGGAAAGAACAAACAGAGGGCGCACGGGCTAGTGCATTACCATAAAAATGTTTAATAATAAATAAAGTAGGTGTTGTACTCACCAACGACAATAAAGTCAAGGCACGTCATAAAAGAACAGCTGGGTCAACACCGCGCTGAGTAACAGTCCGCAATAGGGAATGTAGACATCCAATAGGCTGACGCGTTTTGAGGACTTGCCTCTTCCTCAGATGTGGTTAGTGGCACGCAGTCCACAGAACTGCAGTTTCCAAACTACGTTGTCACCCACCTTATGTTATGTATCCATAAATTCAGCAGTCATATGCTGATGACAAGAATAATCACATTGTTTATAAAAATGTTTGGCAGATAGAAACGTTCCCATATAAGTTTTTTACATCTCTTTATTTAGTTGTTTGCCTGGAGCTGCTTTTTAAAATATTCTGAGAATCAAACACTTAAAAAAAAACCATTGTACGGCTTCTTCAGGGGAAATATTCTCATGTTTATTGGAACTGATTTTGTTTACCAATTAGTTTTATCCACAGATAATGAAATGTAGGAGACAAACATGGAAGTGCAATTTGAATTTGCAGTGGCTTACAATGCTGTGTACCTTCCACAGCGTACAGATAATTGTTTTGCTTTCAGAATTTCTGGTAGTCAGAGAACGTTCTTTTCAATGCCATCATTTTGAAATAACACTTTAAAAAATAATTCTCCAATATAGAAAAGATGCTTTTTCAATTACTTGAACAACTGAAATTGACAAGAAGTGAAGCATTTAATAAATTTTACAAATCAATAAGCTTGCATGTGGTATAGAATTAAGAACTGCAAGACAGTTATATTAATTTCTGGATATTGTATAGTCACAAATAAATTCACACTGTTGAGCGGTATAATATAAAAAAAGCATAGAACCTTAAAGTGGTTGTAAAGGTTGCAGGTTTTTTACCTTCATGCATTCTATGCATAAAGGTAAAAAAAAACCTTCTGTGTACTGTACCCCACACAGCTCCCCCTAATACTTACCTGAGCCCCCTCCCGATCTGGTGATGTGCACAGGAGCCTTGTCTCTCCTGGATCTCTCTCTCCTTATTGGCTGAGACACAGCAGCGGGAGCCATTGGCTCTCACTGCTGTCAATCATAACGAGCCTGTAATATCACTTTAATACATTTGCTTTCTGCTAAAGGTTTAAAATGGAATTTTTGGATATGTGGATGGGTGGGTGAAGTGTATTTGATTCTATAATATGCACACATTCATGCCTTTATTTAGTTGGTCAGCCCAAGGAAGGACTGTGCTGGGAGTCAGGGGCATTTGCCCCCTGGGCCATTACTAATAGGAAATGTTGGGCTGGTGAGTCTGAGTGTGAATACTTCACCATTCACACATTAATAAGTTTTGGACCTAAATGGGGCATTATATAGCTTCCTGCTCATTGTTCAGTCTGGCAGGGAGAGGTTTTCTAACACTGACTTTTTTTACAACTCTGCAGTAAAATGTGACCAAATGCCAAGAACCGCAAAGAAAGCTGATGCTGGAAGATGTGTCAACAAGAAACCATGTCCTTTTTGGACATCTACTTTTCCCAATGTCCACCAATAACTTAGGCACCATGGTACACTTTCTTAACCCCACAGAAATCTACCATGAAAGGACTATTTGGCTGTAGTTGTCCCCGCCAGGCCAGTGGTTCCGAATTCTTCTCTGGGTCAACTCTTATTAAGTCCTACACCATGTCCTACCTAAGCTAAATTTATGAAGAATTTCTGGGATTTTTATACTTTTGATATATATCTGTTGGCCTGACACTGATCTCAAGAGTAGTAGGTTGACATTGTCAAAAAATATTCTGCAAAGAAATTCAGATTCAAAACATGGTTGGAATGGGCTGATTATAACTGCAGATTGTAGACCTCAGCACATCTATTATCTCATATTACCAACTTTGTGTCTTCATTTAGGCTTGACTTGGAAAGATGATTACACCCAACATATCATTGCAAATGAACTATCAAATATTCGCAAGGTATACAGCAGACCACCTGAATCTCGTCCATCTGATGTTTCCAGCATTTCTAGGTAAGATGGTTATGATCTTTTTTATTTGCTCTCTAATGTTAGTTTTATCTGAAAGTGTGTAGACATGAATTAAGCATTACACAATGTTTCATCGCGGTCGGTAATTTGCTCCTCTATCTTGGCAGTCAAGTACTACTACAGTGGAATGGTACTTTTGAGCTTATCTAAACTAAGGCGATGCTTTAAATATCTTTTGGCCAGCATTAGCCCTTCCCATGAATTCTCATCCGCTTCATTTGATGTGTCATGGCAGGCATAACTAAAGGACAAATGTAGAGACTGGCATGCCTACCTAAAAAAAAATAGAAACAATAAGTCCACCAACTGAAAAATGAAAATTGTGATGAAGTACAAAGTCCTTGTAGATCCACCAAGATCACCACGTGAACAACATAACGATAATTGGTTGAATAAAATGCACTCAAATATCACCACGTGCTCCAGAGGAAAACCTCCCCCAATTCAGAGGCACTCACCAGATATCGTGGCCCATCCAAACCTGATAGGCAATAGCACTTGTGGTGAGTGTCAGCATAGTACAGATCATCAATTAACAAGCCATTCATCAATTAGAGACTGATATGATGGCGGAACATCCTCCAAACTATCACACTCTGTAATCAGGGAAAGATGTGAAAGGAAACTCATAGCGTGAATCCATTAAAAAGCATTTATTGGATAGAAAGTATCGCACTCACATAAAATAAATGAAAGCATGCCAAAATATCCACAATAACCGTAAAGGGTATCTGTATATCTCATGGAGCGGGCAAAGACATCTGGTGAGTGCCTCTGAATTGGGGGAGGTATTCCTCTGGAGCACGTGGTGATATTTGAGTGGATTTTATTCAACCAATTATTATGTTGTTCACATGGTGATCTTGGTGGCTCAATAAGGACTTTGTACTTCATCACAATTTTAATTTTCCAGTTGGTGTATTTATGTCAAATGATTTAAATATTTGTGTATATTTACTGAAGTGTTATATTTTGTGTTATATTTTCACTTTGCTATTGTGTTTTATCATTTTTTTGCGCTGCTTTTATTTGTCATTGTTTCATGAGGTGATTATTGGATTATTCACTATTAGGGCAGCTGCATGCTTACACATTTTATGTACTCATTTATTTATTTAGGTGAGTTATTTATTGTGCATTTTCTCAGGTGTTATGTTTTATATATATTCACATCACATTTACGCTGTTTATATGTTAATAGTTTAAACATATATGGGAAGACTTATTAATCATTAATAGTTGTCTTTTGTACACTTCTTCCAGACCTGTGCCATAATGCAGCATGAAACAACTCCTCCACTTTGCCTTTTGCAGGGGTTTCCTGTAATAAAGACTATTCTTTGTTGCTGTCCTTCTTTGTACAGGGTGACTGGTCATGTATCCACCAACTCCTGTAGTTTTCCGCAGGCAGCCTGAAGTAGGATTCTATAATTTAGGATAGAGTAGATGAGGGTTAAAACTGTTGTCATTGTCTCATTTGGGATATTTCGCTTCACTTCCTGTCTTGTAGACTCAACAAGGCAGTAAGAGGATATTTTTCTAATGTGAGGGAAAATCCCTTCTTAAGCAGGTCATAGACGAGACGAATACTGAATGAAAATTCTTGGTTGTTCATTTTTACATCATTAGTGTGTCAACTGTGCCACCCGATTTTTGTGTCAAAATTGAAAGTGCCTAGCCGTGGTTGCAATATGCCCTTCCCTCACTCCCCCCGGCTAGTCTGGGGATGTAATGGCGTTCGGTATTGGCGCTCTTGAATCCCTGCTCTTTGCCCCCCCCTTTTTCTATTTTTTTTTCTTTCTTTCTTTCTTTCTTTCTTTTCCTTTTTCTCTCTCTCTCTGTTTTTGGTGTGACTGGACAGCTGCATTTAGTTGTTATAATCAGTTACATTAATGTTTTGTAACTTATGTGTCATTGATAGCCCCTGCGTGGGCGTACCTTTTGCCCTGTTGGCATTAGAGCATTGTTTTTTCCCTTTTTTTTTATTTTGCATTTTGTTTATCTGTGCAATTGATAGCCCCTGCGTGGGCGTGTTTTATTGCCTCTGTTTATACTGTTTAAAAAATTTAATAAAAACCATTGAAATAGAAAATTGAAAGTGCCTGATCCAACATGCTGGATTTTGTTTTGAAAACCAAAACAAATAATGGTACAATCATATAAGCTATTTTTGTTTTTTCGACTGACAAAAGTTCAGTTTTTGATTCGTCTATGGCCTGTCTTAGACTGTAGTTATGGGAACAGTTGTTTTAATTGGAAGATTTACCCTTTATTCCTGCCAGTTGCTAGTGGCTACTCAAAATTTTGGATTTACCCTCACTTTCATTCCTGGTGATACTGGTGATCAAGGCATTTAGAGAGTGTGAATCTCCTTAATGGGGACAAGAGTAAAATCTTTACAGGGATTCTAACCCCTCACCACTTTATCCAAATCTTTAAAAAAAATTGCCTTTAGGTATAATTTTACACTTAAAAGAAATGTCTGAATTTTTTAGCCCATAGCCAATCCGATTCAAGTCTGTGTGGAAAATGACAATTGTGGAATGATGATCTGAATCTGACTGGGGCTTTACAGATAGTTTGTATTAAACACAAGTGAATGAGATCTCTGTTTTTCTGAAACTAAACTGATATTTGTACTGTTATATTCCTGCATCTGTCTTTTAGGGGTCAGAATTTAAATGCTGAAAGTGACAGGAATTATGAAATGGAAGCTAATCGGAACTTTGCCAAATCTTTTCACCAATATCTCCAGTATCTCGGGATCCTGCCACAGTCTGTAGCTCCAAGCTACCATCCAAGGACAAAAAGTGAACAGCCCCCCATTACGGTAATGATACCTCTTAAAATAAGACTCCAGTATAGAAGGAGATAGCATACATATTTTCTCACCTTGTTATTTGATGTTGTAGCACTGACTTTCATCACTAGAAGGTGTCTTTGTAATTTGTGACCTTCAGCATTATAAATAAGACTCCCACATGATTCTCGAATGGAAGTATAAATTCTTTTGAAAGAATATGACATATAGTCTTATGCTTCTGAGTTTTTAATGGTATGAGAAGTATATAGTGTGTTTCAAGGTAAAATATGGTTACTGTGATTTAATTTAATGTGTTATTTGTAGGTCTATTTATCCATCCATCTCTGTTAGTGTTCTTATATATATATGTATCTAAGTATATGTACTACTGTGCAAAGGTTTTAGGCAAGTGTGAAAAAAATGCTGTAAATTAAGAATACTTTCAGAAATAGAAGTGTTAAAAGTTTATTTTTATCAATTAACAAAATAAAAAGTAAAGGAGCAGAAGAGAAATCCAAATCAAATCATTATTTGGTGTGACACTTTTTTCCTTCAAATCAACAGTTTAGGAATGTGTTTCAACCTACATATGAAATTGATGATCATTAGAATCTTCTTGGTATAATTGGTTAATCATACATCTGATTCTAATCCTACAAAATCCCTGACTTTGTGCAAGTGTAAGAATTAATGCTGGTTTAGACCAAAAAGTAGTCACACCAAATATTGATTTGATTTAGAATTTTTCTGTTTGCTGACTTTGCAGAAACAAATAAAATATGTGTAATGAAAGCATTCTTACTTTACATTTCTTCACACCTGACTAAAATATTTGCACAGTACTGTATGTATCTTGTGAAGGCTATGCACAGTAGTGATATGATAAACAACAGAGCCAATTCTGACAGTAAAAGGGTGCTTGATAGCTTCAAACAGGTAGCCCAGTAGAGGAGTCTAGACCAGTAGGGTTTTCTCACAAATTAGGCTTGAGGTGATGACCTCTGCACACCTGTAGGACACCATTTCACAAAACCAGGCCACACAATGGTAGACCTCAATGTTTTAGTTCTGAAAGGAAAATTCAAATCCATTCAGGAAAGAAAAACTTTTGAACTAAGAATGATAATTCTATTTGACACAAGAGATAACGGCCTTAACTTGGACATGGGATTCCTCACTCATTATCCAACAGTTTTATGACTATTAGCTAGCTTGACCCCCTCTGTGTGAGTGTAGTATCCCCCCCTCTCCCCCTCCTTTTGCTGTATCTTATCTGTAGCCTTTTTTTTTTTTCATCCCTTCTAACATTCTGCTTAAACTTTGTGATTTGTAATAGTACTGCTTGGACTTTGAAGAAGGGGACATACACCGAAAGCTTGTCCTCAAAATTGTATGTTAGTGCAAATAAAAAAAGTATCACGGACAGTACTCAATTGTTTCTCTCACAAATTAGGAAAACTCTGAACTTAGTTAGGGCCCCTGTGGAAGCCATTTCTGTAGAGACAGTGCCCGTGAAGGCAATCTGGAGCCTGATTCCAGTCCTGTCAATCCTGACTCTTAGTTTTAATTTTCTGCGTGCTGAAATCGCTTCTTTGATGAAATTATTCATTGTTTCTGCTTGCTACTTTTGAGTAGACTCCAGTAGTCTGCCGGAGAAGAGTTATAAATACTGTATGTGTCCTCTCTAGTTAGACCGGTGCTATGAGCTCGGGAAAGGTGATAAATGATTGGAGCAGCCTTTCTCATCCTTTTTGTCATGGAAGAACCCTTGAAATTATTTTCAGGTCTCTGGGAACCCCTGCTTAAAATTATCCTTAAAAATAAGAGAATGAAGAACACAGTGTGCTTAGAGTATTTGATGCTCAGGGCAGGACTTTTTTTAACACCACCTGCTGTATTCAACAAATTATTTTGAGTAGGAATCATGTTATGGTGGAAAGAAATGCAAACAGTAAAAAATTATGGTATCCTCTAATGTTAGTGGTCAGTAGAAGATTACCTCTTTCTGGTCAAGGTGGGTCGGAGATAAATTCAGAACTGCTTCCTGCTTAGGGAACCCCTACCAACTTTCAGGAAGGCCCCTAGGGTTCTACAGAGGCCCAGCTGAGAAAGGATGGCTTAGAACAACCCTACAGAATGCCCTTTCCATTTCTGGGCTCTGCCTCACGTGGCGCTGAGCTAGAAAGTTTCATCCTTCTTTGCCTTTTTTTAGAATGTGCAGTAAGGATGCTGCAATTTAGAGATGGAAGTATATCTCCTACAACAAGAGTAAAGTACATGTAACTGCCCACTTAGGGCTTGTTCGACGTCAGTAAAAGAAGGTGGGTGAGCCTTGATTTTACTGTCGCCGGGCTGCTTACCTAAACGAAGACAATGGCAGTACCACCAACAAAAGTGACCCCGTAATGATAATGGTGCCGTGCCGCAGCCCTTTGCAACCACATGAAATGCACACGGTTGTGGTGCGGTGGTCTGGCCATTTTACAGTTAAAACAGGAAGTGAGGGGGGTGACATATCACCTCCCAGCCACCTGTCAACCGCCCTCTGAAAGCAATCCACGGTTGGAAGGATGGCAAGGGCTGGTGTTTGTGAGAATGAGCCCTTAGATTAAATGGAACTAATCTTGTGGAGAGCAGACACCAGAACCTCCCAGTTGACCTACAGATTGAGGATTTAGGCCTGCCTATCTACACGGTGTGTGTGTGTGATGTGCCCATCTGCTTTAACACTCTAACTCACTGAGCTCTGCAGAGTGTAGCGTCAGCTCTCCGCCTCCTGCTTTCTGAACTCTCAGACAAGGTTTATAAATTCTGGACTATGAATGGATGTAGAGAAGAGAAGACTGCAGATAGACAGGTACAAGTTATGTAGGAGGGTTTGTTTAATCTCTGAGTATCACCTGAGGCCAGGACCTTCACTGGGTATATGTGAGGGTTTACAACCACTTTGAGTAATGTGTAAACATTTTTTTTTTCAGATAAGGTAGGGAAGGGTTAAAGTGTATGTGAAGGCAAAACTTTTCTTTGTCGCTTTGGATAGAGTGGGGAAGAATTAGACCTTCCGGTAAGGTTTTGCTGCTGTCTGCGTTCCCCACTGGGGACTTCGCCCCTTTGTTTGTCCTGGTGACTCCTGTCAAGGAGGCAAAAAGTAAGGGAAAATATTACATTTATGAATTGTAATGGGAGCATGAGGTGAGGGGGAAATCTTTCAATGGGGACAAATGATTTGGTGACAGCTGTCTAAGATATGAGCTCCCTTCACTTTGGGGATTTTTCTTCCCACTTCTTGTTTTGTCTCCAAGACAGAAATTGACAGGAAATCTCCATGGCTGGACAGTTTTAACCGTTCTGTCAGGGCTGCTGTTAGAAATCAAGGGGCCCCATATAGCTCACCTGACGGCCCCCCAAAATATCAAAATAATATTTTTACTAGAAATACACTAAAATCATAATTAGTGACACAAACACAACACAACTTTCAAAAATCCTGCAAAATCCCAAGGATAAAATGGTATAGAGCTAATAAATAAAGTTCTCTGTGTGAATAAAGGCTTGGGGCTCATTCACATGGGTGCTGTGGCCTGTACAGTGTGAATCAATATGTTTTATTTTGTTTGTGGCTGTATGTGTGGCTGGAGTTCCTAATTTGACAGGCATGTGGATGTGGGTGTATGGCCCCAAACACAGACAGTGTGCATTTAGGGCCACTCACCCACACCTGTCAGGTTAGGATCTGTGGCTGTGTTCGTACAGTCACTGTATCCTGATATAGTAATGGGTGGTTCCAGACACACAAACTGCTCATTCACACTGTATGAGCAAAAGAACCAATGTGAGTTTTTTTTAACCTCTTCTCGTCTGCCCATTGTACATAGATGGCAGACAGGAAGCAGCGTCGATGTGGGCTAACATTCCTGTACATCAGCCCACATTGATAGCTCCTGCTGATCGGTGTGTCGCCCGGACACAGCGGATCACATTACTGCTGTGTTCGGGCTATCATGTGGTGTTTTACCATGTGGCTGCTGTGACCAATCACAGCACTCACATAGCAAACAATGAAACTGAATGTAAAGATTGCTTCTCTCTGCTCTCAGTGTGAGAGCAGAGAGAAGCGATGCTGCAGTGTGTGAGTGTACAGCAGCCTGTCAGGCTGCTTGCACACTCACACACCTCAGTGCCAGCCACCCCAGTGCCCCAGTTTAGTGCCCCTGTGTCCCTGATCACTTCCCCAGTATATACATAAAAATAATGCAGGGAAACCCTGTCACCTGTCCCAGTGCGCACAAAACACCCTCATACACCATACCAATGTCCTGATCACCTCCATACCCCAAACCAACACCCTGATCACTGCCATATGCCATACCAGTACCCTGAGCACCTCCATACACCATACCAGTGCCCTGATAACCTCCATACCCCATACAAGCGCCCTGATCATTGCCCTACCCCATACCAGCATCCCGATCACTGCCATACCCCATACCAGCACCCTGAACACCGCCATGCCTGATACTAGCATCCTGATCACCGCCATGCCCCACACCAGCATCCTGATCACCCCTATGCCATACCAGCTTCCTGATCACCGCCATCCCTCATACCAGCATCCTGATCACTGCCATACCCCATAACAGCATCCTGGCTAATAAATACCAGTGTCTTGATCACCGCCATACCTCACGCTAATGTCCTGATCACTGCCATACCCCATACTAGTGTCCTGATCACTGCCATATGCCATACCAGCGTCCGGCATTTTAGGATCTCAACTTTCAAACATACATCTCATAGTTTGTAGACTCTATAGCTTTCACACAGACTAAATCATATAAACTATATGGGGTTATTTTTACCCCAAAAATGTTAGCCTAAATTTGTGAAGAAAAATTATCTATTTGCTAAATGTCATAACAAAGACTAAGCAAAAAATGATTTTTTTTTTTTAATTTTGGTATTTTTTCATTTATATAGCAAAAAAACCCAGTGGTGATCAAATACCACCAAAAGAAAGCTCTATCTGTCTCAAAAAATGATAAAAATTTCATATGGGTGCAGTGTTGCATGACTGAGTAACTGTCACTCAAAGTGTGATAGTGGAGAAAGCTGAAAATTGGCCTGGACTAGAAGGGGGTGAAAGTGTCCGGACTTGAAGTGGTTAAATTATTATTTTTTTTACAATCTTTTCTTTTTTCAAAATTGTTATAAATTTTTCCACAACGCTGTTGGGGGGGAAAGGCTTTGAGACAGATAAAGAAACTGAGGATTGATTCCTAAATCCCTTTCTCTGCAGCCTCAGCTACAGAGGCTCCTGTTCATTCACAAACAAAAATTGACAAAGGGTCTGATCCTTTCCTACTTTATCCAAAAGAAAAGAAAAAATCTTTTATATACACGTTAACTCAAGGGGCATTCAGAGTATACACCTATTAGAATGCTTGGTGGTCATCTCACATATACCTAGACCGTAGGCCTAGGTAGTATTGTTATAATGCTACCCCTAGGGTCATCTGTGTCTGAATTAAAAACAGAAGCTAAGTTGAACATAAGCCTCGTCCACTGTGTTCATCTGAAGTGTACCTATAACAAACCCATATCTATCTTTTTAACAATCGTTACCCTGAAAACTCTTGTTTACATGACTTCAGAGCTTACAGATCCCAAACCAGTATTATACTCAACTACTGGTGTCACTCAAATACATTGACTGTTGTATTAATAAAATAAAATCTCCACTTGACCTTTCATATGTCGGTTTTGAAAATAAAATATAACAGGATTTACTGGAAGAAATACTCAGTAATAGAGGGCCAAGTGACTTCTGTCAATCTGCCATGATTTTAAGTTCTTATTAGAATGCCAAGCTCTCTTCTACCCTTTATATATTATTGATTTTTGTTCAAAAGTAGCACTGTACAGTAAACCACTGAAAACTGTTCTAAAGGTTAAATCTAATATTATAAATTTATAACCACCGCATGAGTCCTTTCATGTCAGGTCTGCCCTGAAAACAGTTTATGCTCTTTCAGGCTTAGTTAATAAGTTAGTTAAAAGTTATGATATGTAATTGACTACAACCAATAGCAGCCATTCATCTGTCAGTGTATCAAGCTCAGATCAGTGAAAACAGAACTCCAGGCAGGCAGGGACACTTGTTTAGAGGGAAAGCACTTGGTTTCTTGTGATGTGCAATTGTAATATTGAAAAAAACAGATTCCAGGACCCAAACTGGTCTTTCAAAGTTTCTTATTCATAATGCAATACATCAGACTCCTCAGTCTGTGGTGGTGTGACACTGGGCTTCATGGTGGGAATTTACTAAAAGTGGAGCTTCCGGATCATGCTCCAGAGATTGACAGTCAATGTGAAAGTGATGCAGCGCCTCCTCATCGCCTGTTTAAACCCCATTTTTGCCAGCAATCGTGCTGCAAGGCGATTTGCTTTGCTTCTCTGAAGGGATCTCAGAAGGGAAGCATCATGACCGCAGCATGTAAACCTCCCCCCATGCTGCCTACTTCAGCCTAATGGTAAGGCGGTTGGCAAAAATGCAGGTCAGCCACACATTTTAGCCACCCCTCCCACCCCAACTTCAAGTCTAAACGAGGATTAAGAATTCACTGCTCTATGCAAATTAAGTGATTGTTCAGTCTGGGGGACAAAAAAAAAATTAAAGTCAGCAGCTACAGATAGAGTAGCTGCTGACTTTTGATAAAAGGACACCTTCATTTCCAGGGATCCAGCACCGTCCTGATGCAGGCTGGTTCTTTACTGGGCTTCGGGTTCCCAGTGTCGGCATCCCAACTGTGGACAGCCGGCTATGCTGCTTTCAGCTTCACAGCCGGTTTCCCACTGTGAATGTACGAGCCGTGCTGTGTTTTGTGATTGGTCCCACATTCTTCTTGGACCTGTGACTTGTCCCAGAAGACTGCATAGAGGGGGGGGGGGGAGAGGAGAACTTCCGATTGCATTGCCTAAGTGATCCGAGCAGTGGGAGTTGGTCAAATCTGTCAAAACTACATACTCGTTCCCCCCCAAAGGCGTGTTCCCTCAAAGTTGCAAAGGCGGGTGTATAAAAGGGTATATACAAAAATAACCCTCACTTTTGCATTCAGTGGACAGTAAGCACCTCCACTGAATGCAACCCATTCAAGTGAATGTAGTGGTGCTGGCCTTTGGGGGTTAAAATAGGCAGTAAGGAAGCAGCATAATGCTTTGTATTGTTCTCCAGAGGGCTACCGCAAGTGTAAATGAGCCCTAATTATGATTTCCCTGCTTTCGGTTATGATGCCTATGTACACAACCCCTTACTATCCTTTTAGTCTGCATTTTGATCTTAACCTTCCCTTGTCGGCTGCTTGGTCATCAGACTGGAGAAGACTGGTTAAAAATAGCCTATCTTAGCTTTATATCCATGGTGAACCTCAAATTACAAGGAGACACACCGGGCAAGTATAGCACCCTAAACGTGATATTGTAAAATTCCACTAAAACCTTAATCAGTGGAGGAAACAAGTGCATTGTATATCTCCTCTCCCCTCCTCCTTCACAGCATTTATTTAATGATGAATTCTAACTGGTTGATAGGGGTTACTGCACTTTGCTCTCTGCCTTATTAAATAAGTCTGTGTATGTATGGAATTTGTTTTCTGCATAACTGAACACAGTCTCAGATATATTTGTAACTGTGGCTGAAATCTGAAGAATGTTCATGATTATGCCTAATTAAAAAAGGACAAGTAACCTTCTGGGATTTTTAATAAAGTAAATATACCAATAAAGTTTTTACAATACAATGGTAGAACAATAGTACAGCATAATCTCTGGCAATTAATGGCCATGACGAGACAGAAAAATAGCTGCAGTAATTAGGAGTCACATTTTCTGACAATTATGTTATACCAAAGTTTCAGTAAAACTGTAATAGTATAGTGAAATAATATAGTTGTAAAGTAAAACATTTACATTAGTAATGTAATAATAATAATGACTTACTGTATGTGTAATAATAATGTTACACTAAAATGGTCCAAATTGGAGATAATTCTGCCCCAAGTAAATGTGAATGATGCTGCAGATTCACAGAGGCTACAGCTCCACATTTAAAGCAAAACTCAGTTTCTATTAAACGGAATGTGAACTCACTTACTATTATTAATTTGTATAATGTTATTATTCAGGGTTTATACAATGTCAGAAGTTTGCACAGTGCTTTACAAAATAAAGGCAGACAGTACAGTTACAATACAATTCAATTCAACATTTCATATACTATAACTGGATAACAATATGTGTAGGTAAAGTTGATCCAGGGAATATCCAATTGCCTCTTGGGGGATGAGGAAGGAATTTTTCCCCCCACTGGAGCAAATTGGATTATGTCTGATTGAGTTTTTTTGCCTTTCTCTGGATCAACAGTGGGTATTGGATAGTGCAGTGTTTCTCAACCTTTTTTCAGTCAAGGCACCATTTAAAATTATGGAAAGTCTCGTGGCACCCTTTAAAATTATGGACAGTCTTGAGGCACCCCATTCTAAAATGTGAAAAACTATTATAATAATGTTATATAACGCAGCAACATCCACACATGTAGGACACCCAACATAAGAGGTGATTTATACTTCCAAAGCAAGTACACTTTTGCACACTGGTACTGACTAGTATTCCAGCGTTTCTCTTCGCTCTCAGTTTCTCTCCATCACTAAGCTAATGTGACCCCAGCACTGATGGATATGGGCAGGAGAGGGTCAAACTAGGATGCTGTGCATGCAGCTGACATCCTTCTTCTCAACTGATGATGTCCTTGGTTGTCAGGATGCCGGCGGCTAGAAGCTCGTAATGGTGCACAATGAAAACCTGTGACTTTGTGTAAGACATTTTTAGACATTTTGCCAAGGCCCCCCTGAAGAAACCTCAAGGCACCCCAGGGTGCCTTGGCACCCTGGTTGAGAGAGACTAGGATAGGGTATATGGAGGTTTTCTATTTTTGTGTGAGGATTGCTTTAGAAGCAGGATAGACTTCTCTAAAGATATGGGTTTTCAGGGATCTCCTTAAGGTGGATAGACTAGGAGATAGTTGGACAGATTGGGGTAAGGAGTTCCAAAGGATGGAAGAGGCTCTGAAGAGGTCCTGGAGGCTAGCATGTCAGGAGGTGATGAAGGAGCTAGAGAGCAGGAGGTTTAATGAGGACCG
This sequence comes from Staurois parvus, assembly GCF_062004578.1. NCBI lineage: Eukaryota > Metazoa > Chordata > Amphibia > Anura > Ranidae > Staurois > Staurois parvus. The sequence continues at coordinate 7,233,713 of NW_028317801.1, read as the reverse complement.
TAGTGAACAGTTTGGTTAGTATTTTAAAACTAGGTTAGTGATGTAGCTGAGAGCAGAGTTATGGATGGCTTTGTAAGTTGTTGTTAGTATCTTGAATCTAATTAGTTGGGGGAGCCAAAGCCAGTGGAGGGATAGCAGACACTGAACGGTTGGTAAGGTGGATGAGTCTGACAGTATTCAAGATGGACTGAAGGGGGGATAGCCTATGTAAAGGTATTCCAATGAGGAGGAAGTTGCAGTAGTCAAGGTGAAAGATAACCGGAGAGTTAATTAGAAGCTTTGTGGTGTCATTGATTAAGAAGGGACATATTCTAGAGATGTTGTGGAGGTTGAGATGGCATGATTTGGATAGAGAATGGATGTGGGTCCGAAGGGAGAGTTCAGAGTCCGGTGTTGCACCTAGCACCCTGGCATGCATGGAGGGGCTGAAAGTTGTGCCATCAATCTCGACAGAGAAGTCGGGAGAAGGGGCACGAAGGGGATGAAATAGTATTAATTAGATATATGACCTTTAACTAATATTATCTGAAGGAAGCAATGTCAGGACTCAGGAGTTTCACCTGTTAATCCTGTTAATCCTGCTGGTCACTCTTAATACAATACAGCTTCCTGTTGAAGGGCAACAACACTCACTCACTGCCTTCTAATACAGCATTGGCATTTGTTTGCCCTCAATGTGCAATCCTACAGTTAGAGTACATATCTTGCCTGTAAGTCTTTGCACTGTCATGTCATGCCTCATATCATCCTTCCATCACTGCTAAGCACTCCTCCTGAAACTCCTATGAATGGCTGACAGAGACTCCAGAAGAGTGGGCGACATAAAGCAGGACAAATTGTGTGTGCAGAATGTACATCAAGAAAAACACGAGAAGGAATATGACAGAACATTTATTTTGAGAAATCAATGTATATGTGAATTACTAAGTAAAAAAAAAGCCATCTGTATTCCTCTGGTAAAGGCTTTGCACTGTTGAAGGCTAGGAGATGGGACCATATGTGTCATTTTTCTTCATTCTCTGTCTACTGAAGTGGGCAGTTGCAGAACAGGCTGTTGCAACTTGAAGTCCCAAACCAGGTAACAACTTCACCAAATTTGACAATCTGTTGTAGGTTCCCATGAACCTAAAGCTCTAATGGCCTTACAGGTCATGTGTGATTGTTTAACTGAGTTATTATTGTTTTACGATAGGACAAGTGTTTTCCATGGTTCATGGAAACAGACATTCTGCCAAGACTAATTAGCTGTTTACAGCCCTGGACAGGTCTGCACATTGGGTCTATTTGTGTTTTAATTAAGATGAGAGGTTATTTTGAAGTTTGTTAACAGTTACAGCTACAAATTCCAGTTTTCAGGAGGAAGGAGGAGGGGAGGAAGATTATTGCTCATGAAAAACAAAAATGGCTGTCGCATAAGCTGCTCACACCCTACACATACTCATATTAATGTGCAGAAAACATAATGTGAACAAACGTGCAGTGCTTCCAACTATAGTACCCATTTACATGAATTACCCCATAAACTATGTGAGTTTTACTATATACAATATAAATGCACACAGAACTTAAAAAAATATTGTTAAAATCTAAAAAGTCCCACTAATGTGCATAGTCCTTCATGGAGCCATCTTGTTATACATCACTCTGTGCATATTTCATCCATGCATTCAATTCTTCTCTCAATATTGTGCGCCACCACCAATACACCTGATGTGCTCTCACCTGGAGCTTTTGACCTCATATATAATGTTTGGTCAAATAACGCATGTGTCCCTTTAAATTGACTTAGTAGAGGTGTATCCTGAGATATATTTCTCCTCCTGGGTCAATCATATCAACTCTAGACCATCTCCTCCTTTGAATTTCATTGCTCAGCATGAAAATCAAGATAAGTAAAACATAGTGCTTTATCGCTAAAAACACCTTTATTTTAAAAAACGACAAATGAGCCACTCACATTCTTTCGGTGCTCAATTGCACCATATATAGTCAGCCTGTTTAAACTCCCTCTACAGTACTGTCAGCGTTCTCATGGATCTATGATTTTGCATTCACCCTAAGCTCCCCTAATACTTGCCTGATCTCCATGGAGTGATGTGCATGGAAGCCTCAGCTCTCCGGAGTCTCTCCCTCCCCATTGGCTGAGACACAGCAGCTCTCATTGCTGTCAATCACAGCCAGTGAAGAGGGAGTGGGGGACGGTGTGAAACCAAGCAGCTCTGTGCTGTGTCTTATAGATGCAGAGAGTGGGGCTCGGGAGCGAGCATGCACCAGTACCCCTCCCATAGCAAGCCGCTCAGGGGGGAGGAGCCAGAAGTGCCGGTGGGGGACCCAAGAAGAGTAGCATCGGGGCTACTCTGAGCAAAACAATTGCACAGTGAAGATAAGTACGACGTGTTTGTTATTAAAAAAAAAATAAAAATTAGCCTTTAATACCACTTTAATGCAGAAGAAACATCTGCCATAAAAACCTATTTGCAATTTGTAATTTTTTGCCTTCAGTTACTCTTGAAGGACAATAGAAAGTATGCATTACAATAATTGTACACCTTACATCTATATGTGTATTGCCTGCTGCTTTCTTTTAATTTATTACAAAACAAATATAAAGAAAGTTCTTCAATTTGGCAAACTACCATTTTAAGTAATAAAAATTTTCTCCAGGGATCCTGAAAGATCATTTTGAATTAAAGACTATTTGGAGCATTAGCAATTGGATTTTTGTTACCTTGTTTGTTTTAGCTAATTGAAAATGTGTCACCATTATTGTCAAGGATATAAATGACAACAGTTAATAATGCATTAAATCACTTTGTTTTTCTTTCTGTTTTCAGAACTCGAAGGGAAAAACTTCAGATCTTTTGTTTGCTCCGACGTCCCATCAGAAAACTCCTGAGATGGTTGCAAAGACATTACCTAAACCTTTAGCTGACAAACTGCCAAAGGAATCGGAAGCACAGGCTGAAAAGAAGACCTTACTGGCAGCACTGAAAACTTACCTGACACAAAAGTCTGTGTTACATGGTCCTGATAATCCAGATCCAAATGGAAGAGCAAAAGTTTCTTCAATATACTCTAATAAATACCATGCCCCTCAACTCAGTCAACATGATGAAGTGCTTCCTAAAGATGATGGAGAGAACACTTATCAAATCCAGTCTTACCTTCAGAGACCGCAAGCCCGTGTATTGACAAGACCAAATCTTGGAGCTCTGATTTATAAATCCAGTTCTCGCCAAGGAGACCCAAAGGAGCCACTGAGTGCCGTGGATGGTAATACATGCTTATGTTCAGACATTTCTTTCATTTATAGCACAAGAGGCGACTTTTAATAGCAAAAGACTATACCAATGTTTTGTGTTATGTTTGCTTTTACTGTCTTCCTTTATTAGACTATATATAAAGCATGGGTATTATAAAATGAAACAAAATGAAGCTGATATCAATCTGCCTGTCTGTGGATGCCCTTACACAGGCACTGATACATTGGGGTTGATTTACTAAAGGTAAATAGGCAGTTCACTTTGCAAGGGATTTTGCCCCAGAATGTAAAGAATATGTAAACCCAACATTTCATATCCCTGATCTGTGCCTACACTATCATGTACTTATATGAAAACATATCCTTTTCTCTTTGTATTGCTTTCTTTGTGTGAAATCCCTGGTGTTCCTGCCAGTTTCTCTGCTTTCTTATTAAAAACTGGCCACACTAGGCATGAGAACACGGTGGTCCATTTTCTGGCTGGCTGTGCTAAGAACTTGGCCTGCTCTCCTTCAATAATCAGACTTGTCCTGATACACCCCCTCCTCCCTCCTGCTCAGCTATTCACTGCAAAGATCAGTGTACTGCTGTTTCTCCTCCTCCAGTTCTCTGAGCTCCCTATGCCATTGATCTCCAAACTACGGCCCAGGTTTCGGATGCGGCCCTTTGCTTGCCCTAATCTGGCCCTTGGGGCACGTTTTTTCCCACTGATACAGGACACTATTCAAGGGGGCATAATTCCTGCTACTGACAACTTTCACTATTCCTCTCACTGAAACAAACCATGGGGCCCTATTCCTCCCATTGACACCAATAATGGGGCAATATTCATACCACTGACACCATTGATGGGGCACTATTTCTCCAACTTACACCAAGAATAGGGCGCTATTCCTCTCCTAATGCCAAAGATGCATTGTTTACTCCCAATGATGCAGGAGAATTTCTACTCCCAATGGCCATAGTTTGACCTCCCTAAAGTCTGAAAGCCAGTAAACTAGCCCTTTGTTTAGAAAGTTTGGAGATACCTGGCCTATACCAGAGGGAATGTGATCACTTACAAAAAAGGGGAAAAAAGGGTATTTATAATGTTGTTTTTTATATCTATACACAAATCTGTTGCCTTTCATTTCTAGTTTAAACTGAATGGATTGTTTTTCAAGGTGAGGGTTCACATATACCTCAATGAATGGGGTGCTATTTTTTTTTTTCTTTGCATGTGATTGGATATTCTTTGCAAACAGAAACTTCACCACATTCACTAAGCTCTAGGGAAAATTCCCTTTCACGGTGCAACTTCCCTTGTACAGTGAACAGGCTATATGCCTTTCACTTGTTTAACTGGTTCCTGGCCCCACCTATTGTACAATGATGGCCTGGCGGGACCGCTCTCATTCTGGGAAGACGTCATATATTCTTGCCACTTATGCGCGCCCCCTGAGTACACGCAACCCTGCAATTGGTGGTGAGCTGTGTTCCTCGGACATAGTGCATCATGGATCAGGGTAAAGAGCCAATGACGTTAACTCTTTACTTTGTAATCAGCTGTGTCCAATCACAGCTGATCATATGTAAACAAATGCCGGTTATTGGCATTTCACACATTTTCAACAGCTGCCACTGTCTGAGGAAAGGAAAGTCAATAACCAGCTTTCCTGTGACAGGGGACATTTACACTGATTATCAGTGCAGCCCCATCAGTACAGCATATCAGTATCCATCAGTACAGCATATCAGTACCCATCAGTGCAGCCCTATCAGTGCAACATATCAGTGCCTATCCGTGCAGCCATTCTGTGCCCATCAGTGCTGCCTATCAGTGCCCATCAGTGCAGCCTTATCAGTGCCTCTTCATCAGTGCCCATCAGTGTAGCTTTATCAATGCCTCTTCATCAGTGCCCATCAGTGCAGCTTATCAGTGCCCATCAGTGCCTCCTCATCAGTGTTGCCTCATCAGTGGCCATCAGTGCAGCCTCATCAGTGCACATCAATGAAGGAGAAAAATTACTTATTTGCAAAATTTTCTAACAGAAACTAAGAAAATGTTTTTTCCCAAAATATGCTGTCTTTTTTTGTTTGCTTAGCAAAAAATGAAAAACCCAGTGGTGATTAAATATTACCAAAATAAATATCTGTCTGAAAAATTATAAAAATGTCATTTAGGTGCAGTGTTGCATGACTGCACAATTGTCTTTCAAAGTGCGATAGCACTGAAAGCTGAAAATTGGCCTGCAAAGGAAAAGGGTGAAAGTGCCCGATATTGAGTTAAGTGGTTACCTGCAAACATTGCAATATATACAGTAGGTTCTAATACTGGAGTCTTGCGTTAGTGCTATTTACACAGACCAATAGGATTGAAAGTATTTGTAAGCTAGCATAAGGTTTGTGGACCTTTCAGTAAATGTAAAAGTCTGTATGAATACATTCCTGATATGTTAAACATGTTAGCAGCGGTATAACTCTTCTAAAAATCATCTAAAAAATCATTACAAAAATGTTCCTGGGCTCGATTCAAGGGACTTTGACTCTGCTTTTTCACAGTGATCAGATTGTATATTGTAACGTAGTAGTAAAATACTAATGTGAGAGGCTGCAGTAGGGGCTGATCTGTGTCAGACTGTAAACACAGACAACAACTGCACAGGCACTAAGAATTACACAGATACAGCACCTGCGCTTGGGGACCCAGAATAGTAGAGGGCCAATAAACCAATATAAAATATGATATATGGAAGTTCCTCCAGGACTGATCAAAGGTTGTGCGGCTCTGATATGAAGCTGGGGAAGCTCGATACAAACTGTAGTAAAGAACAAAAAAAAATTTGAAAATTGGACATCTTTTTATGTCCTTTTCCATCTTTATAAAGTTCCATTACCTTGTTACGCAGGACGTTTGACATTTCTTTTCTGATCCCCTTGGCTCAGTATCTAGCCCAGTCAGTGCTTCCACTTAAGAGCTAACAAACTCATTGACTATTTATTGCATATGTGACCAAAAGTTTGTGGACACCTGACCATCACAACCTACAATATACGAGTTTGGTAAATATGCCATTCCAAAACCATGAGCATTGATACACAACTGAACAACACTTTGGGGCTATAACAGGTTCCATTGGAAAGCGTGTCTGTGGGAATTTGGCCAATTTAGTAAAAAGAGCACTTGTGAGGTCTAGTACTGATGTTGAACGAGAAGGTCTGGCATGCAATAGGCATTTGAGGATATCCCAAAGATTTTCAATTGGGTTTAGGTCAAGGCTATGTGAAGGCAACTCAGGTTCCTCCACACCAAGCTCATCAAACCATATCATTTTGGACCTGACTTTCGGGCACAGTCACGTTCTAAAACTGTCACCACAAGATTGGAAGCACACAGTTGTTTAATATGTCTTTGTATGCTGTAACATTAACAAGAACCTTCATTGGAAACACCTGAACTCAATGATTAGGAGGTGGTGCCACATAATGTTTGCCATATACTGTAGTATGTGAGATTATCAGGTGTCCACAAACTTTTGATCATATAGTGTGTATTAATACTCTTTTACCTTGTCTGTCTTTGCAAAGAAACTTTTATCCAGAATGTGGTAAAGGAGCTCGGCAAACATAAACTGAACATCGATAATCTTAGCCCAAAAGAGTTGGATGAGCTGGCAGATGTGATCGCTGATACTCTGCAGGTTGTGGATGGTGAACAAGTTGGTGTGAGAAAACTGGAGAACGAAAGAGGAACACAGGAGCTGAAAAGAGTGGAATCATACGAATCCTGGGAACATGATGATCTCAACAGACGTGTCAATGATACTTTCCAAGGTAAAACAATATGGTAGCATACATAGCATTAAAGTTGGTAAACCAGCAGTGAAGTCTGAAAAGTAAAAAAAAAAAATCTCCCTCTTACCTGTAAAAGGGATCTCTGTGTCCCTCGATCTTCCTTTCGGGTGTGTGGACTCCGGCTATTTGAATGGCCAAGCCATGATGATGTCACTCCTGCACATGAGCATGGGAGCCACGATCTTGAGTATGCTGTCCATTTAAAGCACAGCACACATGCATTGGTGACGTCACCTGCAGACAAAACATTTAGGTTTCGATAGAGTAGAAAACGTTACAAAATCTGCCAGGGGGATTTCCTCTTGCATCTTTGTGGTCTCCAGCATGGGAAGTGAAGGAACAAAATTTACCCATTGGGCAAACAGCAAAAAAGTCTGATAGATGTTCTAACCCATCCCCGTCCTATTCAAAATGGCATGGCTTTATGTGGCTGGAGTTCATTATTGCAGTGGCTGTGGCTACATAAAGGCATTGTTAGGTGCCACAACATACAGGATCTGACAGTCCATCTCCTCAAACCGCCAGTGGAACTTCCTGAAAAACCCAATTCTCTGGGCATGAATATAATAGGCAACCATCTCCCCAGCAGGGGCAGACTGACAGCTCATGGGGCCCCCGGGCAATAGGGGATCATGGGGCCTCTGTGTCCTTGCCCAAACTCAAAAAAGCCTATGAAAAAGGTACCAGGGACATCTCATGGGGCCCCTTACTGACCCCGGGCCCTCGGGCAGTGCCCGAGTTTCCAAATGGTCAAGTCCGCCCCTGCTCCCCAGTTTTACAAATTGGTGACAGCACTCAATCACTGTATTGCATCAATGGGGGAGTAGCATTGTTATTTGGACTACAGATTACCTCTGTGTTTTGTAGTTCACAGAGGTGAATTGGCAGGTCTGATAGCAAAGTTTTAGATAACACTGCAGAGCACACAGGACAGCTTTGGATTTATGGCGGGAGCACCAACATACTGGCCTGGGAGTTGCACAGAAGTATGATGTGTCACTTTATGGTATGCTTTCTGCTTTTTAGCTGCAACCTTATTTTTTATTAAATGTCTGCACCACGGGATTACTTTAAAGTGGAACTAAACTGTCACAATCAACAGTAACCATCTTTAATGCTGCTGGCATTAGTAACAATATAGATAGGTAATAAATAGATACGAAGGTATATTATATTTACTTGTTTTAAACTTATTTTTTTTAATTTCTTCAGTTGCTTCCTGGTTTCTGGCCTAGGTCAAAATGATATCATACATCCTAGGAATCTTCACAGGCATTTTCTTTATTTTTCATCTGGAGGATGGGAGGAGGGGCTTTCACAGCTAAGCACACCCTTCCGTCTGCATGCCTGAGCTAAAAGCAGATGGATTCCAGGAAGTAAATGCTACATGAATCATCTACCCTTAGTCAAGATGTTCCCAGCTAGAAATGCTAGGGGGTGTTTATCAAAGTGATTTCTTAAAAAAATAATCATGGGCACGTGGATGACTGAGTTTTCTTTGAAAAATAAAAATTAAGCTAATTATGTTTTTCAGTTTGTGATACTCAGATACAGTTTAGTTCCACTTTAAAGGACAGATTATGGGCACTTTCAGACTCATCTGTAGCAAAAATACAGGAAAAATGCATATGCGTTTTTGCCACGATTTTACCGCGATTGCAGTCCATTTTTCACAGGACACATGACTCAAAAACCACATGAAAGATGCAACAAAGGTGCATTTTTGCTGCGTCTTCAATGCATTTCAATGCGGTGGTGCGTTTTTGGTGCAGTTTTATAAACTGACCAAATATGCCTAAAAAATGCAGCAAGCAGGATATTTTACACCGCAACGGGCAAGTGTGAAGACATACATAGACATTCACAAATATACATTTTTTTCAGCTTTTCTTACGATTTTTTTTTAATGCAAAGGCACCTCAAAAACTCCTCAGTGTGAAAACAGCCTAAGTGTACTGTTGTAGTGTACACATACCTGCAGGGCCAGTGCTAGACTATTTTGCACCCTAGGCAAGACCAGTTACTTAATAAATAAATAAACCAAACATTTTAAAAAAAAGTAGAAAATATTAAATCAACAAAAAAAGAAACTGCTAAATTTCTTTTAATTTGCAAATATAAGTGCCATATTATAGACAAAATCACGGATGGACTGTATCTGTGGCAGTGGCAGGGTGACAGTTGCAGTGAGTGGAGGATGATGGATCCACACAGTGACAGATCCCAGGCTAGAATTCCACAGGCAATGGTGGGGAGGTAAAACGCATTGACAGCAGGCAGCCCAGCCTACACACACACACAGAAAACACCTCAACTGAGCGACACTACACAGTGACAGATCCAACACAACACACCATCACCAACAATGACACAAATCAGCAGGCCCAGCAGGCACTAGAAGGTTGTGAGATCATGATGATATCATCAGTCACTGATACAATGCACATGTGATGGATGGCCGGCCAGTCAGCCGGCTGGGTCACACTAACCCAGACACGAGACATCAGAGTCAGAGATTACCTTCCTCTGCAGGCACAGCTCTGCCTCTGCTGATGAATGGGAAGCGATGGGCTGGAATTTGCAGTAAGGGACTGAGTCAGAGAGGAACACTGGAAGGAGCTGCAGCTCAGCTGCTACACTGGCCCCAGACACCCAGCATCTTCCTCTGTCCTTTCTTCCTCCCCTCTGCTGCCCCTCCCCTCGGCTGACGTCCCACACAAAGAGTGCCGGCCTATTCTGTGCCCAGGCGCCCCTAGGTGGCAGTACGCCCTAGGCGGCTGCCTAGTTTGCCTAGTGGAAGCACCGGCCCTGAATTCCTGAAGATTTGTTAACATTTTTCTGTTCCTAATGTATACAGAATGCTAGCTTTGGATAGTGTATGTGTTAGAACACCTGTCAGGTTTTTTTATTGCTACGTTCCTGCTTGGGAATTTTACCCTGTCTATTTGTCCTGTGACAATTGTCAAAAAAGGCAAAAGTTGGTAGAAAATCTCAAATTTTACAGTTGTCATAAAAGCTTAAAAAGTATAAAATATGCTCCAATGTTTTCCTCTTACCTAGGAGGGTTTTTCTCTCACTTCCTGTTATGTCTCTGAGATAGGTGAGACAGAAAGCCCCTTGCCCATGAGTGTCATAAGTTAATGATGTTTACTTGGAACTCGTGGTGCTTGTGTGCAAGGGGCAAAAAACTGCGTGTAAAGTAAATTGCTGTACTCAAATGACAAATGTTCTATTTTTGTTTTACTGCTCTGTACTCAACGCTGTATTACTGATCTTTACTCAGCTGTGTGCAATGCCCCATAGACAACAATGCATCTCATTTCAGATTAGTCAAAATCAAAGTGTCTCCACAAGGTCACATATAGCAAAGAACCTAATAGGGCTTTTCACCATTCCCTACTCTATCCAAAAATATAAAATTTTGTCTTTAAACACTTAAACCACAAGTTACTTTTTTGCAAAATTCTCAATTCAGTCATCTAATTTATTGTAGAGCCATTTAAGAATATGGAACTTTTAACTGTAATAATTAGTAAATGCTTCAAGTTTTTGTTGGCATATTCATATACAATTTGGCCTGAACCTTAGATCTTTGCCTTTCCTTACCTGAAATTTCCCTTTTTAGAATCCAGGTTTTACCCCATAAGGGTGCAGCAGGTTATTTCAACATCTCTAGGTGGTTCAGAAAGACCATCATCCAAGCCTATGTCCATTGATGAACACAGGTCCCACCCCCGTGTATTTATGGTCATGCTTTTGGTGTTGGTTTGCTACAAAACTGAGGCCTGCTGATAGTAGGATGGGTTTTCCTGGGCCGACCTACAGTTTTATTTGTTATCTTCAGCTGACCTACAGTTTTATTTGTTTGCCAGTGTCCAATTCCTCCTGTAGGTAAAATTTATCCTGAAGGTTAAAGGCTTTCTGTGTCCCTCAATGAACTCCAAGAAAAGGATTTTATGGTGCATTCATAAATTGTGTTTTAGCTATAAAACATTTGAGCTAGGCAGTACAATCAGTAATCAGTGTAAGTTAGTACTTCCTTCTGTACAGAGTAGTCTACATAAATAACCTTTGTGTGTAGTGTATCACTTGACGTCTGTGACCTGCAGTCAATAGTTTCCAGTTGGGAATTACAGGAGATTCTCTTTAAATACTTGTTAAGCAGTAAATTTGCAGAAATAGTGTGTTCTGTAATAGTATGCATGAAGAGTAAGTTCTATTTACATAATCTCTTTCTAAAAGAATCGATTTAATGATTTCCTGAGCCGCTTTTATACCTGTACATTACCTTCTCCCAGTCAATATGCTGTTGTTACATAATTTAAAGGATACATACTGAATCTGTCCTATTAATATTTTACAGCTAGATTGTCATGTTGCAAATACACTATATTGCCAAAAGTATTGGGACATTTGCCTTTACACACACATGAACTTTAATGCCATCCCAGTCTTAGTTCGTAGGGTTCAATATTGAGTTGGCCCACCCTTTGCAGCTATAACAGCTTCAGCTCTTCTGGGAAAGCTGTCCACAAGGTTTAGAAGTGTGTCTGTGGGAATGTTTGACCAATCTTCCAGAAGAGCTTTTGTGAGGTCAGGCACTGATGTCGGATGAGAAGGTCTGGCTTGCAGTCTCCGCTCTAATTTATTCCAAAGGTGTTCTATTGGGTTGAAGTCAGGACCAGTCATGTCCCTACAGCTCAAACTCGCTCATCCATGTCTTTATGGACCTAGCTTTGTGCACTGGTGCGCAGTCATGTTGGAACAGAAGGAGCCATCCCCAAACTGTTCCCACAAAGTTGGGAGCATGAAATTGTCCAAAACGTCTTGGTATGCTGATGCCTTAAAAGTTCCCTTCACTGGAACTAAGGGGCCAAGCCCAACCCCTGAAAAACAACACCACACCATAATCTCTGCTCCACCAAACTTTACACTTGGCATAATGCAGTCAGGCAAGTCCCATTCTCTTGCCAACCACCGGACCCAGAAACGTCCATCAGATTGCCAGACAGAGAAGCGTGATTTTTCACTCCAGAGAACACGTCTCCAGTGCTCTAGACGCTTTGCATTGCACTTGGTGATATAAGGCTTGGATGCAGCTGCTCAGCCATTGAAACCCATTTCATGAAGCTCTCTACACACTGTTGTTGTGAGTTGCTGTTGTTCCCAGTTGCTTCCATTTATAATACCACTAACAGTTGATCCTGGCATATCTAGTAGCAAGGAAATTTCACACATGGATTTATTGCACAGGTGGCAACCTATCACAGTACCATGCTTGACTTCACTGAGCTCTTTCACAAATGTTTGTAGAAGCAGTCTGCATGCCTAGATGCTTGATTTTTTTACATTTTTTGGCCATGGAGGTGATTGGAACACCTAAATCCAAAGATTTGGAGGGGTGTCCCTATACTTTTGGCAATATAGTGTATACTAGTATGTTATATTATTCCAAAAGATAAATCGCTTCTTTCACTTTATTAGGTACACCTTGCTAGTATGGGTTTGGACCCCATTTTGCCTTCAGAACTGCCTTAATTCTTCATGGCATAGATTAAACAAGGTGTTGGAAACATTCCTCAGAGATTTCGGTCCATGTTGACATGAGTTAATGTTGCCTTTCTATCATCTCGAACCAGTCTGCCCATTTCCTTGGACTTCTGACATCAGCAAGGCATTTTTATCCACACAACTGCTGCACACTGTATATTTTCTCTTTTTTGGACCATTCTCTATAAACCTTAGAGATGGTTGTGCAATAAAATCCCAGTAAATCAGCAGTTTTTGAAATACTCAGACCAGCCTGTCTGGCACCAACACCCATGCCAAGTTCAAAGTCAGTTAAATCCCCTTTTTTCTCCATTCTAATGCTCTGTTTGGACTTCAGCAAGTCATCTTCACCATGTCTAGATGCCTAAATGTGTTGAGTTGCTGCCATGTGATTGGCTAATTAGCCATTTGTATTACCAAGCAATTGAACAGGTGTACTTAATAAAGTGGCGGGTGAGTGTAAATGCAAAGAGGCATTAACGCTATCTGTGCAACAGAACTGATGGGCAGGGGTACGGGGTGACGTTCTGCTCTAAAGTCCAACTCTGGACTTGGTCTTCCCTTCCTCTATTTGTGATTTCAGAGGCATTTGCATTATATTGCACTATCTATGTTTAGTGAAAAGCCACTCAAACTAAGTGGCACTGCAACACACCATAGTCATACTATGTATTTTGCATGGTCAAAGATTACTGCGACCTAATAGTGTGAATACAGAAACAACAAGGGTGCACAGGTAATAATGTGCAGTAACATGCAACATATAGTCAAATATTAGTTTTTTGTAGACTTCTGAAACTAAGCTTGGTTGAAACGTGTAAAATCATTGCTTACTATATCATTGGTTTGGTTTGGGTATCTAACCATCACTATTAACTGATTATTTCTATTGCAGGTCAAGGGACAAGCACAAACCCATCACAGCCTGAAATGAAGGTATTTTTATGATGCATGTTGCCTTTAAGATTAAAATGTGGTTTGGAAATGCATGATTGAAATATACTGTAAGTATAGTGAACCTGAAAGTATAACTAAAGGCAAAACTTTTTTTTGAGTTTTGGATAAAGTGCAGAGCGATTAGAACCAGTCAGTTTTTATTGCTGTCTGTTACTGAGTTTCAACCTCTCTATTTGCCCTGTTGACTGTTATCATTGAAAGAAAATCCCAAATTTTGGGTTGTCCCCAGAAAAGTAATAGCGGGGAAATCATCTAATGGGTTTTGGTGATCTGGGAGGTCCCAAGGAATTCCCTTAATTTGTAGGGATTTCCCCTCACTTCCTGTTTGGCTTTGGGAGTGAAGGGAAATCTCCTAAATGGAACACAGATGGCAAAAAAAAATCTGACAGGGATTATTACCCTCTATCACTCTGTCCAAAATTAAAAAAAAAAATTACCTAAAGTTCTACTTGAACTCAAAAAGTAAAGATTTGATGTGTTAAAGGTATGACAGAGATTATTACCCTCCCTCACTCTGTCCAAAATGAAAAAAAAAATTACCTATAGTTCTAGTTGAACTCAAAAAGTAAAGATTTGATGTGTTAAAGGTATGACAGAGATTATTACCCTCCCTCGCTCTGTCCAAAATGAAAAAAAAAAAATTACCTATAGTTCTACTTGAACTCAAAAAGTAAAGATTTGATGTGTTAAAGGTAGATTTTAAAGCATAATTTTCTAAGCAGCAACCTGAAAACTGTACCCTCTGTCTTGAAGTCCTCCTGATAAATAGCAGTGCTGTACCTGGTATTTGAGGGTGTCTACGCAGTCCTGAGCCTAAAGCCTAATAGCTGTTTTTCTACAATTTAAGATCTAAGACACTGATGTCTGTCACTGCTAGTCACAGGAGGTTTTCAGTGAGATTGCTAATTACTGTGCTGTTTACTCTTCTCTATGCTGGAGGCTCTGACAGCGAAAACCTAACTCTACCAAGGTGGCTACCTCCACACGGAGACACAATGCAGAACAAGGCATATTAGGACAATAATGATGTAAATTTGCACAATGGTTTATTAAGCACACATTTTGAGTAAAAAAAATAAAAATAAAACACTAAAGTTAATTTTAGGCCACACAAAATTATATTACCCATTTTTTTTGGTAAGTTATAAGATATGAAGCAAATAAATAAGGTACCCAACATGCCAAGCTTTAAAATTGCACATGCCTACAAGACGACGATGACCTTCATTGCCCCTGCAGGTCATCACTTTGGAGTTAATTGTGAATAATGACCATTACATTCCGGCATGCACGGTGATGTGTAACATATAATGCAAGCACTCTTTTCGTATGTAGGTGCCCTCTGACAGGTGTGGGATGGGCTCAAAATTTGCGTGTAACTTTATTTTTTGACACTTTTTTACTAAAACTTTATTTATATCCCATAGAAGACAAAAAGGTCCTATGTGGCATAAACTTTAATGACAGGTTTGTTCTCTTTAATGCAACATCAGTGTTCCTTTAGGCCCTGGTGCTAGTATCAAAGAAACAAGCAGCAAAGGAAAATCTCCTCAATGAGGTCACAAACAGAAATAAAAAGCATCAAAAAATGTAGCTCTTCCCCATTCCAAAATGTAAAGCATTCTGCAAAAAACGAAAACAAATTATGCTCTAAACACACACTGTTTAATTTACATTATCCCTTCTCTTTCTGTATGTGGATGATGGCACTGTAATTATTTTAGTTAAAACAATAAAAAATATAAGTACCATTTTTACGCTCCATAAGACGCACTTTTTTACCCCCAAAAAAGGGGGGAAAATGTCAGTGCGTCTTATGGAGCGAATATAAAGCGGCCGGTCCGGTATTTCTGCCGCTACCATGTCAGAATACCGGGCCGGCCGCTCAGCTATTCTCTGCGGCAGGAACTCACCTGTTCCTCTGTCCAGCGCTGTAGTCTTCCCGCGTCGGCTTCTTCCCGCCCCGGCATCTGTGACAGCCAGGTGCCCACTGCGCATGCGCGAGAAGAGCTGCGCTTTGTGAATGGTGTCTTCTGGGACACATGACAGGTCCCAAAAGATGCCGGGCCATTCACAAAGCGCAGCGCTTCTCGCGCATGCGCAGTGGGCACCCGGCTGTCAAAGTCGGGTGCCCACAGTATAGGAAGGAGAACTCAGCGGAAGTGGGAGCGGGTACCTGCCAAATTCAGGTACCCGCTCCCCCTCCCTCCTTAAAGGTCCGCAGTGTCTGGTCATGCCCTGTACTGTCTGCAGTATCTGGTCATCCCTTGTACTGTCTGCAGTCTCTGGTCATCTGTACTGTCCGCAGTCTCTGTTCATCCCCTATACTGTCCGCAGTCTCTGTTCATCCCCTATACTGTCCGCAGTGTCTGGTCATCCCCTGTACTGTCCGCAGTGTCTGGTCATCCCCTGTACTGTCCGCAGTGTCTGGTCATGCCCTGTACTGTCCGCAGTCTCTGGTCATCCCCTGTACTGTCCGCAGTCTCTGGTCATCCCCTGTACTGTCCGCAGTCTCCGATCATCTCCTGTACTGTGTCCGCAGTCTCTGGTCAATCTCCTGTATTGTGTCCGCAGTCTCTTGCCATCTTCTGTACTATGTCCATAGTCTCTGGTCATCTCCTGTACTATGTCCGCAGTCTCTGGTCATTCCCTGTACTGTGTCCGCAGTCTTTGGTCATCTCTTGTACTGTGTACGCAGTGTCTGGTCACTTCCTGTACTATGTCTGCAGTCCATTGGTTCAGAATATTTTTTTTCTTGTTTTTCTCCTCTAAAACCTAGGCGCGTCTTATGGTCAGGTGCGTCTTATGGAGCGAAAAATACGGTACCTTTTTTCCTAATCAATATATAGCTGTCACATGACCCAGCTCCTTCCAAGCCTGTCTGCAGGGAAACAGGCAGGAGAGGCTTCTAGTTCTCTGCTGCTGGTCGCATGTTCAAAAAAAAAAAAAAAAACAACCTTTGCGATACAGAATAAATATAAATAGATATTAATAAACTGTTTTAAATTGTTATACAAATATATATTTGAAATGAAATCTTTATTATTTTGGCAATAACAGGGTGTGGGCGAATGTCACACCTCTCCAGCCTGTGTCTTAGAATAACAGGGAGGTGAAGCCTGTATACACCCATATGTAAGACTCTATAGTCACATGGGCTGCTCAGATGTGATAGGGAGGAAATGCTCAGGGTAGAAATACACTGAAAACTGAGCATGTGTACTAGCTGCCAACACTGCACTGCAAATCCTCAGTTGCAGTGGGGACATGGACAGGAAGGGGAGATAGAGAACGGCAGGATCAACCATGTTTTTTGCAGAATACAGAAAATGAATCCAATAGTGACTGATTGAGTATGAACAGCATGTAATACAGCATATATTGATAGTTTTTATTGATGCGGGTTTAATGACTCTTTAATGTTTTCTTGAAATAAATTACATCTACCTTTTTTTTTTTGTAACAGGATAGAGAAACTGGCCCAAAGAGTGAAAACCTGCAAGACTTTACTGTAAATTCTGTGTCACATGAATTCTTAAAAGAACCATTTGACAAAGGACTAAAAAGCTTTGGAGACTTCCGTTACAACTCAGATGATGACGACGATGATGATGATGATGATGAAAAGAAAGCAGGCATTGAGAATGTAAAAAGTGAGACATACACTAAAGAGTTAACTGCTCAGAAGAAATCTACTGAGTCTGACTCAGATTCCAGAGAGGAAATTGAGTATCAGCACTTAATACAGGAGAGTTTTTCGCAAGATGACAGATCCTTTCAAGAAAAGCCAAAGAAAATGAGGCAAGAAATACAGCTACAAGTAGCGTCTTCCAGCAATGACAGATATGGATACATTGTGACACAGAAGACGTAAGTGATCTACTTTCTATTTTCTCCAATAATGCCATATGTGTTTGAAAACTGTGGGATCAAACCCAACTTTCAGCTTTGACCTGCATGTTCTGCAACCTACTGGACAGAGGAACTGCAGTTTTGGGTACTTGTTGACACCAAGGAACACTTTTTCCTGGTAATTTTTTTTTTTTTTAAATCATGCATTTTGAAAAGGAGGCCAAGTAGTTGTAACTCCAACAGGACCTGGAGGGGTTGAAAGGCCTACTCTGCTATGCCTGTTGCTACAGTCACTGCTTAAAAATTCTTAACCCATCTATGTTGTTTGCCTGCTGCCCCTCTTGTTCTATGCAGATAGCAAACTGTACCATAGAGCAGTGTTTCTCAACCTTTTTTCAGTTAAGGCACTCTTTAAAATTATGGACAGTCCCGAGGCACCCTTTAAAATTATGGACAGTCTTGAGGCACTCCATTTTAGAATGGGGTGCCTGAAGACTGTCCATAATTTCTAAAGTGCACCCATTGTAAAAGGAGAAAAACTGTTCTAAAATTTTTTTATAACACAGCAACATCCACCAGAAAGTGTAGGACACCCAGAATTAGAGGTGATTTATACTTTCAAAGCAAATACACTTTTGCACACTGGTACTGACTAGTATTCCAGTGTTTCTCTTTGCCCGCAGTTTCTCTCCATCACTAAGCTAATGTGACCTTAGCACTGATGGAGAAGGGAGGGTCAAACTAGGATGCTCTGCATGCAGCTGACATCCTTCTTCTCAACTGATGATGTCATTGGTTGTCAGGATGCCAGCGGCTAGAAGGTCGTAATGGTGCACAATGAAAACCTGTGTCATAAGTTTTGGACAACTTTTAGACATTTTGCAAAAGGCACTCCTGAAGAAACCTCAAGGCACCCCAGGCAGTTGAGAAAGAAGGCCATAGAGAAACTCATACATGGAGGCACATAGGGATGAAGTTAATAGGGCTGGTAGCAAACTCTTCATCAGGGAAGAAAGGTGCATCTGTGTTAAAACTTAACTAAAGCCCAACTTTCAAAAACCGTAAGCAGGCAGGTTCCTAATTGCATGCAATGTCTCTTCTGCAGTAAAAGAAACCTACCTGCCTGCTTAAAGTCTTCTTTGGAATGTCTGTTGAGCTGCACATGGGTAGCTCAGTTTACGCTCAGACCAGGGGCGGACTGACCATTTGCAAACCCGGGCACCTTTTTCATAGGCTTTTTTGAGTTTGGGCAAGGACACAGGGGCCCCATGATCCCCTATTGCCCGAGGGCCCCATGAGTTGTCAGTCCACCCCTGGCTCAGACACAGTATCTGTGTACCGAGATGACTGCACTCCTGCAGGAGTGATGTTATCCTGTGCTGGCTGAGGACGACTGCCGCAGCTCGGCATCTGGCACCGGGAAGAAGCCGGGTAGAGGATGCCGGCGAGGGACATTGGACCACTGAAGGATAGGTAAGTATTGCGGAGTTTAGCTCTGCTTGAAGAGTAATAGTTATAACATGCAACTGTTGTCAGGCTCAGCAGTTTTGGGGTCTGGTATTCAGAGCAAGCAGAGGGGTTCCTCCAAATGTAACAACTTTTGGGAATTAATGTTGATAGAATGTACACAGTTCAGGAACTAATGTCAGATTGTCATAATAGAAATTAATAAACGTTTGATGAGGAAATGCCCTGAATGGGCATAGTTACAAAATCTCTGTAAATCCTGTTTAAAAATTGCATTCAAACCTATTAGTTATTATATTTAACATTTGCTACTAATATATGTTGTAGTATTATTACTATCTTGTATTATATGTT
Source organism: Staurois parvus (assembly GCF_062004578.1). Taxonomy (NCBI): domain Eukaryota; kingdom Metazoa; phylum Chordata; class Amphibia; order Anura; family Ranidae; genus Staurois; species Staurois parvus. Next base: position 7,214,437 of record NW_028317801.1, on the reverse strand, counting down.
GGTATGTTAATCCCTTTGTTACCAGCCCTTAGGCTTTATAATCAGCCAGTTAATCCCTCAGTAATTAATTTGAACTGCAGAAGGATTCCTGGCCATTTAGCTGCACTGTCAGAAATGTCTAGCATATCTTTTTTTACTAACTGTCTGCCTTTATACTTTTATATTTAGTCAGTGAAAATGTTCTGCAGTGACAGCTGATTTGTGGAGGGAATCGCTGTAGCTGTTAGCTGTCATTACACTGCATTTTAGTGACTAAATACAAGAATAAACGCAGACTGACACATTAGTAAATAGATATTTTAGAAACGTTTGACACTGTGTTTTCTTGACCAAGATTCCTCTGCTGTTTATTTATGCTGAGGGAATTAAAGTGGTATTAAACCTAAAAACAAATGTTTATTATATTGCATCTTACCATTTCTTAGCCCTGGTTCACACCGGTGTGACTTGTCATTTGATTTGACAGTTCAAAATTGCATGACAAGTCACACCCTATTTATGACTATGGAACCGTTCAAATTTGGCGCTATTCCGACTTTGCGGTGCCGCATCAATTTTGAAAAAAGGTTGCTGCACTATTTTTTGCAATTTCATGTGTGACTTGCATAGATTGTAAGCTCTTAGGAGCAAGGCCCTCTGACTCCTCTTAAACCAAACTGTATTGTAATTGTAATGTCTGCGTTCATTTTGTAAAGCGCTGCGCAAAATGTTGGTGCTATGTAAATCCTGTATTATAATAATAATCATAGACATCTGTGCATGAAGTCACACAGATGTCACGCAAGCCGCACATGAAATTGCACAGGCCTGCGGCTCTGAAATTGTGCTACTTCAATTAAAGTAGCGCAATTTCAAAGCTGCATTCAGTGTGAACCAGGGCTTAGACGTGATGCCTTCATTAGTATTCTTTCTAAGGCTACGTTCACACAAGCTCTGTCAACAGGCGTCAGACAGGCATTTGGGAAGAGTTTTTAAAGCTTCTCAAATGCCTCTGAAAATTCTGCACATGGCAGCACACAGTGCTGTTCACACAGAAGCGTTAGCGTCGCGGCAAAACTGACGCCTCTGGTCAGGAGGAGTTGAAACCTCCCATTCAAGTCTATGGTGCTGCTCTGCAAACGCCTGGCTGGCGGTTGTGATGCGGTTGTGAGGCATTTGCAGAGCGTTAATACCATTTAAACTTCATTATAGGCGTTTGCGGTGCGGTTGCGACACGATTGCGAGGTGTTTGCGGATCGTTAATACCATTTAAACTTCATTATAGGCGATTATGGTACGGTTTTAATGCTTGGCAAACGCCTATCAACCGCCTCAAAACTGCTCATAGGGCGCTTTGGGAGCGTTTGCGGAGCGTTAAAAACACTTCACAAACACCTGTCTAACGCTTGTCAAACGCTATAGGGGCATTTGGCAAGAGTTAAAGATAAAGTCAAGTGTGAACGAGCCCTTAAGTTCTCTCCTTTATTTTCATCTGGTGATCCAGTCAACACGTCTGTTGTTTTCCAACAGAACAAGCTCTCCTGCAAATGTCGCAGTTAAGAATGTTGAGACAAGCCATTTACCACTGACGGATGCTTAAAATAATAAACTTTTATTTATTTATGTATAACCTTTATCCAAAAAGAAAAAACTACTGCTGGTTCAACTGCTTGTATAACTGCAGTGTGAGCTGGAGTTCAGCTTCAGTTAGATAGTGTATCTAAATCTATTAGTACATCTAAGGGCTCATGCACCTTGCAGCTGATAAACTAATGTTTAGGAGCTGTTGAGCGTTATTTTCAGCAGCCTCTGAACTCTCCCTAATGTTTTCCTATGTGTTCATATACGCATCGTCATTTACAGTCGTTTACAGGCAGCTGAGTTTACAGTCGTTTTTTAGAACGCAGAAAACTTGCGTTCAGCAGTAGATTTTATCAGCGTTTCAAACACAAAACGCTTGTAAACGCGTATAAACGTGGCTAACTGCGTTTATAGGCGTTTGCGTTTGAAATTTTTTTTTTACTCTTGCATTTCCAGATGCTGTCCAGAGACTTTTTTCATCATGAAAAATGCACGCAAAACGTTTTCCCGCTACTCAAATGGACCTAGTACACCATACTTTTCAGGTTTTGCATGAAATAAAATATGTTTGACACTGCTGCAATAATTTCTGCACAGAAATTAGCTGGAACACATCCAAACACCACAAATAAAAGACAGCTAATCTCAACAAATACTGCTCCCTGCCTCTGCTCTCTCTATTTTTCTCAAAATGTCTGAAATAGTTAATTTTTTACTGTTTTTCATTGCATTCTGGGCATTTTGGAAGGTCTCCTGAGGTTATCTTTAAAAAACACTTCTAAACGCAAACTCTCATAAACGCGCATAAACGCGGTATGCAAACGAGGCTAAATAGACGTTTTTTAACCTACATATTCCAGCAGTCAGTTTCCATCATTCAGAAGTGTCCCGTGTACAGGGAGCCTAACACTCCCCCACCCCAGACTGACAATGCTGCTGTCCAAAGGTGCCCCTGTGCTCCTTCATCCAGAGTGGAGGCATTCTAACTCAGGGGGTGTGTCACTGGCTAGATCAGGTGAAAACAGAGGGAGAAAGCTAGGAAAAAGAAAATGAATGCAGCTGCCACAACTAAGGATTTGTAAGCTGCAGGGGCGGACTGACCATTTGGAAACTCGGGCACTGCCTGAGGGCCCAGGGTCAGTAGGGGGCCCCATGAGATGCCCCTGGTACCTTTTTCATAGGTTTTTCTGAGTTTGGGCAAGGACACAGGGGCCCCATGATCCCCTATTGCCCGGGGGCCCCATGAGTTGTCAGTCCGCCCCTGGTAAGCTGCAATATATTACATTTATGGTTTTAGGTTTAATATCGCTAGAAACTGGATTCTGCTCACTTGCTCCTAACTCCCAATGCATGTTCCAAACTTGATGTTTCCACAAAGTGAGAAAAAGTCACATAGATTAATTGCATAGTAGTAGGTTGTGTGTTTTATGGATATTTGTCATGCATTTAAAGCTCAGCAAATAACAAAGGTATCCAAGATGGATAATGTACAGTAGTTACACAATAAAAGCAAGCTCCAGCTATAATGTATTTCAATATCTGTGAACTCTCCAGGGTAAGGGCCTCAGTTATCCAGTAGTCATCAATTGTAAGCTATGCACACTAAACTGTTTGCTCAGGCTCCTTTGTTTTTTGCAATGAAGATTTTAGGGCCCATTCACACCTTTGCCTACAATAATGCATACACATATACATATTTTTGTGCATTTAGGCGGTAGCTCTCAGAGTGCCTGAATGCATGAAAAAACACATCATGTTTTTCAATGCAGCCCAACACATCCACATTTGTGGTTTTCTTGAGTACATGTGTGTTATACTGTGCTGTATGTACCTGTATGGATGTTAGGTTGTTCAGAAGTTTGCCAGCACGGTGATTTCCTGAAGTGCTAAATTGCTGTCACAACTGCAAATCATGTCAAGATGAATTCTTTGATAGTTAAATCCTTCAGGCTTGCAAGACATGTCAGGTTAAAGTGGAACTTAAATACATCTGAACACGACAAACTGAAAATGCTATTTAATATATTTTTGATATTCAAAGCAAACTCATCCATCAATCTATAGCTCCATGTTTTATTTTGTTGAGAAATCACTTTGTATAACACTCCCCTAGCATTTCTAGCCATGACCATCTTGAGTAAGGGCAGATGATTCATGCAGCATTTACTTCCTGGAATACATTTGCCCTTAACTCAGGCATGCAGGCAGGGGGGTGTGCTTAGCTGAGGAAGTCCCTCCTCCATGAAGGGGGGAGTATGACCTTATTTTTGCCTAGGCCAGAAAACAGGAAGCCACTGAATAAATGTAAAAAAGCTTAAAACAAATTAATATAATATCCTTTCCTATTTGCTATACATGGCAGCATACATGGACAACATGACTATGTTCTATCATTGTTACATTTTTTGCAATGTGCAAAAAGAGATCACACAAACAAATTCAACTATTCATGTGTCTAGCTTACGCATATCGAATATCCCACTTCTGATACCAAATGTTTTATCAAGGTTACGGAATATTTTACTATTTAATATTTTATTTTTTGTTGTGCAAAGAGAGATCGCACAAATACTTGTAGGTATAACATTTAATTAAGTAATGACAGATACAGATAAAGATAACAAATCTAATAATATTGGAAAATGGAACAAGAATACTTAGCTATAGATGCCTTTTTGCCAAGGGTTCCCCGTCTTTGCGGCCTGGCACAGATCATCAAAACCAGGCACGTGCATATAAGCAGACCTGGGACAGAACAACTAGTGAAAGTTTTAGCTGTAGTATATACAGGACTAGTGTGTAGCATTTGACCAGTTACAAACTCGAATGGCAGTATTTTTAAGGAGATAACCCATGGGCTTGGCCATCCTGGTTAGTTTGTAATGACATTCCTATAGCTTTAGGTCAGTTAAGGTAAACCCATACTTATGTTGTTATATGGCCCCTTAACCAGGTTTATAATTCATTCTTAGATATTGAGAGCCAATATTTATAAGGACATATGAAATTTTCCCATCAATGACATTACCAAAATACACTATACCTTCATTTCATGGAATAACCAAGTCAGGGGTGGACTGACCATTTGGAAACTCGGGCACTGCCCAAGGGCCCGGGGTCAGTAGGGGGCCCCATGAGATGCCCCTGGTTCCTTTTTCATAGGCTTTTCTGAGTTTGGGCAAGGACACAGGGGCCCCATGATGCCCGGGGGCCCCATGAGTTGTCAGTCCGCCCCTGAACCAAGTAAAGAATCTACCTTGTTCCTTCAAAATATTAAAATCATTTCTGCAGTACAAAGACTCTAATATCATATAAAGAAAAAGACACACATAAAGGCAAATCAAAGGAAGATGCGCTTTTTTTCACCTACTTTTTTTTGTAAGTGACTTTCCAGCAAGCCCATATAGAGCTGTGTTCAAAGTTTATTATTCACTAGATGGACTGATCACACCCATGAGACATGGGATTGAAATCCATTATTATAGTGTATGGTGTTGAAACGCCTGCTTTTCTCTGCCAAACCTTCTCAGGTTAAATGAAATGAGCCACTTTTCCATTCAGTCAGAGGTAAGAATTTCTATCAGGGATGTATCTCAAGTTGTAATGTTTAAATTGACCTCACAACATCGGGAAGGGGTACGGCAATTTCAGAAGGTAATTTTAGCACAGTTTCTCAGCATCTTGCCTAAAATAATTGAACAACTCTTCATCTTCAGGCTGTAAAATAATCAGGGGACTAAATCTGGCTTGCAGCGGGGTGATTTGCCACTTTGAGTTATTTTTGTGCTTTCTGAACCCTTAGAATAGATGGCTCTCCATTCCACCATTGAGGGAGTCAAATTGATTCTTGCACTCTGCTCTCTAAACACTCCAGATTTCCATAAGGAATACAGACATAACAGATGTGACAAAGGAAAGGAAAAATACAACTGGTCATTCCTAAAATTATTCCTGTTTTTTGTTTTTCTTTGTTTTTTTTTTAGCAGGAGCCAGTCAACCTAGACAACCATTTCCAAGTGAAACTCAAGCCAATTTGTTTTTTTTTTTTTTGGGTGATGTGGATTGAGTTATACCCTATGACTGCCCAAACAGCTATGACAACACATTTCTAGTAGAGTTGGGGAAGGCTTAGAACTTCTGTCATGTTTTAATTACTTGTCTGGGTCCTTATTCAGAGGAGGCTCCTTCATTTCCTGTTTTGGTGACACCCGAGTTTACAGAAAATGGGGGCAGCACAACAAGGTCTCACTGTGACTGAAAATTAAAGTGTATATCCAGCCAGCCTTTTTTTAGTTGTTGATACAGTGGAGAAGGACTAGAACATCTGTTGGGACTGTACTGCTATCCAGGGCTCTGTTAAAGAGATTTTCCTTCTCCTACAGCCAAAAAGTGAGGGAAAATCTGCAACATAGAGGCAGACGGCAATGCAAAGGTAACAGAAATTCTAGTCTTCCTCTGCAAAAAAGCATTTTTAGTTATGTTGATGCTGGAGATTTTCCCTTGTTTGAGTTACTGCATATCAGGTAATGAGTGTGTACTATTAAGCTCTTGTTTGACTATTTCTATTGGAGGAGTATATCACTTTAAGAAACCAATTTAACCACTTGCCCTCCGGAAGATTTACCCCCCTTCATGACCAGGCCATTTTTTGCTATGCCGCACTGCGCTACTTTAACTGACTATTGCACGGTCATGCAACACTGTACCCAAATGAAATTTATATAACATTTTTCACACAAATAGAGCTTTCTTTTGGTAGTATTTGATCACCCATGGGTGTTTATTTTATAGTGTACAAAAAAAAGACTGAGATTTTTTTTTTTAAATATATTTTTTACTTTTTGTTATAAAACATATCCAATAAAAAAATAAAAAAATCTAATTTCTTCCTAAATGTAAGCCAAAATGTATTCTTCTACACGTCTTTTGTTAAAAAATAATCCCATTAAGTGTATATTAATTGGTATGTGTGAAAGTTATAGTGTCTGCAAATGGTGATGTATACACTCATCGTCCACTTTATTAGGTACACCTTGCTTTTACCGGGTTGGACCCCCTTTTGCCTTCAGAACTGCCTTAATTCTTCCTGGCATAGATTCAACAAGGTGTTGGAAACATTCCTCAGAGATTTTGGCCATATTGGCATGAGTTACTGTTGCCTTTCTATCATCTCAAACCAGCCTGCCCATTTTCCTCTGACCACTGACATCAAACAGGCGTTTTCGTCCACAGGGCTGCCGCTCACTGGATATTTTCTCTTTTTCAGACCATTCTCTGTAAACCCTAGAGATGGTTGTGCGTGAAAACCCCAGTAGATCAGCAGTTTTTGAAATACTCAGACCAGTCAACAACCAGGCAACGTTCAAAGCCACTTAAATCCCTTTTCTTCCCCATTCTGATTTGAACTTCAGCAAGTCATCTTCACCACATCTTGATGCGTAAATTCATTGAGTTGCTGCCATGTGATTGGCTGATTAGCAATTTGTGTTACCAAGCAATTGAACAGGTATACCTAATTAAGTGGCGGGTGAGTGTATATTGGAAATTGTATTTATTTATTTATTTTTTTATACTAGCAATAGCAGCAATCGGCGACTTATAGCAAGACTGATAGTGCTGCAGTCAATCTGGCACTAACTGACAAACTGTCACTGATTTCACCAGTTAAACTAATACAGTGATCAGTGCTAATAATATGCACTGACACTTTACTAATGACACTGGGTAGGAATGGGTTACCATCACTGACTCTGTCCATTTATATCTGAGGCATAGTAAGCTGTGTTTACTATGCTTCAGTTTGTGAATGAACTAGAAGCTATGTACAGAGCTAGTCCTGTCCATTGATTCTGTACAACTGAGGCTGCAGAGATGGAGGTTGAGGACTGTGTCCTCAATCTTTATTCTGTGTCTCAAAGATGAAACATCAGAGGTCTGCTTAGACCCCTGATATTTCACCAAAGCCCCTAAATAGGGCTCCTAAAAAAATAGGTTAAAGAGCCCCATGATTGGAGAGAAGGGCTTCTGTTGGAGTTAGGAGGGCCCTTCATGGTTTCTAGCATCGGGGCCTTAAAGGTTTTAGTTACGCCTTTAAAGCCATGGCACAGTTGCAGAAACCTACAGAGGAGACTATGGAGTCAACCCATGTTTTCCTGTAATTGCACAAATTAGTACATTGTTCTCTCCAGGTAAATGTTTGCTGAGTTACAATAATATGGGAATTCCATAATGCAATATTTGGAATCACACAAAGTTGTGGAGATATAGGGTTGGTCTGTTTAAAGTCCATATCAGGATAGCAGTCTGATTACAATCCATTGATTTTCTCCATTGATATACCGAGTGAAAATAAGGAAAAATAGTGCGAAAATATAATGAATGTAGACACATCATCAAAGAACTGGTAAGCTGAAATCAATACTTTTTTTCATTTTTGGGTTTTGATATACTCTAAGTACTTTTGTTGTTTAGTTATTTTATTTTATGTGTCTGTTGTAGTTTTGTGTGTTGATTGTATCCTTGGCATATCTACACCAGGAATTTTAAAATCAAAATCCCTTTGATCATTGTGTTTAGGAGGATAAGCTTTGCCCATATAACTAATAGCGGATTGATTGACAATTGAAATTAATAGGAGTGACCAAGGAATCTCTAATTCCTATAATACACGTCTCTGTAACATTTATTGATGTTCTCTGAATGTTTCCAGGAATTACATTATTCTATTCAGCTTAATCACATATAAACATATAAGCCGAAAAGGCTTCATTGACTTGTGCCTCTGCAGGAGAGTAATGGTTTAAATGTGCTTAAAAGAAGATTACAAAGGCATAAAACTTTGTCCGTATCTCTGTATTTGTTGTTATTGATATATTTAATTATTCTAGATGTTTTGTGTCATGGAGTCTGGACTATGAAAATCTCTCATTACATGTTATATAACAGAGTGTGCATACTCACAAAGTCACTAAAGTATTTGTTTTGTGTAGAGTGAAATTTACCTGGTTGATCCTGCCTTCAGCTGTCCCTCTCATCTTCTCTGTGTCCCCATTGGAGGCTGAGATTGTGTAGACGAGCTGGTGTCCTCTACTGAGCATGCTAAATTTCATTTCCATTTGGAGTGGTTCATTTCCTCCTAGAGTAGAGTCACATATGTGGGCGTGTACATAATGGTAAATGACACTTCCTCCCACCCTCCTCCTTATATCCTCTAATTGCTAAACACTATGGGGGGGGGGGGGGGTCAGCGAGGGTAAGCACATTGATTACATTCACTAAGAAACTCACAAAAAAGCTTAGTTTTAATATATAAATCAGTGTTAATTATATCAAATGTAATTGGTAATACCTGTAAAGAAAGAAAAGGGCCTTAGTTGCAGATGTCATCTGAACAAAATGGAAACTAATGTCAATCATCCTTGACTCAGCCTACACCATATTATTGCACAAAAACATTGTTGTTCAATAAAGAGTTGTGGGAAGCTATATTTATATTTATCATTTAATCAGAATTGTTCTTCTTTTTTTAGTTATGTGACTGGCACAGCGCCAATCAGGGCTTGCCAGGCACAGACTCACACTGTAGAGAGCATGCATCAGCAGAGTAATAGAAGCCCCTCCCAAGGATATAAAATTAATAAAGTCCACTATCCCAAATAAACGGTTAAGAAAGTGCTCCAATCAAAGAAACGGTGCCAAAGGAAATTCAACGTGCCCACACCATCCGTGATCACCTTCCCGTACAGTCCACACTTACTAAATATGATGGACTCCTAGCTTACATGGCTTAAGAGTCAAACAAGGTTTTAGGATGAGATGTGCTCTCCAGAATAAATCCCAATCATGGAAAAAAATCTTGTTTGACAATCTCCAGCGATCACCAATAGGGTAGATGCAATGCAAAGAGACAATGGGGACACTAATAGTGTAATACTGCAAAACTCTTTAATGTATTAAAACCAATGCACTAAATGCACTCACATTTGACAGGTTAGAAATAAGCCTCATAGGTGTAAACTTTCCCCATCAGAAAGCTTTAAGGATCAAAGCAATATTGGCTCCCATTCTTTCGTGGACTTTATTCATTTTATATAACATTTTTTATCACTGATGGTATTTTTATGATTTGCTTTATTTTTTGCGATGTAGTAATATATTTATTTACTTCTTTTCTTTCTGATTTATATAATTTAAAATGTAGCAATGCTAAAAGATTTTCCATCAACCCCTCTTGCTACTGGTTTGAATGATGTTAAAGAGTAACACCTCGGTCACATCAAACCCTACTTTGAAATCTTACAATTTACAGTGAAGTCGCATGCTTTCAAAGTCAGATGACATGACGATTTCAGGTGCGATTTGCAAGACATTTAATACAGATGTCTATGCAAATCGCACCAAAGGTAGTGCATGTACTACTTTAAAAATCAGTACAGCTCTGACCAACTCAGAACTGCACCAATATGACTGCTCTAATTGCAGACAATAGGCTGCGACTTGGCATGCAATTTGCAATTCACATGGCATGCAAATTGCATTCAGTGTGATCAACTTTTGTGGAGAAAATAGAAACAATCCCCGCTGGGTAATCAATATACAGTATTGAACATTGCAAGGATTTTAACAAAATGTGTTGCAGATTCTTACCTGTTTCTGCCCTGAAGAAAAAATTGTCTGTTGTTTGCAGAATGACCCTGACTATTGGGATCTACTCAGGGCATTTTTTCAGCCGAACCTTGGTGGAACTCAGTTCCACCACCTCCAGCTCAGGCCCTTAGCTCCCTGCCTACCACTATCACTTGTAAACACAGAAATCTGGCTTCTGTGTTTACAAGCGACAGCTTGTCTCCTGAGTGGCTCCCACTGACTGCAGAACGGGGCCAACTATGCAGGTGGGGGGCATCGTGTGGTAGGCTGTACCCTCTGTGATTTCCATTTTTTCCCTGGTGCCCAGATGCTGATGCCACTGCTGGATGAACTCCCTGCAAGTGAGAGAGGCGGAAATACCTGTAGTGTTCTGAAGGTACTGGCTGGGTGCTTCAGCGTAAGGTCTCATGCATACAGGACATTTTAAAAACGCTGCTCCTCTTGGCAGCAGCATTTTGACTGAAAAAAGGTTTGACGCTTGTAAAAATGTCTAACGCCTTTAGGCGCGTTTACAAGCATCAAGCGCTTGGGCGTTAAATAATTTAATTGGCCAGAATAATGATTTATTCTGACCATTGAAATGAATTAACGCTAACCGCGCCTAGCTTTAAAACGCGTTTTTCTGCCAAAACACTGTTGGTCCTGGATGCACTGGCGGTGGGGGATTTTTACAGCTCCTAAAAGCCCCTGCCACTAATAGTCTATGTGAGCTTGGACATATACGATAACATAGAGGGGCGTTTGGAAGCTGTAATAAAAAAAAAACACCTGACACCCCTAAGAGTGGCTGTAAACAATGCCCTGTGTGCATGAGGCCTAATACAGCAACAAAAGTAAGACACATAGAAGATGGTAGAGCTTTGTAGGGGGGAGGGGGAAGAGATGAGGGCAGATGGGGGGGGGGTGCAGAAGTCAGAGCCGAGGAGGGATGAAAGTGACATATGGATGGGAGATGCAGAGTTTGAGAGTGGACCAAAATACTCGTCAGAAATACATCTACTGTAAACTGCATCACTTCCAAATTTTATTTTACTGGAAGGTGAGACAGAGCGTACAACGTAGTTTCAGGTACAAAGTTTAAAGGCACGTTCATACTATGAATGAAAGAACGCGTGTTAATACAGAGCATTGTCATGTATTTAGATACTCTGCATCAAGGCAGCCATTTTTTTGGAGTGTGCTGGCAGGGCACATTAAACATGGACCTTTTATTAAACACAGGCTCCACAATGGCCTGCGTTTGCGTTGTGGCACGCCGCAGCGTGGGTGTGTTACCTGCTAATGTAGTAGGGCATTAAGGTGCCATTTAAAATTAATGGCACGGCTATGCGATTAGTCCAGTAAGTGGCTGTAAACCTCTGAAATGAATAGTGAACAAAGCATATCTCTCTTTTATTGTGTATTTTCCTCAATCCAAAGCACTTAGTGTGTTTTCTATTATGAGATATTAGTTACAAATATCTCTTAACTTTTTTTTTGTTATTAAAGCAAAACTGGCCAAAAATAGTTTAAAAATGTTTTGTTTAAATGTAGCTGTATATTCCTTGCTATTACCATAATTTATCACCAAAGAACAACCCAAAATAAATTCTCCTGCTACTGACGATCTCAGTGATACCACTTATGTGTATTTCAGTTGTTGCTTGTACGTGTAGTAGGGCCCAGAAACAATAGTGGGCATTTTTCATTTTTGTAAATCCTGCCTAAAACACACTGACCCTGACACTAATATTACTTAAAAAATGTTTTTTTTTTTAAATCTATCCAAACTATACTGACCCTGACCTTTGACACTGACCTTAACCTTTGGCCCTTACCTTGACCCTAACACTAACCCTGGCAAACCTTGATCTAGTAATTTTTTTTCTTTATTCTTTACTTTTATTTTTGTATTTATTTTTTTTATACACTATTGTTTGTTTATATCTTCTCCTGCATGAAGAGAAAGATACCAAGATACCATGTATTTTTCTCTTCATTCAGAAGATAAAGTAAGCACAGGGGTGTACCCTGTGTCCCAGGTGTCCCAGCACAAAGAGAAATACATATATATGCGGCCTCACAGAAAAAGACCCACTTCTGTGAGGCCCCATACAGTATATGTGTATGGTCGGCAGGAAGGGGTTTATGTATATGTAACCCTCACCATGTAAAACAACCCATTCAGTTTAAAATAAAAATGAAAGGTAAAACATTTGTGTATAGATTTAAAAAAAATTATAAATACCTTTTTTTGCTCCCTTTTCTTAGAAGTGATCACATATACTCTGTTCTCAGCTACTTAAGGAGCTCAGAGAGCTGGTGGAGTGGAAACAACAGGGCACTGAACTTCCCAGTGAATGGCTATGCTGGGTGCGTGTCAGCACAAGTCTAATTATTGGAGGAGAGCAGACTAAGTTGTCAGCTTAGCTAGAGAACTGACCACCCTGTGCCCTCATACCCAGTGTGGTCAGTTTTTAATAGGAAAGCAGAGTGTCTGGCAGGAACACTAGGTATTTTACACATGGCACTGCAGGCAGATATCATGAATATGAAATTTTGGGTTGACATATTCTTTAGGTGCACACTGGAGCACAACGAGTTCTTTTTCACAGGCCTTCCTTTTGTATGCTGTATAGATACAATTTCTGAAAATTGTGATTCATGACAGCAGGGATAGCACCAGTCAGTCATTATGTTATGATCCTTGGCTGTTTGATACTTTTCTGACTCCTACACTATTGCTAAAACTATCCAGTAATTCAAAATATCCACTATCTCCTTGGTTGAAAAAAAATCAATTCAAAAACAAAATTGTATGCCTTGTTATCCCAATATTTGGATTTCTCTGTATATTTTATGTTGTAGTTTATTTGGTTTAGACTGGACATATTTAATATGATCTAAAGAGCATGTTTTTACTTGTTATAACTGTGCCCCGTTTGTGGATATTGACTAATCTAATTTCTAATTTGTATGAGGCTATCATATCACCGGATCAGTTTATCTTGTCACCTCTTATTTCTTGCTAAGTCCGCACAGCCAACATGGAAATCATGGTGTATTTTGATGTGAATTCTATATGACATATCTAGATCCTCGCTTTGGTAATAGCCCTGGAGAGTTAATTCCCTTCCATTCTGCTCCATTACTGCATTACGGAGGTGGAGGCCTTTCTAAGTTTTAGTAATCGTCACTGACCTTTGCAGGTGAGAACCTGAAATTGATTCTACAAAGTGTCACCTATATTGGAATTGGCTTCTACATGCATCTGAGCAAAGGCATGCATACATTACAACTACTAGGGAAAATAAAGAGAGCAAGAGATTTTATTTCTGCAAAAAATATGTAAACAAGAAAAAGAGAGAAATAGGAAGCATAGGAAAATAAAGACAACAATCAGAAAAACAAGCCTTTATAAGTCTTATAAATTTCCGCTAGTCATTATATAGGTGCTATGGAAACCTAGTGATTCAAAAGGTGAAATTAAATGAAGGGGTCCTGCGATACTCCGAAACGTCACATTTGTATTTATGATGCGATCGCTGAATAAAACTTTGGACCCGTCCTGCAGATCCATGGTGTGCTGAAGACATACTTTTTGCTCTAATGCAGGGTTCCTCATCCAGGGTTCCATGGAATCCTAGGGTTCCTGCAGAGGTTGCCAGGGGTTCCTTGAGCAATGAGCAATTTTTGCCTCTCGGGTAAGTTCTCACTGGAACCATTGATCTTTTTAGTAATCTGTAAGGGGGTCATTCTTCCCAATGACCACAAGTGTAAGGAGCAGTCTTACCTCTGACTATCACACTAATGCAGCCTTCCTCAACCTTTTCAACACAGAGGAACCCTTGAAATAACTTTCTGGTCTCAGGGAACCCCTGCTAAAAAATACTATATCCACAACTCATGATACACTAGTGTGATGGTCAGCTGGAAGAATGTTCCTTACACTTGTGGTCATTGGGAAGAATTACCCCCTTCAGATAGCTAAAAAGATCAATGGTGTCAGTGGGAACTTGTTTGAGAGGCAGAAATTGCTCATTGCCCAAGGAACCCCTAGCAACCTCTGGAGGAACCCTAATGATCCACGGAACCCTGGTTGAGAAACCGTGTACTAATGTATCATAAATTGTTGATATAGTCATTTTTAGCAGGGGTTCCCTGAGATCTGAAAGTTATGTCAAGGGTTCCTCTGTGTTGAACAGCTTGAGAAAGGCTTCTCTAATGTATGCAGTGACAGAACAAGTCGAATAGAGGCAGTCCCCAGGTTACAAATAAGATAGGTTCTATAGTTTTGTTCTTAAGTTGAATTTGTATTTAGTAGGAACAGGTACATTTTTTAAGTGTAACTCCAGCCAAAAAAAATTAAACATTTTTTGGATAGCATTGGGGAAGGGTTAACACCCCTGCAATGTTTGTTTTGCTGTCTGTGTCCTTGTTTAGAAGACTTCACCTCACTTTCTGTCCCTGTGACAATTGGATTTTGAAAATTTTGGGTTGTTGTGAAAACAAGGGTTGGGGATAAACCTTCAGTGGAGGAACCTTTTTCCCGTGATAACTCTTACAGGAGTGAATTTCCCTTCCTAGGGGTAGATTTCCGCTCACTGGCTGTTGTCTCCCTCCGTTTGTAAGTATGAGTTGGATGTAAGTCACATGTATGTAACTCAAGGACTGCCTGTAAGTTATTGGCATGGTCCATTGTTTTCTAGTTCATGAAAGGTGTTGTAGTATTGGACTCTGATTACCAACACTAAATTTGCAGCATATGATTTTCCAGAAATCCCACATTTTGGTGCACACGAATCAAACACAAAGTCTAATAATAAATTATTTGCCCTTAAGAGACTGTCCATTTGGGGCAAAGTGACAGAGTTTTTTTTAACCCCCCTGGCCCACTTATACTCACCTTCCCTTGTGCTCCTCCTCATCCACTTGTTGGCTCCATGCACACTAGCGTTTTTTAAGCTCCTAGAAGCTGTTATTAGCATTTTTTCTGCTCCTAGAAGCTAAATAGTGTTATCCTCTGTGTCCATGCGCACTACTTTAAGCTATTAGCGATTTTTGAGCTTCAGTGTCTAGGAGCAGAAAAAAAATGTTTTTGTAGAGTTTTTTTTGGAGTATTTTTCCAGCAGAAAAAAAAACACTAAATGCTCCTATACGCTACTAAAACACTAAATACGCTACTAAAACACTCCTAACAGCTTTTTTCCTAGCTTTTATTTTTCCTACATGTACTGGAAAAACGCTAATAAAATGCTAATGCTCCTAAACGCTTCTAAAAACTACTAAAACGCTACTAAAAAACGCTATTACCAGCATTTTTTTTAGCTGAACAAAAACGTTAGTGCGCATGGAGCCATACTCATCTTCACTGCTGTGCTCTTCTTATTACTGTTTCAGATATTGTTGAAGCATATATAGGGTTGAGAACTTATAGATCCTACTCATATGTCAGTGTTCAGGCCTGGCAGTTGGCCACTGAGCCCTAGTTACCAGTAATGTATGAAGCCACACACCAGTTTTGGGTATTTTGTAGCAACTCTAAAGGAGTAAGAGGGGGAGAGCATAGAAAGTTATTGTGACTGGGTCCAGTGTGCGCTTTAAAGAAGCACTGTCACTGAATGGGCAGAGCCTCTTTAACTTTACCCTATCATTTATTCCCTAAATGTCAATCCAGCCACTTGTAAAGGTAAATGTTAGCAGCTAGAGACTGCCTAAGTGCCACCTGTGTTCTGTCTGAAATGTTGCTTTGTGCAAGAAACATACCTTTCAACTGAGAAAACGGAGAATAGGGCAGTTTAACTTATCAAGAAGACTCCAGCTCTCCACCCCATTTTTTCTGAACTCTTAGACAAGCTTTATAATTTCAGCACTTTGAATGGCTCTAAGGAAGAGAAAACGACAGATAAACAGGTACAACTTATGTAGGAGGTTTGTTTTATCTCTGTGTGTCACCAGAGGCCAGTCACTTCACTGGGTATATGGAAGGATTTACAACCACTTTAATCTATTAGCTTAAGTGAACCAAACTTAAAGTCAGGCATGTTTCCAAACTTTTTTTTGATTTATGCACAGGGGATAACAATATGTTTACAGCAGTCAGGAGACAGGTTTACCAGAAGATACAGTTCTAATGTAGCATATATTTCAGCAAATCATACAAACAATAGTTTACTGAAATCATGGAATAATTCAATTTCAGCATCCTTAAAGTGTATGTAAACCCTAACAAGGGACTTATCGTATTTGCTACATTTTGTCATTGAAATCATATTGTGTAATCTCTTTGATCATGTCAAAGACTCAGAGCTACCCCATCTCCTGGGCGCACATCTTGTGTTATCTCATGAAGTCTAATTAGCCCTCATAGATTTTGTCTTGGACCACAAAATAATTATATTCTATGTTGAAGAGATGAGGAAAGTGAGAGTTTAGCAAAAGACAACAGTGCAGGGCTGATACCATTCAGTCCACAAAAAAGCTGTGTTATCAGCCCATACCAGGAGCTGAGTGTATTTCTGCCCCATCAACAGCTGTTTTTATTTACTTGCACAGTCTTTAAAGGAATAAAACATGGGCAAATGGGCAGGTATTGTGGAGATGTACTGCATCGTTTTTTCCCCTAACATGTATCTTAGGGGCAGCACAGTGGCTAAATTGTTAGCACTTCTCCCTGCCAGTACTAGGGTTGTTGGTTTGAATCCCAACCACGGCACCACCTGCCTGGAGTTTGCATGTTCTCCCTGTGCCTGTGTGGGTTTCCTCCCACACTCTAAAGACATGTTGGCAGGTTAATTGGCTTCTGTCTATATTGTCCCTAGTATATGTATGAATGTGAGTTAGGGACATTAGATTGTATGCTCCTTGAGTGTTAGGGACTGATGTTAATGTACAATATATATATACAGTGTGTGTGTGTGTATATATATATATATGTAAAGTGCTGTGTAATTGGCAGTGCTGTAATAAATAAATAAAGTGGTACTAAAGGCAAAATTAAAAAAATAAATGATGCAGTCTATCACTAACATTACCAGAGCTGTTGCCATTATAAAAAAGTATTTTTATATTAATAAAAGTCTTTTTACCTGTTGATCCTGCTGTTGCTTTTGAACTTCCTTTATCAGATCATTCTGGCCAGCAAAAGTAGACATTATAGGGTTGAAACATTTAAAGGATAAGTGCACCTTTTTACCTTTTTTGCAGGTAGAAAAATGTGCATTTATAATTTTTTGTTTCTGGAGCCTCTTAAGCATTGCATCAGCGATCAGCAGATTGCTGGTGCCAGGCAGGTCTCCTGCAGCCCTGTCAGTACATCTGCTTCCCTATGAGATGTACGGGCAAGCAGATAAACTGACAGGAAGAATCAATTAACCACTATGGCATTCCACAGCCCCGTTGTAGTTTATTGAGATCTGCAAGCCGACAGCCACTAAGGTTGTCTGGACTTGTAGTTCGTTCATTCACAGAACACTGTGAATGAATGACGCAGCCAGGCAGATGGAGCCCCGCATGGCCACATTTTTTAAAAATTGTGACAGCTAGCAGGAAGGAGAAGATCCCCCGCTAGCTGTCAGAGCGGGGAGGACTGGGGGCCGGTCTGTTTGTAACATGTTATATTTTACATCCTGAATATGAGTGTAATATGTAACATGTTACGAAAGGTGAACTTATCCTTTAACACTGACAGGGTTGCTTACAATGGTCAGCTTTATTCATTTAGTTAAAACCTTTATCCCCAAAAGAAAATAAACTGTTTGTGTAACTGCTTAAAAAGTATTAGCTGGACTTAATTTTTTTAGCCACTTATGTAAAGTCTGTCTAAAACTACTAGTCCATCTAACCTTACCCCCTAACCAAACTGTCTAATTGATTATAAAAGTCTGCCAATATTCTAGTGCAGATAATATTATATTATCAATTATTACACCAATACTGACACAAATATGAACTATTATGTATAGGACAAAAAAAACGTTTACTTTTAAATGCAAGTAATTCCACTCTGGGATTAATGTAAGCCCCCCCCCCCCCCACACACACACACACACTCACCCCTCCCTCCCACCAGCCTCTCTGCGATTGCTGAAAATGAAAAAAAAATCCCATTTGCTCCTACTATCATGTGTTCAGCACAGGCTCTTTTAAAGTTTAACCTCTCCTCTGCCCCCTCTATACCCAAATATAGTCAAATCTGCAATGCCCCAATACATGTTCGGGACCATTTAGTGACCTCATGGGCCATACTCTAATCCAAAGCCTCCCACTTTTTCTCCAATGGCTGGTGACTCCTCTCGACATTCTCACAAATGCCACTGATTCTGGGCAATTGGAGATCATCACAACTGCACCATTTTTTTTCTTTTGTTGTCCACCCCCACAGGACATCAGAGGCCTCTTAACCATTTAGAATCCTTGTGTAATGCACAAGGTCCCTTAGACATTTTCTCTATGTTGTATATCTGCTTTCCTCCCGAGGGCCAGATGAAGACTGTTGTCCCCAATTTCTGGCTAAATGGGAAAAGGACTTAAACTTGACCTTCTCTTCACAACAAAGAAGCAGAATCCTTCACCTCGCCCAAAAACCATTTGTACATGGATTCAAGAAACTAACATTAAGATACTCACAAGGAGGTACAGAACACCCGCAATACTTCACAAACAATACCCCAACATGACAGGTTTGTGTTGGAGGTGTAAAGAAGCCAAAAGTTCAGCTTTATACATACTTTCATATTAGAATCAGAGCTCAGAAGCACACAGGTTTTTATTATCCCTGACTGCTCAGCATTCTTCCTACTACACCACTCCTCACTCCTGCATAAGACCTACAAAAATCTGTACTTCACCATCTCCTGAATACAGCCAAGGTCTGTGTCCCTCTGAAGTGAAAGGACCCTGATGCTGGCATACATGGGTCGAATTCTGAAAGGATTTTCTTTCGAAAATCTTTTCTAAGAAGTTTTCTTAAAATTTTACACCATTAGCGGACCACAGCAATGGACTATTTTTGAGCAACCATTGAATTTGAGTGATCAGGGATGTTGGAAATTTTTTTAAAAACAAACAAATTTCTAATCAATGATGAGAGAATTGTACGAGAAATGTAATTGAACAAAAGAAATGAGCATGAGCTGTGGCCTGGAAAGAAAAGAAAATTCTTGGCCAGAAAAATTATTTTCTGTAGCAACCTGCGGTGAAATTAAAGGCTTGGCTGGTCAAATTTCGAAATCAATGGTGGCACCATCGGATTGCAAAAAGCACGAAATTTCCGATCTTCTAAAGAAAATTATTTTGGAATTCGACTCGTGTATGGCCTGCATAATCCTCCCTCAGCCACACTATTACTGTGCAGTCAAAGACATAAACTGTTTGGGGGACCTTGTTCTCTCCTCCCTGAATAAACAGGAAACTTACAGAAAATCCTGGTTTTACTGGAACTCCTGTACCTTTTCTGAGGAAGGAAGGATGTTTTTTGGCCAGTGACCCTTAACACCTTAGTAGCACTAGATATATCCCCCCAAAGGAATGTTTTCCTCCCCTTTCCCTTACCCTCTCCCCTTCATTCCCTCCCCCTTTTCTTCCTGCCCCCCCTTTTTTATTACTCTTCTTCCTTTTACTTTTTTCTACTTACCATTTCCCTCCGCCAATGTACCATGGTTTTCCTTTTCCTGCAAAGAATATGATTTGTACAACGTTTAATTATGACCTTGGAACATCTACTTGGTTTAACCCAAATGGGTTCCTGGTTTCTTTAGATACGATGAAGGGTTGTACGTACTTAACATTGTATGCCTATACCATGTTTGAGACCATATAAACCACATTTTGTATGTTCATATCGTATGACTGTATTGTACAAACCTAAAAACCTATCTATATAAAACATTTTAAAAAATCCATATCTAAATGGCCATTTTTACTTGCTGTAATCCACGTCATGTGATGCCACAGCCCCAAGTCTTCTCCTCTTCTGTTCTCTTACTGATTGGGGTCCTTCTTTATGACACTTTCTATTGGATTGCTGCTGGCAGGGTCCTCTCAAGTGAGAAAAGAGGACTGATGATATCACAGGGGGAGGGTACGGGAGTGTTGCTCTTGGGGCGCGATTGCAGTGCTGGATTGATGGTCTCCTACACTAGAACTGGTGACAGTGAGGTACCTGGATGAGGAACTTAGGTGAGTATTGTTGGCTTCACAAAGTAAAGGGGCAATAAATACTTTCAACAGAGGTTAGAAGGGGGTGGAAGGAAGATGTGGTAATAATTTACTTTTATCACAGAGTGGGGCTTTAAGTAAACCTCTGACAAACCTGAGCAGCTTAGCTGATCACATGATAAAAAATGCATGTTGGTTCTACAATTCCTCCTAATTACTTTGCCATGATGTGTAAAGATAAGTTCCTTGGATTGGTTTGGTTACGTTTAGTTTCACTTGCTTTAGCCTTATTTGGACAAAAGCTAGTCAGCGTAAAGGCGGGTGACATCATTTATTTGTAGAAATTGCCTGTTAGCTCTAAGCCTTTCAATTCAAATATCATTTCTACACTGACTTTAGAGGCAGAATTCACTAGAACATAATGCAGAGCAGGCTTGGCATTCTCTCCTTTTGATCAGCTATTGTTTACATGGTAATTACACGTGGGCAGTTACTTACAGGGCATGCCGCGCAGCAGATCACAACGCATGTCACAGAAGTCACCATTTATAGATGTAAAGCTGCTGAGACTGTAGATGAATAGGCTCTATTTTTTTTTTTTTTTTTTTTAGATAATTCCATACATCTATTCCACACAGATAACATGTGACGTCAATCTGCAAACTGTGAATGCCTTTTAAAGCTCCTTTTGCGCTAACTGCTGGGATTTGACCCTCTACCGCTGTGTTGCGCTTAGTAATCACTTCCTCACCTACTGTGTTTATAAATAAACCCCTTATTTCTGCAAGAAGCACATAATAAATATAATATTCCCTTTCTTTTTTCAAGCAATGCCTGTAATGTTTTTTTTTTTTTAACCCTGCAAGTGCCAGAGGTACACGTGAGCGTTAAGAAGACACAGCCGTTCCATGCTTTAATGTATTCTTGTCATGTCAGCGCTGGGCCGACAGGGGAGGTGCTGGAACAATGATGTGCTAATAAGGAAACGCCAGGCAGGAGACAGTGACACAGTGACAGTATAGAAAGGAAAGGTTTAATTAACACATATGCGAAGGCAATGTGGAATCAGCGGTGCTACTATTTATCTACTGATATAGAATGAATCATGAATTTTAATGGAGGACCACGCTTGGCATAAATCATTTGTTATGTATAACAATCCATTAAAGCTGAACTCCAGGAAGCAAGATAAATAGACATTAGAAACAGTCATACATGAACAGTTTTACCTGCCAAAGCATTTGTAATTTTGTTCAGCCCTGCTTGTAATTTAGGCACCACCTGTCCGCACATGTGCCCTGAAGCAGAACCTGATTGGCTACTGCTCCAGAAGATAACTGGGGGCAGGTATCAGGACAATTGGGACAAATGCAGGTGTTTACACTAGTTACATCTGAAAACATACAACAGTTGTTCTGTAAACCTCTCTCACTACACTAATCTTACAACCAACCCAGTTGTGTAAAGCTGGGTATACACTAGAAGAAATGTAATCAAAGTTGTGTATTGTTAGAACATTCGTTTGTTTTTCTAATCATTAACCACTTGCCCCCCTTCTTGACCAGGCCATTTTTTGCGATATGTGCTGCGTTATTTTAACTGACAATTGCGCAATAATGCAACGCTGCACCCAAATTTAAATGATGTCCTTTTTTCCCACAAATGGAGCTTTCTTTCGGTGGTATTTGATCGCCTCTGCGTTTTAAATTTTTTGCACTATAAACAAAAAAAGACCGACAATTTTGAAAAAAAACAAAACAATATTTTTGACTTTTTGCTATAAAACATGTCCAGTAAAATAATTTAAAAAATCAAATCTTGTCATAAATTTAGGCCACAATGTATTCTGCTACATGTCTTTGCTAAAAAAAATCCCAAAACCTGTAAATAATTGGTTTACATGAAAGTTATAGCATTTACAAATGGCGGTATATACAGTATACTGGAATTTTTTTTTTATACCAGTAATAGCAGCGATCAGGACTGCAGTGGGCATTCTGACACTGGGGGGAACTGATTAACTGTGACATGACATCCCCAGTGACACCAATACAGTGATCAGTGCTAATAAAAAGCACTGACACTGTACTAATGACACTGAGCAGGAAGGGGTTTAAATTTGGGACGATCAGAGGGTTAACTGTGCGCTTTGTGTGTTTTACTGTGTGCTGTCTGTGTTTCACTGTAAGCACACTGCTTTGTATGGCTCTGCTATGCAGAGCCATGCAAAGCAGGGTGCAGGAGCCAACAGGGGAGAGATCTGTATTGTTTACATACAGACCTCTCCCCCATCAGTGATGCTTGGTGATCGCCAGGTGCCAGCTGGGAAATCACCGGCCAGGACCTGGTGATCGACAGCTGAGGCCGCCAATGGCCAATTACCAGGAAATGCAAAATCACATATATATATACAGTTGTGTTCAACATCACAGTTGATGATGTTGTGTTCAACATATACAGTTGTGTCAGACATCACTAACCTGATCAATCACTGTTTTTGGTAGAAATGATATTTCTACATGGCAAATAATTTACTAGCAGGTGTAGTAGAGTAATAGAAATCCAACAGACCCAACAGTCATGACATGCATGCTGCTAATTCTGTGTAATTGAATCACTAATTGAAAGGGCATGTTCAAAAATAATAGCAGTGTGGAGTTCTATTAGTGAGGTCATTCATTCTTTGAAAAACAGGTGGCAATTATTGCCCTTATTTAAGGAAGGAAGGCAGCAAATGTTGTACATGCTGGTTACAGTGCATTTCTCTCTGAAATTCTGAGGAAAATGGGTCGTTCCAGACATTGTTCAGAAGAACAGCGTACCTTGATTAAAAAGTTGATTGGAGAGGGGAAAACATATAAAGAAGTGCAGAAAATGATAGGCTGCTCAGCTAAAATGATTGCAAATGCTTTAAAATGGCAACCAAAACCTGAAAGACGTGGAAGAAAGCGAAAAACTACCATTCGAATGGATAGAAGAATAGCCAAAATGGCAAGGACTGTTACAATTAGAAGACATCTATATGAAGCCAAGCTATCTGCAAGAAGCCCCCGCAAAGTCCCACTGTTGAAAAATAGATATGTGCTGAAGAGTTTACAATTTGCCAAAGAGCACATTGACTGGCCTAAAGAGAAACATTTTGTAGACTGATGAAAGTAAGAGTGTTTTTTTTGGGTCTAGTGGCCAGAGACAGTTTGTCAGATGACCCCCAAATACTGAATTCAAGCCACAGTACACTGTGAAGACAGTGAAGCATGGTTGGGCAAGCATCATGATATGGGGATGTTTCTCATACTACGGTGTTGGGCCTATTTATCGCATACCAGGGATCATGGATCAGTTTGAATACATCAGAATACTTGAAGAGGTCATGCTGCCTTATGCTGAAGTGGAAATGCCCTTGAAATGGGTGTTCCAACAAGACAACGACCCCAAACACACCAGTAAACGTGCAACATCTTGGTTCCAGACCAACAAGATTGACGTTATGGAGTGGCCAGCCCAATCCCCGAATCTTAATCCAATAGAAAACTTGTGAGGTGACATCAAAAATGCCGTTTCTGAGGCAAAACCAAGAAATAGAGAAGAACTGTAGAATGTAGTCCAATCATCCTGGGCTGGAATACCTGTTCACAGGTGCCAGCAGTTGGTTGACTCCATGCAACACAGATGTACAGCAGTTCTCAGAAACAGTGCTTATACGACTAAATATTCATTAAGTGATTCAAAGGAAAGCAAAATCTTCAAACATTTTTCAGTTTATATAGTAAATGTTTGCGTTTGTAAAGAAGAATACAAACACTGCTATTTTTTTGAAAAGTCTAATATGTACTTTTCTTCAATTTTTTTAGAGGAACAACACAAATTTGATATATTTTTCTTCATGTTTTGATTTGGAATAGAATGTGTAGTGTTCCCAATGCATTTGTGTGTATGGAAATAAAAGCTATTAGAAGGATTTTGAGCTTTATTCACTTTTTTCAACACACTGCTATTATTTTGAACACAACTGTATATGTGATTTTGCACAGCCCTGCCATCCTGTACCAGTATTTCTGCTATAGGGCAGCAGGAAAGCAGTTAAGGCTCGGTTCACATTGCTGCGACTTGGGATCCAGTCGCATGACATGTGAAATCCCATGTTAGTCAATGAAAGCTGTCTTAATTTAGCACTACTGAAGTAACTCCGACTTTATAAAGGTTCCTGTACTACTTCAAGGCGACTTCAATCAGACTTGTGCCCATAGACTTTAATGGAAGTCGCCTCCAAGTTGGATCCTCATCTATATTGATGTGATTTGGATCCAACATTATTGGAAGATTACCCATTCATTCCCTGAAAGTTGATTCAAAGTTGCTTCAAAGTAGTACTCAAGTCGCCTGGCAAAGTTGCATGACTTTCAGGTCCCAGTAGTGTGAACCAAGACTAATGGTTCATATTGATGTTTGTTTTTGACTGCAGTGATGAGAAAATTAAAATAAAATGTTTCTTGTATGTACAAATTTCTAACAGTTTATGCTTTTTTTCAATTGGTAAAGTCCATTCCGTCCAAAATCGAATGTTAAAAGCAAAAAAAATCTTTCAAATGGCATTTGAATGTTATGAGAATTTTTGTACGAATTGTATTTTGAAATTCTGCTAGTGTATAGCCAGCATAAGCGTCTTTTCTCTAGGGCCAACATTGGAATCATGGGGCCCATTTCAACCTACCTGTCAGAGCCTAGCAGATTGATAAAGAAGAAGAGAATAGAAGAAGAGTGTGGAATTTTAATTTAATTGAGCTACAGCACAAAGGATTACTCGCCCTGCTCCCAAAAATAAATATATAGTCCACTCTCTGTCCCTGACTCCTCTGCTGACCTGATGGAGCCAAGGAATCTTTTCTTTCATTGCAGGGAGTCACAGAATGAATTCTTTCCCCAAACTCCCTACTAACTGATGGAACAGAAACGGTACAGGAAGACTGGTTCCATACCCTATTGGTGGCCCTATGACCTGATGGGGCTCTCTGGCTCCCATGCTTACCTGATGGGGCTCGGTGATCTTTTCTTTGATTGCTGGGAGTCACGGAATTACTCCACCTGTGAGGCACTTAGAGTCCCCTCCCTGTTCCTGGACCCCCTACAAATGGATGGAACAATAACAGTACAGGAAGACTGGCTCTACCTCCCTATTGGCGGCCCTCTATTTCTCCCTGTTTGGCTCTTTCTGTGCAATCATTGCACAATAATAATAATAGAGCTGCAACATGGACAGAAAGTGTCTGTGATTGTAGAATGTAGTGGCCATTTTAAGGATATGTGTGTCTCAATCAGAGGCAGTGCTTATCCACAATAGAATGAGTTGCAGTTCCAACAAAGAGCCTCTAGCAGCAAAAGGTGGCCAATGAGAGAGTAAGAGTGTGGGGAGAACACAAAGTTTATTAGAGAGGGTTTGAGGCACAGAGGACATGTGAATTGTATGCTATTGGGGATGATTCCTACTTGGATTTATTAATAAAAAATTCACATTAAAAAAGATAGAAAGATTAAACATGTGAGTTAGAGGGCGCAGAATAGAGTAGGAGGGTGACTATAGTAATTGTGAAGGAATTAGGTCCAGGAGGCAGATGGTTAGATGGACCTCAAAAAAAAGTTTAGTATTAGTGGTGTCCCCATGTGCTTGTCTGAAACAGTGAATAGTACCACCCTGCAGCATTCTATTTTTTATTTGCCAAATGCAAACCTCCCAACAGCCCCGGATTGGGCAGGACTTTCCCCCATTTTCACTTTTGTCCTACTTTGTCCTGCATTACTCTATCTATTCTTTATATTCTAACTGCCAGCTGAGCAGGACCTGCAGCAGTGTGAACAGTGTGAACATCTAGCACAGCGAGGGATTGGCAGGTAAGCCAGCAGGGCTTGCAGCCGCAATGGGAGGGAGCGTGCAACTGTCAACTCCAACCTGTGATGTTGGGGATGGACAGGGCCAATATGTGTTTCAGGGGTCACTCTCTGTCATTGCAGCCGTACCCCCGGCGGCTTGTTTGTCAATCCCTGGCTGTGCTAGATGTTCACACTGCTGCAGGTCCTGCTCGGCTGCACTCATTTGTTATCCATCTGATGCCTGCATTCTTCCCCCGGCATCTGTATGCTGTTAATCAAGGTTTTAGAATGTAAGAGTATGTTTAGTTGGTGTCTTTGCCACTTAACTAACTATTGAACCTTGCACTCTGTATGAAATGCATTCCTGAATCCTGCACTCTGTATGAAATGCTCCCCCGAACCCTGCACTCTGTATGAAATGCACTCCTGAATCCTGCATACTGTGCATAATGCATTCTTGAATCCTTCCACACTTTGTGTAATGTATTCTTCACAGTTTACGCAAAACCATTTATAATGGAAGCTTTTTATTCTTTTTTTTTTAAATGATTGTGCTGGGGTTTGTGTCCATGAGACCCTTGCTTGTTGCACTGCAATCAAAACATAGTTTATAGGTACAAGGAATATTTTATTTAACCGTGCCCCTTAGGCCCCTCCCACTGTTAAGCATTTTGCCACACCAATTTTTGCCATGGCGCGCTATGCACGCCGCAGGTCATATCCTCTCTCAAGTGTCCCTCACTCTGAAGTTCAAAAGTTGAGAGGTATCTAAATGCTATATTTCTTTAAATTCTAATAATGCTAAATAAAAAAAGACTGCATAATTTTTTCCTGATCTGGCTCATCTGCAATTGCCTCCCTGCTTTTAACTTGGTCCTACAGCAGGTTTAAATAAACAGAACATTTCATATTCCTTATATGTGCCTGCTGTACTATGTATTTGTGTGTTTTTTTTGCATTGCTTCCTTTGTATGAAATCCCTGGTGTTTCTTCCTGTCCCTCTGCTTTATTATTAAAAACTGACTACACTGGGCATGAGAGCACAGCATAGTTAGTTCTTAATCTGTGCTGGAAACTCAGCCTGTTCCCCTCCAATGATCAGATGTGTCCTGCCACACCCCCCTGCATAACCATTTATTGGCAAGATTAGTGTGCTGCTGTTTACCTTTTATACAGTTGAGAACAGACTGTATGTAAATAAAAAAGGTGTGTGTGTATATATATATATATATATACTGTGTGTGTATATATATATATATATATACTGTGTGTGTATATATATATATATATATATATATATATATATATATATATATATACGGTATACACAAATGTTTTGCCTTTCATTTCAATTTTAAATTGAATGGGTTGTTTTAAAAGGTGGGGTTACATACAGTATACTTTAATGGCTTCTTCCATCTGGCTGGAATGAGCTGTACTATTTGTTTAAGATCACATGGATAGTAAATGTAGCTCTGTATACTAGAAAGCAGTCGTATATCACCTATTTGAGATGAGTTGAGATTATATTTATAAGATGGGTGTCAGTGTCTCGATCTCAGCAGTGATTGACAAGGAATTACCCAATCCAGACAATCCATTTCCTTTCCCAAATTCATTGAAGTTGCACAAAATTTTTATAGGACCAGGTGACAATCCCGCGGTATTTATGACAGTATATAAAATCAATTGGCAATTCATTTAAATATTAATCTAATCTGTAGAATTAAAGAAGTATGATGAAATTATGATATATATATCTTTAGATTGTAAGCTCCACGCGCAGGCCCCTCCTATTTCTTCTGTACTGCAATGAATTATAATTGTACTGTCTCCCTTATATTGTAAAGCGCTGCACAAACTGTTGGTGCTATATAAATCCTGTATAATAATAATAATAATAATACACACACACCACACACATGCGGAATATATATATATATATATATATATATATAGATATACGGCTCATCCCTTCAGTTGGGGGGCATTAGACTTCCTAAGGATTTCATTTACACTGTATTGTTTGTCTTATTGCTGAAAAATTCAGGTGATTCATCATATTGGCTGGAGCAGCTGATCCCTATTCCCCAGATATCACACTCTCTATGTGATAGGAATATAGCAAGCTATGGCTTTTATATCCTTGACAGGCCAAGGTGATAATTCTTATGGGATTTAAGTCTTTCGCCTATTGACGAGTTCCATTTTTTTTGTTAATGTTTTTTCCTCTACTTTCTCCTAACAGCCCCCTGACTGTGGAGAAGGGTCTGGAATTATTAAATGAAGTCGCCTTGCTCCTGAAACAGCAAATGAATGTGTTCAGTGATGTCAGGTAGGTTTCTTTAGCTACTCTACTTTGATTTAAAGAGTCAGGTTAAGTACAGTGGCCATAATCCTTTCAGTAACATAACATTGTTGAATACTGGTCTGTTAAAAATCAAGTATGCAATGTATTTTCTATGCTGTGTGTGCTGAGGAAATGTACAAACTGAACATGTGCAAATGTTACAGAAGGAAAAATATGTATTTCATGAGAGGAGTATTCTATTTGATGAATAATGCTCTGTCATATATATATACTGCTTTCATTCTGCTTGAAACTAGTACAATTTTCCAAAGTTTTAATTTCATTTCATTCAGTCTGATAAAATATGACTTTCATTAATAGTCAAAAGTGTGACATTGTGTACAGTAGTCAGGTATGCATTTTATGTGGTGTTTGTCCTTGTCGTTGTACAGACATAACTTTTTTTTTTTAATAATAAACATGCCAGAATTTCCTGCTCTGTGCAAATGTTTTACACAGAGCAGCCCCGATCCTTCTCTTTTTGGGTCCCCTGCTGGCGCTTCTGGCTGCTCCCCACTACAGAGTGCCCACCATAGCAAAATACTTGTGACATTGTGTACCCATAAGACACACAGAGTGCAGCTCGGACCCATACTCCCGGTCCCTCCTCAATAGCTGTGATTGACAATGCCTCCCTCTGCTGTGTCTGAGCCAATAAGGAGAGAGAAAGCCACGAGAGCCTTTGCTCTCGTGCATATTGTTGGATTGAGTTCGGGCTCAGGGAAGTATAAGAGGTAGATGGGGGGAGGGAGGTTGCGGGAGATGCATAAAGAAGGTTTTTTACCTTAATGCAGAGAATGCATTGAGGTAAAAGAAAAAAAAACTGCAACCTTTACAACCACTTTAAAACATATTTTCCATACTAATCATGTCCACTATATGGCTTATCAATGTGCATGCCAGACAGTGAAATCACTATTACAGGGAATGCATCGGTTAGAAGCATGTCAGTGTTGGATCATCCACAAGGAAATCTAGGCAGGAGCCTAGGGTCCATGAGATACTCAAAAGCCTGATGGATGTCAACAGGGCCCAGCTACAACCTTCACACTCCTGCAGTAAACCAGGGGGATAGTGCAACTGGTAAAACCCAATCACTTGTTTGTCACTTACAGGGGGGTGGTGTTTGATGGGGCCATGCAAGCACAGGCAATGTAAGTAGAGCAGCTTCTCTGTGCCTATTACTATCCATATCAATGTTAGTTGAAGTTACGTGGGAGGGAAGTTCCACTGTGCTTAGGGCCCCATTCTACCTTAATCCATCTCTGGCTATAAGATATTTTGGATGGTTGCATCTCCCACATATGTTTCCTGTATTTGGTGTAAGCTCTAGATGTTCTGCAATGTTTCTCTTTATATACCAGTTGCAGAAGATAGCATCTTAGTCATGGATTCCCTGTCCAGCTCCTACCATGGAAAGAGGACTGTCTGAGTGTGAGAGTAATGATTTGTAGTATTTTTCATGTCTCTTGAAGTTTATATTGGCTGTGTTCCCAATTAAATTTTCTGTAAAATTACCGAATGCTAATTCCAGAGCAATTGAATCCATAGAACCCTTATACAGACCCTTGTATGAACACAAGCACTTGGTCATTACCAGTAATCAAAGGAGCTGCTTTAACTTCAAGATCTCAGCCTTCACACAGGAACATAGTGCAACAAGGCATGGTAAGTTAGTAATTGAGGGAAACATCATTTGCAGGAAGACCAGATACATATGGTGACTTTTCTTTGTCCTCTGCTTGCCTTTCTAGGCACAGTTTCCACAGTTAAGGTCCTCTTCAAAGAAAGAGAACAACCTCTTTATTCTTTACATATGTTAATTGAGGGGAGCAGTTATTTGTAGCCTCCTGACCTCATGGGCATACGGACCCAGTGTTACTGTAGGTACATTGCATAGTAGGCACCATTTATTTATATATTAGTTTTTATTTAGTTTATTCTTTATGCTTATAATTTTTTTCTGGACATTTGGTAGATCACGCAGATAATTTTTAAGGGTAACTGTCATTTATTCATGTACTTGATGTATATTTTATGCATTGAGCTGTTTTGATTTATTTTATATTGGGTTTGCCACTCCTATTTAGTGCAAGTGGCTCCAATTCTCTAGTGCTCGCCATTTATTTTTGATTTGTTGTTGCTATGGCATTGTTTACTCGCACTGCTGATCAGTTTTTTATTCCTACTGCTCCAAATGCCACAGTCTAGCCTCCTAACAGTCTGGAAGGCAGTGAATTGCGCCTTTGTTTCAAAAGTTTGAGGACCTCTTCTTTAATTGTTAATGATACTATTAGAAGCCACTTGTAGCTTACAGTAAAATAACTAAAATAGAACTACATAATAAACTCAGAGCGTGACCTTGGGGCTAATGCCTCGTGTTCTTATGACTTATATTAAAAAGATTCAATGCATTTATAGAAGAAAAAAAAATGCTAAAACTGTGTTCTCTCTAGAAACCGTTTAAATGAACATGTGATATCTTAGAAACAAGGGACAAATAATCCTGAAGATCCTAAAGGTTTATTTTTATAAGCTATTCTCTAGAAATCTCATTTATAACACCAAACTGCTTGTGATGATAGTTGAAGATATTAAGGAACATATATAAGTCTAACAAATGGTGAGCTATACATTCATATGAGAATGATTTCTTTTATTATTACATCACAAATTATATTATACACAGTAATCGTGTTTACAGCCTCAATAATCTGCCCAAACTGACGGATAATACTTTTTAGCCTATGGCTACACAAGGAATAGCGGTGTCACCATATTGCACTAATAATGCTAGCTTGAAAACTTCCTCACATGCTGAAGGCAAGCTAGATAAAATTAATGATGTAATATTGGAAAATGGGGAAAAAAATAGTTCACGTTGAAAGAAATCACACCAGGGGTCCTAAGCACAATACAAAGGAACTGGGAGAGGTTTCTGACTGTTAAGAACATAGGGCTGATAAAAAAAACAGACAAAATTACTGTTGTC
Organism: Staurois parvus; assembly: GCF_062004578.1. Taxonomy (NCBI): domain Eukaryota; kingdom Metazoa; phylum Chordata; class Amphibia; order Anura; family Ranidae; genus Staurois; species Staurois parvus. Next base: position 7,182,887 of record NW_028317801.1, on the reverse strand, counting down.
AGCAGCAACCAATCATATTCCAACATTCAAACACCGCTGAAACTACATAAATAAAAGTTCATTCTTAATGGAAGTTATAGAAAACAGAGGCATTTTTTTCCTTCATGTTTAGGTATGTTTCATAGCATTTCATATGTTTTTGTTGTCAAACTAGAGTCAGCTGGAATTTGTGTCTCTTTCTTTATCAAAAGACAGTAGAATAACTGTAATTGAAACTGCTGTAAATATTCTTTTTAAGCGCTGGATCTCTGGTTCTTCAAAATGACTCTTGCTTCAGTGACTGTAGAGAAAAAGGAATTAGGGGACAGTATAGTATCTACCCACCATCTTGAGTGATTGTAGGGCAAGGGTCCATAAAGGGGACAATATGATAGCTAAGTGGTTAGCACTGCCACCAAGTAGGGAAAACCCAATAACTTATTGATAGCTTAGTTGCCATGAGAGTGGAAGCTGTTTTAGAGAGGGAGACTGATAGAAACGGAAGTATAAGCCTAAAATGTTTTTACGCTTTTGATAGAGTGGGGAAGTGCCGAAATTCTTCTGCCTGTTTCCTTTCCTTTTATCCTGGTTACCAATATCATGGGTCAGGAAATGATGGAAAATCCTATATTTTACTATTGTCCCCAGAACCGGAAGAGAAGGGATGTCTTCTATTAGTTCCATGACTGAGAAGCTGACAGGATTTTAACCATTCCCCACTCTATCTCAAAAGTAGAAAATAGTTTTTTTTATGTTAGATACACCTTTAATGAAATATTATCTAGAACAACTTCGGATGGCTGCACTCTACAAAAATAACAATTTAATGAAAAGTCATATAAAAACACATATGTACAAGTGAATAAAGGGTACAGGGGGTTTTTGTGGAGTGCAGTCATAAAAAGGTTTTTCTACATATCCTGGATTTCGGTTGATGAACTTGGCTTTGCACCTGATGGAATGAGCTTAGCGCAGGAGACCATGTAGTGGGCCATCCGGTCCACTTGTTTACACATTATGTCCGTTCTATATAAACTTGGGAATCCATTATTAAAAAAAGTTAGGAATGTTTTTCACAATAACCATATGAAGAAATTGCTAGAAGTCTTGAATTTTACAAAAATTTTTTTTACATGTACCTTTATAGTGCCATCAGTTTACACAGTGCTTTACATATATATTCTACATTGACATCAGTCCCTGCCCTCAAGAAGTTTACAATCTATGGTCCCTAACTCACATTCATACATACACATACTAGACAGGAGCCAATTAACCTACCAGCATGTCTTTGGAATGTAGGAGGAAACCCATGCAGGCACAGGGAGAACATGTAAGCTCCAGGCAGGTAGTGTCGTGGTTGGGATTCAAACCAACAACCCTTGTGATGCTAGGCAAAAATGCTAACCACTTAGCCACTCTCATTGAAGAAATTTCTGGGTAAAGTATTTTTATAACATTTTTTTAGACTTTACCCATGTAGTTTAACATATGAATAGGCTTTATGATGATTAATATTATAATATCTATAATATTTCTACAAGGAGTAAAATAAAAATATAATTATACATACAGGTATATGCTTTGTGTGTGTGTATATACAGTATGTATGTGTTATGGTGGGTTTAAAATGTATATTTGTTGCCTGCCAATTTTGTTTGAATGCTATCATTATACACAAGTAATACACAAGTTATTATAGGCAAGTAAATGAATCAGGGCAGTGTTACATACCCATGCTCCCTCCTTCAGTTTGGACCAAGGTGTCCATCAGGGATAAGGCCTGATCTCGCCTGAATCCTGCTTAATTGGCTGGAATTTGAGATGTAAGTGGTCCTGCAAGCACATTCCAGCTTAACAAATATTAGTAATCAATCAAGCTAAGTGCAGTATTATCCTTTTACATGCATTCAGTGTTTTGGCAGTTGCAGCGCCATTGTATCCAGGCAGTCACATGCAAACCTGGCATTTGCATACCTAAAGCACCAATCCACCTGGTGGGAGATGCGCAGTATTGAACATACATTGTATACTAACAATTTCAGTTTTATATATGACACCTGGAAAGGTGTATTCCGAGTATGACAATTTTGGAATGTCCTGATCTTCTGGACCTGCAAAATGCTTTATAAGGATATCCGAATATGGCTATTTAGAGACATTCTATTTACCCGCTGATGTACCCAAGTGGCCACCATTTAGCTGCTCTTCTGTCTCCCCCTGCAGTCTCTCACCCAGGGAGGGTTTTACATTTCAGCTTACACCATCCATACTTTCTGTGATTTTGATTTAATCTTTATGACCTATGTCTTCCCAACAAAGCTGAGTGCTAAGCACGTTGAAATCAGCAGCCTCCATCTTATATACTTAACGGCCTGCCAAGCAAGATGAAGAATACTGAACCAAGGATGGTATTACCATGTAACTATTTAGATATGTATGCCTGAACTGTGTATAGGCAGCATAAGGGGCAGCTTTCAGAGATAGTAGGTTTATTGGAAGCCAACTAGGCATGGACATTTACTGCCATCTGCTAATGCTTTATTACTTTATAGGACATTCTTCCATGCGTTAAAAAAAAATATTATATAATAAAGTATGGTGGTTTTTAAACAGAAGTAAATTTGCTTTCTTTGGCATCTATAAAGTTCCATTTTTAAATACATTTGCTTCTATATATATATTTAAGGGATGTGGTGCCATGATCACCCATCAGTCCAATGATATTAAACATCCCCTTTAGCTTGGTAAACATGTGAAAAGAAGCCTAGAGCTCCACCCACTTGCTGAAATGGTGCATATAAAATCATCACTTGTAATGTTTAATACAGTATGTACCTTAGAATAAAAAAAAATAAAAAATGCTTAAACATATTTTAAGTTTTAGCCTAGTAATTGCTGTAACACATGGTATTGTATGCCACATACCAGTTCTGCACAAAAAAATGTCAACAGTCAGACTACGCTTAGCCTGTTAAGATCAGTGCAGTCCTTGTTCACTGTGCTCCAAGTCACAGCCGTGGTAATCAACACAATCCCCGCTTCCTGAGTTCCACGCTTCTCTCTGAATTCCCATTCCAGTCACAATATGGCCAAGCCTTGCTTCAGCCTTTCTCCAGCACTGAACAGATCTACATCCCCAAAGGATTCTTCCACTCTTGCTCTGGAGCTTATACTCTCTGCAGAGACCAAAAACAACATAATATCTATCTGGTCTCCCACAGTACACAGAGCATGGAAGTGCAATTTTAGTAAATATAAACTGTTAAATACCTTTTCTCATCAGCAGTATATAGCAGCCTTGTGACTTCTATCAGTATCCAGCAGGCTGCATGTTAAAGCTTGTAGAAGGAGTTTTCATTCTGCTCTAGGAGGAAGCAGAACCCCTGACCTTTGTCTGGACAGTGCCGATTGGCCCTGTGCTGATCACATGCACTCTCCCGAGAAAAAAAAAACCTCTCTAGCAATACACACCAAACTGAGCAGAGTGTCTCCACACGAAATGTCTTATCAGGGTATAAGAGGGGGACACTGGAAAAAGGGGAGGATCAGACAAGACAGGATCAAACAGCCTTTTTGCACAATGCAGAAGATTAACCCCTTAGGTTCCACAGTGAGTATAACAAGCATGCTTTACTTCATTTACAGTCTGATTTTACTGTTGTTTGTTTAGTAACACTCTAAAAGAGATCTGTCAGCATACAAGATATGGGGGAGATTTACTAAAGCTGGTTTACGTATAATCTGGTGCAGCTGTGCATAGTAGCCAGTCAGCTTCTAACTTCAGCTTGTTCAGTTAAGCTTTGATAATAAAACCTGGAAGCTGATTGGGTTCTTTGCAGAGCTGCACCAGATTTTGCACTCTCCAGGTTTAGTAAGAAAGCCCTAATGAGTTTATCCCTAGAACCAATGTCTTAATTTTCATTGGCTTGCACTACCCCCAAGTGCAGAGTATAGCAATGGGCAGTTGTTGTACCTTGTCCTCTGGGTAGTTTTTTCAGACACTATGTCAATGTACCTATGCCACATTGTATCATAGCATAGGTGCATTGATGTTATTTTTATTGTATGGAATGGGATATAATCCCTTTTGAACTAATTTACTATTACATTGAACTCTAAAACATTCAGTCATATGTTTACAATTAAATATAATCAGCACAGGATGCCATTTGGTACATTCACACTTGTGAATGTCACAACCCGATTACATGCAAGAACCCCAACAGGATTAATTCCCTGGATTAACAGTCCCATTGAAAACAATTTGAGGCTGCTGGCTTCCACAGCTAATTGCAGCCACTTGCATGTAATCAATCACACAGCGATAACATGCAAGTGATCGGTCCTGGGTGCAGGCAGTCTATGTCCAGGGACAATCACTGGCATGTGATCAGCATGTGATCGCTGCATGTGAATGGCTGTGATTAGCTGCAGGAGCTGGCAGCCTCCCATTGCTTTCAATGGTGCTGTCTCTTGCTAATTTAGGAACCCCTGTTGGGGTTCTCACATCTAATTGGACTGCGGGTGCACTCAGAAGTGTGAATGCACCTTTAGACGTGGAAGTGTTTGGGGAACAAGACAACACTATGTAGTAGATTTTACCAAAAAGCTACAGTAGGTAACACAATATTACAGGCCAATAGTTTTCATTCACTTAATCTGCTCTATTCCATACAGCCTTTACCTACGAATCCAGCAAAATTGCTTGGATGAAGCAAGTTTTCAGTGTACATCTAATGAGTTAAAACAATAATAATTACATAGCGGATATAGCAATAAATGTTTGAAAAGAGCATAACAAAAGGACTGTTTCAAATCTAGAGAGTCCCTATTATATGGAAAGTGTAGAATTACCAACTCTGAAACTGAAGTCATCACCAAATATACTCAGCAACATTATGGCATAAATTGGGACTTAAAAACACTGGCACTTACTTTTGAAGATCTACATGCAAAAAAAATTGTTGAATACATCCCAGATATAGTCCACAAAAGGGCGACATCCCTCTAGGACAGATTGGTACTTAGCTTCTATAGGGCAAAGGAAAGTTTTGACAAAAAAAGGGCACCTACAAAAGTTTTAATTGTGCATACTGCAAAGTGAGAGCAAAAATGAGGTCCTCCCAAATGGACGAATACTTTGAACAAAACAAAACATTCTGCAGATTGCAAAACTACACAAATTTGCTACCATGTAAAAAAGACTAAATGTGAATGGTGGTGTAGAATTCATGACCGTATTTATGCCATCCAGATTGAACTTTTAAATTCCTCATTTAATCAGCATGTAGCTTAGCACCGGAATTATGACCCCTTTTGTGTCCACTTTACAGCTTTGGACACAAGGATCAGAGGGGAGGTGGTTGGTATCATTACATTTTAAAGGCAGAGACAAGATGAATTTACCATGTATGAGCTACATGTTACACAGCACTAAATGGGGCTATTAGCTTTAACCCTTCTTATGAAATAATAGTACATATTTGATTTAGATTATATGGGTATTTAACCAGATAAAGGATACAAGAAATTAATTTATAATCTTAGGACATAGCCACACCATTTAAAAAAATATATTTATATGAATAATGTCTGTTGTTTAATGACATTGTATATCAACTTTTAAGTTTCGCTTACGTGTGTGCTATATTATAAATTGAGATCACGTACATGCAGATAGTGTTCTATGCATTGTGTGACTATGTGATACTTATGCTGGCAGTCCTCTCATGTTGTTGTCCACAACAAGGTGCCCTGTGGGACCCCATAGACATCTGAAAGATTCCTCACTATCATGAGGGCAGATTTGTAAGTACAGTTAATTTTGTGAGAAAAAGGATTAGTTGACCTTGTAGTTTGAACCTCCAGCCACTAGATACTCTGTATACGCAATTCATACCTTAAAATTTCCTTAAAATGTGTACCTTATATTTTTTTTGGCTTTGATTATGATTTTAGGAATGTGATACGATATATCATTCATTTGACATCTAACACTTCATGTGGATGTACTGTATGTTGACATTGCTTTCTTAACATGAAATTTGTAATGATGTGATTTTTTTTTCCAGCAGGGGCCAAATTATTTTTTTTTCTTAATGCACATCTTAGTTCTTTTCAATTTGCTGCACTGCATTTAAGTGCATCATGTTCCAATTTCTCCCACTGATTAACAACCTAGTGTAAACGATGGTTTTCAGCTTGTCATTGTGTCAGGCCTGGTTTTGCGCAGAGCTGCCCCGATCCTCCATTTCTCAGATCTGCTTCTGGCACTGCTATCTCCTCCCTGCTGCCAAGTTCCCACATAGAAAACCTCTTGATATAGGGGCACTTGTGCGGGCTTGCTCCTGATCCAGCTCTGTGTGTTCATAGACACCCAGAGTGCAGCTTGGCCCTGCCCCCCACTCCTTCCTCATTGGCTGTGATTGGGAGCCAGGGGCTGAGTCTATGACAGCAATGGGCAAACTACGGCCCGCGGGCCGTATACGGCCCGGCGGACCTTTTAATCCGGCCCGTGGAGCGTGATACTGTCAGGATGGCTGTCAGGATGTGTGTAGGCGGGGCAGCGTGACGAACGTGAGGGGAGCTAGGCTCCTCTCACAGTCCGCCCTGAAGACCGGAACGGAGCGGGAACACGGCGAGAGGAACGCGCGGAGCAAAGGTAAGCAAATTGACACAGGGGGGACTTGGGGACTTAATATGGGGGATGAATTAATATGGGGAATGAATTACTATAGAGGGGATGAATTACTATATGGGGGATGAATTACTATGGGGGATGAATTACTATGGGGGATTGATTGCTATGGGGGATGAATTACTATGGGGGATGAATTACTATATGGGGGATTAACTACTATGGGGGATGAATTACTATGGGGGATGAATTACTATATGGGGGATTAATTACTATGGGGGATGAATTACTATACTATATGGGGGATTAATTACTATGCTTACTATGGGGGAATATTACTATACTTACTATGGATGACACATACACATCATTCATCTACTCTTGGTCCGGCCCCCGGGTCCAATATATGAACCCATTGAGGCCCTTAAGTCAAAAAGTTTGCCCACCCCTGGTCTATGAGGACGGAGAGAGACGGTTCTGGGGGGGGGGGGGAGCTGCCCTAAGAAGGTTTTTTTACCTTAGTGCAGAGAATGCATTAACGTGAAAACCCTTCAGCCTTTAGAACCACTTTAAGTAATGTACTGTATGTAACATATCTTCCCTGCCTCAACACAGATTAGAATGTTGAGCTACCATTCATAGTATGTGTATTCATAAATAACTGATGAATTGATTAAAACAGATAAACTCTATATTATAAAGGTTCTGGTTCTCCTTGATATGTTTTGTTAATGGCTATGTAGCTGTCAAATACTGCTCATTATTTCTTATTACATCATTAAAGGCCATTAAAACAACATTAGCATGTTCATGTAATTATGCCTTACACTTAAAGTGGATGCAGCTAAGATCTGATCACCTAATTATGGGTCACTGTGTGGCCGGCGGTGATTGATCGCAGATGAGAATTAAAGTCATGTAGGTATTGGCACTAGTGCATACAGCTATTAAAATTAAATATATTCTTTAAAGTGCTTTCAGTGTCCTATGATTTTTCAGCATGATAGTCCAATGGCTTTTAAATCACAATTAAATGAATTCCCTTCACCAAACTTGTAATGCCCATAAATGTGCCATAGTGCAAAGGAATTAAATTGTAATTTGTCTTGTATAAATTTTGGATAGGTTCCTTTCAGGATGATAAAGTGCAGCCTATAAACGTAATCATGAACTTAAATTCTGCTTGCCGTGATTGATTGAAATTGACGTCCTGCATCTGTCCTCACTAGACAGGAATATGCTATTTCAGGGCCGAAACAGAAGCATGCAGAAAGAGAACCTATTTTTAGAAATCGACTAAAGCTTTGAATAATATATATGGATGTCAGGCCATACTCAGCTGAATTCAGTCTCTTAATTTTTCTAGAGCTTTGACTCAGAATTTTTATAATGATTTTTTTAATGCACCGGATTCACTGGGGGAAGTGAATGATATAGGCAAATGTTTTGACTACACCTGATTTACAAGCTGCCTTACATACATAATAATACAATAAGCCAATGAGATTGTGATATATATATATATATATATATATATATATATATATATGTGTGTGTAAAAAGTTTAATCAAATTTCTGTTGTGAGATGTTGCTATTTTTTTGTACATGTATATTTTTATTTACAATTAACTTTATTACATTAGTTTTATTATTTCCAAGTGTATTTTACTTTTCGGGGTCGTTTAATTCTGTTTATCAGAAAATCAAAATCAATACACTGCAGCCTTTTCTGTTATCAGTGTTTTCACTGCGCTCTATGGGACCTAAGACAACACATGGAATGGGCTAGAATAGATGGTCTCACCAGCTCTAATCTCTATTCTTTTTTGACTTAAAGCATATTTCCACTTCAGCAGTCAAATTTGAGAAAACCCCACTATATGTTTTTTTATATATTCCCATTCACACAGCATGCCTAAAAACTGTGTTAAAGTGAGCCTATCCAATGTCTGTCCTGATTAACACACAGTGCAAGAATCCTAGCCTCTATACCTTTAACCCTTTGTTAGGACAGACAGTGTTCAAATCTAGTTACAATGGATAATGAAGATATGCCTGCTCAGTACAGACAGGCCTAATTAAGGCAAACACATCTTCACACCTCCCTCATAAACAAAGAGAATTACCTAGGGTTTTTCCTTGCTGGAGGGTCCAGAATAGAGCATCTGAAGGTAAGCTGCATTTTTAAAATATTATTTGTTATGCTATGTTAATGGGGATATGTATCAAATATAAAGCAGGTGCTCTCCCAATTCGGCTGCAAAAGTGGAAATACACTTTTACATTACACACAGTTAACATTCCTTATCCAAACACCAAACTGCCTTCTTACTGTGAACCACTGATGTAGTCATACATGTTGATCATATCCCCCTTAATCTCCTCTTCTCAAGAGAGAATAAATTCAGTGGTTCAGTTCCCAACACCAACAGAAAGTATTAAACCTGTTACATCACTGTTACATCACTTCAAGGTTCAGGCCATTGGAGGAATTATTAAAAGTTATATGTGAACTTTGTCTGACCAATGCACAGCATGACACAATTGGAAAGACTTAATATGGTGAGGTATCTTGCTTGCATGCAAAGTCTCCACTTATTTTTCCCACTTCTGCACCCACAAAAACAAAGTGCAGTGATTGTCAGATCCTCTCAGTCAGTCATAGGTGGTCAGATCTTGGGTCTCATCCAACTTAATATGTATACCTTTTTAGATGTTGCTAAGGAGAAAGTGTCATGGCAGACTGCAAGGTTGCAAGCATTTCTCAGCATGTTCAGTGTGATCTGTCCCAATAGAAATACTTAAGGACAGGGTGAGCTTCATTTCATGAACCTAGCTTGTGAATATTCAACCCTTGATTAGGACACACAGGGGGTTATTTATTAAAGCTGGAGAGTGCAAAATCAGGTTCACTTCTGCATAAAAACCAATCAGCTTACAGGTTTTATTGCCAAAGCTTAATTGAACAAGCTAAAGGTAGAAGCTGATTGGTTTCTATGCAGAAGCCCGATTTTGCACTCTCTAGCTTTAGTAAGTAAACCCCATAGTGTTCTGAGATCCGCTAGCACAATACAGACAGGGTTAATTATGGAAACAGAGCTCCCCAGCCCCCTCACAAACAAAGAGAACTAGTAGGATTTTCAGAAAGGAGCATCTATAGGAGGAAAGCTGCTAAATATATTGTATGTGAATTGGAGCATGGTATGTAGCAGAGCTGACCAGGAACATTTAAGAGGAGGAAAGTGCAGAAGGATGGCTCTTTATGCTGCCACACTGTGCCGTTATTGTCCAATCACTGGCTGGACATTACGTAAATGCAGTAGACAAAAGTCAGGTTACCAACCTGGTATATACAGTTGTGCTCAAAAGTTTGCATACCCTGGCAGAAATCATGAAATGTTGTCATTGGTAAAATATGACTGATCATGCCAAAAAAACTGTCTTTTTTAAAGGATAGTGGTCATATGAAACCATTTACTATCACATAGTTGTTTGGCTCCTTTTTGAATAATAATAACAGAATTCACCCAAATGACCCTGATCAAAAGTTTTCATACCCTGGAATGTTTGGCCTTGGTACAGACACACAAAGTGACACACACAGGTTAAAATGGTAATTAAAGTTTAATTTCCCACATTTGGGACATTTTTAAATTTCACCTAGTGTCTGTATATAAATAGTCAATGAGTTTGTTTGCTCTCATGTGGATGCACTGAGAAGGCTAGAACCATAGGGAACAGAAAATAAGACCTGTGTAACAAGGTAATGGACCTTTATAAAGATGGGACAGGATATAAAAAGATATTCAAAGCCTTGAATAGGCCAGCAAGTACTCTCAATTGCTTATTAGAAGTGGAAATTCAGGGATCTCTTGATATCAAGTCAAGGTCAGGTAGACCAAGAAAAATTGCTGCCACAGCTGCCAGAAGAATTGTACGGGATACAAAGAAAAACCCACAGGTAATCTCAGGAGAAATACAGGCTGCTTTGGAAAAAGACAATGTGGATGTTTCAAAGAGCACAATACGACACTACTTGAACAAAAATTAACTGCATGGTCAGGTTGCCAGAAAGAAGCCTTTACGGCGCCAATGCCACAAAAAAAGCCTGGTTACAATTTGCCCCAAAACACTTTGACACGCCTCAGTGGGCTTTTTTGTGGCATTGGCACAGCAAAGGCTTCTTTCTAGGACCTCAACCATGCAGCTCATTTTTTATCCTTTTTCTCTTTACCCAAAAAAACACCTAAACTTGAGCAGGTGAATCCAGTGGTAATATTAGGCAGGCCATAGATGATGCGATCTTCTTTCCTGCAACAACAGGTTGCAGGAAATAAAATCACTCGATTCCTTCATCAACACAGTCAGTGTTGATTGGAGAATGCTTCCTGCAGAGCTATTGTGTTCTCCCAAAAGGGGGAGCGCGAGGAGCCATCCCTGCCAGAACAACACAGTGATTGTTGCTAGCATCTATAGCTGCTGGCAGTAATTGCATGGTAAAAATCAGGCAATCTGGTTGTACCAGTCGCACAACAATCAACTTGGGTACAATCAGCCTGACCATAGATGGTTCGAATCTCGGCCGGTCCCTGCTGAACCAGCCAAGATTTGAACCATCTATGGCTGGATTTAGTCTGTAAACTATGTTAGCACTGGAGAACAAAGAGACAACCACAGTAAATTTACATCAAATCAAACACCAAAGTGCACAGTACACAGTACACAAGCTAGTGTTAAGGTCATTTGATTGTATGCTTGAAAGTCATAAAGTATACAAGATATTTCAGGTGTTGCTGTTCAAAGTCATAATTTTTTGCTTCAAGGCTGTAGAAATTAGAAAATGACATGTAATCAAGACACCTTTTTCTTTTTAAGGATTCAGTTGCCTTTAGTTTTGGCACAATTTCAATGTATACATGCAAGGGTAAAAGATTGGTTGGGAATGTTGTGTATCTGATCACCTATGGTTGGTTATTTGAAACAAGTACAATTTGGAAAGTCAGCATAAATATTCCTTCCCTAAATTTCCCCATGTCCATACCATGTCATTATTATTATTATCTAAATGTAATTTTCATTATGTTTGGGATGTCATAATACATTTACAAAACTGTTTAGCAATACAGAGGTGTCACTATGGATATTTGGTGTGTTTACTCTGCTCACTCGTGATACAATATCTTACAGAGAGGATAAACCTGTCTCAGGTCACAGATACCCATGTGGGTTGATATATAAGTCATTATGTCAGAATGTGGTGCTCCGGTTTCTGTATCGCGCTTACAGTGTTTACCCTCTCACACCTCAAATAACTAATCAGCCAGTGGATTAAACGCACTCAACCTCAACGCTAAACCAGCCTTCCGTCTTTCCACTTCATCATGCTGATTGATTATGACATCTCTCGGTGCTGTAATAAATGTGAGCACATGAAGGAGTGACTGGAAGCCGTAGGGATAACTCAAACTGGCTGGCAGCTTTATATATGTGTTGATACTCTACCGCAATCTAGATAACTACAGACATCTATTCTTAACTTTTATTTGATCTGACATCAAGACGCTGTTCTATGGTGCATGAAGTCCGGCCATGGTGTAGAAACCGTTTCAGATCTCCCTGTGTGAATGAATTTTTTGAGCAGATTATACTTTCAGTAGATATAGGCTCAAATCACAAAAGCATAATGCATGTGGTGTTTTTATAGCCGCGCGATATTTCCACTTTTTTATGATCAAAAATGGATTTTTCAATGCACTAAAGGCATTACTGCAAAGATCAGCTGAATCTGACAAATACACATATAGGCATTTTGAGGGCAAGAGACAATTTATGAATGTTATCACTTAGGTTATCATTCCTTAAAATACCTTTGTCATCAATCTAAAGGATACTGTGAGTTTTGCTGTGGCACCTATTGAGGAGAGCAGGAAATGTAGCTACTTGAGCTAGTGACAAAATATTGCGATGTGAACAACACAACACTGTTTTTACACTTTTGCACACAATGCAATCCCATTTAATAACCATATCCACACATAGAGGTTGTTGTGAGCTCTTTATTGCTCTCTCTTGTGTCACAGCTCTCTAGCAACCTGAAGATAACACCTAAGAAAATGCCTTGTAACTGTCACCCTTACCTTCAAAATTGTGATTTGTAGTCAATGGGGTTGAGTTACTAAAGGACTAGAGCTTATTCACTTTGCAAAGTGAAATTTCACTTAGCTTAGTAAATGAGGTAAAGCTAATTGAAAATTTTCTTGCAAAGAATACCCAATTGTGTGCGGGAAAAGAAAAATTTTTTTTGCTTCCATATGATTGGATAATTGAAGTCAGCACAGTTTCACCTCATTCGTTAAGCAAAGAGAAAATACTTCAGTGGCGTACTAAGGGGTGTGGGCGGGGTGCAGCCTGCACTTGGTGACAACTCCTTGTGGATGCTGTGGCCTTCCTGCACTCTTTTTTTTTTTGTACCGCAAACAAAGACATTTCAGGCAGCCACATCACACACAGTAAGTCAGCAACTGGTGCTCCTCTGACAATTGCAGTTTGAGCGAGGGGTCGTTTCCTTCCCTGATCCGGTCATATGGCACAATTGAGATGGAGTTGACTTCCGCTCACTGCTGCATCCAGTCTGGTGAATAATTTCAGGGAGGGGGGAGTCCTTTCCTGGTTGTCTGTGCTGGGGGGAAAGACAATGGTGAGGTCTGTGCTGAGGAGGAGTCTTTGCTGGCCTGGGGGGTCTATACTGAGGGGTGAATGTCCTGATGGGTTTGTACTGGGGTGGTATCTGTTTTGAAGGGACAGTACTAAGGTGGGTGTTTGTACTGGGGGGGTCTGTACTGATGGGTCTGTATTGGTGTGCTTTTTGTGTTTGGGGAGGGGTCTTTACTTTGGAGGGGGCATCTGTACTGGGGGGTCTATACTAGAGAGGGGTGTTGGTACTGAGAGATCTGTACTGGGAGGGGGGAGTGTCTTTATTGAGGGGTCTAAACTGAGCAGGGTTTGTACTTGGGGGGAATTTCTGTATTGAGGTGTCTGTACTGAGGGGTCTAAACTTGTGTTCTGTGCATGGAGGTCTGTACTGAGGGTTCTGTATTGGGGAGTGGGGGTTCTGTACTGGTGTGCTGTATGGGGCAGTCGATCTGTACTGAGGATTCTGTACAAGGAAGGGGAGTCTGTACTGATAGGGATTAAAGGCTGTTAGGAGAGTTCTGTACTGTGGGAGATATGTGCATGGAGGAGGGTAAAAGGAATGTGGCATATGTGAGCTGTGTATAGAGGGGGTAGGGTAATGTGTTTTTTACCATGCCCTTTAAGCCCCCCACAATACTGTGTACCCAAAAATGATCATCCCTTGGTGTTAGTTTTTCTGTGTACACCACTGACATGCTCTACTGCTTTAGTAAACCAACCCATCTGTGGTCCGTCTGCTTGGATACAGTGACAGCAGGTTGATTTAGAGCTTGTTCTCTGGCCATAGAAAATAAGGTAAAGCTGTGTTTACTTTAAATACCAAATCGTATGCAAGGAAAATACAAAAATATGGATTTTTGCTTGCACATGATTGAATGATTGATGTAAACACACCTTTACCATATGTACAATTCTCTGTAAACATTTACTTTGCGCTGTTTCTTTAATGTGCAGAGTCCAGGCATACCTTATGGTAGAAACTGTTTCTCATCTCCATATGTGAATGAGTTTTTTTTAAACAGATTACTCTTTTAGCAGTAATGGATGTGATGTTTTTGTAATGATTTACTATGTGCAGTTTTTCCCCTTTGTATGATCAGAAATGGATTTTACAATTCACTGAAGGCATTACTGCCAGGATCAGCTTTTTGCTGAACACCTATTTTCCAACACTATTTTCCAAATCCAGAGGGAGAGAACTGAGGTCTGTACACTTGAAGTCCAAAAAAAAACAGGCAGGAGGTAGGTGCATGGGGGCCACAAAGGATGCAAGAAACCAGACACAAAGGAGTCACAAGGATCGCAGGAGAGAGTAGGGTCACAGGAGGTCAGGAGCCATGAACTGGAATTGGGAACGTGAACAAGGAATTTGAACTGTAACAAGAAACACAAACTAAATTGGGGAACACAAACTGGAACTCTTGGACCAGGGGCCTAGGGCTAAGTATAGTCTGTTGCTTATAGTACAAAACAATATGCCAAATATTACTACAGAAATACATAGCAAGGTAATATGAAGATAATATACAACATATCAGTATATTATATCATTTAAAAGCAAAACTGTGCAAGCATTTTATAACACATTATAATATTTAACTATACAGTGCCTTGCCTACTTTTTACATCACATTGTTGTGAAAGAAAATCCAAAAACACTCTAGAGTGTTTGAAAATGCAAGTATCTTTCCAGATATTTCACCTCATGTCTAATCACCTATGTTTATATCTCCATCCTTGAATGCCCTCTATATGTCTTGAAATGAAAAAGAATCAATATCCTGATTATGAAATTGCAAATATGCCTAAACTTATTTTAAGAATTATACAGATAAAGATTAATAGCATCAGAAATGCAGATTTTAAATACCTGTACAACAATGATGTTGTATTGTTTATCACAGGCAACACATGTTTACATCAACCACTTGCCCGTCGCCCTATTGTAAAAGTACTGCTGCAGGGCGACAGGGCTGCGCAAAATCACGTATATATACATGATTTGCATTTCCGGATAGGGGGCGTGCACATACACTGCCCCAACCCGCTCTGCTGTTGGCGGCTTGAGATGTCAATCACCAGGTCCCGGCCGGCGATTCCCTGCTGCCGACACTCTGTGATAGTCGGGGAAAGCTGACGGGAGAGACCTGTGTGTAAACAACACAGGTCTCTCTCCTGTCAGCAAGGACATGTTGCTTTGTATTTCTCTACACGGCAGAAAAATACAAAGCAGCATGTCTCCGTAGTAAAACACACACACAGCGCATAATGTGAAACACACACAGCACACAGTAAACCCTTTGATTGCCCCAGATGTCAACCCCTTCCTGCCCAGTGTCTTTAGTACAGTGTCAGTGCTTTTTGTTAGCACTGATCACTGTATTAGTATCACTGGGGATGTCAGTGGCAGTTATTTCTCACCCAGTGTCAGAATGCCTGCTGCAGTCCCGCAGTCCCGCTGATCGCCGCCATTACTAGTATAAAAAAAAAAAAAAAAGTAAATATACCGCCATTTGTTGACACTGTAACGTTCACGTAAACCAATTAATTTACATGTATTGGATGTGATGTACTTTGATTTCTGTGAGTTACAAATATTGTAAAAACTATATATATATATATATATATACACACATATTGTATTTTTCTAATAAAAGAATTAAAAAAAAAAAATAATAATTTACAGGTATTGGGATTTTTTTTAGCAAAGACATGTAGCAGACATTGTAGCCTAAATTTATGATGAAAATAGATTTTTGTAATTTTTTTTATTGGATATGTTTTATAACAAAAAGTCAAAATATTGTTGTTTTTTTTCAAAATTGTTGGTGTTTGTTTATAACACACAAAATAAAAAACACAATGGTGATCAGATACCACAGAAAGAAAGGTCTATTTGTGGTTAAAAAAAGGACATAAATTTAATTTTTGTACAGTGTTGCGTGACCACACAATTGTCAGTTAAAGTAACGCAGCTCTGTATCACAAATGGCCTGGTCAGGAAGGGGGGGGGGGTAAATCCTTTGGAGCACAAGTGGTAAAAAACTTAATCACAACTTATGTATTGTTGGAGAGTGAACATTTTGCATATTGTACAAGATACAGCCATTTATGATTGCAACAAGGACCAAATGAATCAAGACAACCTACCACTAAGAGTTTGTATAACAAACAATAAAACTGGATGGTTCAAAGTTGCTGTTATATTTGTGATCGATGTTGGATGGAGATATTTGAAAATTCCAGCAAATTAAAGTATGAGTTGGCCAGTATTAGTACATGAGATAGATCACTCAGGGTAGCCTATTTAACAAAACAGATATCTCTTCCACTATTCACAGCTGAATATATTTACATGTAACTCTTACAACACCACAGAAGCAATTCTTTGCTAGAATCAGGAGATTGGTCGCTGCTGGTCAGCAGCAATGTCCTGTTCATTGTGAGCGGTAGCAGTAGAGTTGGCCTATGTGGACCGAGCAACAGCAAGAAAGAACAGACAACTTTGAATGATATTATGCATGAATAAAATAAAACAATTTCTATAATCTTGTAAAGTGTAAATAGTTAGAGAGCCTGTTCAAATAATATGGTGGTTGTCTATAAACCACGCAAATCAGTAAGAATATAATGATATGGGTTTTTTCCGTTTAAAGTCAAATTACTTTTCACCATCCTAATGCATATTTACTAGGGCTGGAGAGAATAGGCCTCCATAGCAGCCCCTTGCATTGTTAATAGGTTGTATTATCAAACATAAAAAGTTAGTTGATGATAAAGTTAGTAAGAATAAATTATGGTAATGAGGGAGTCAAGAAAAACTGTGCACCAAGCACCAAAGGTTTCTGTTTAAGCACGCCAAGCATTCAATCCTTTTGTTTCCAAACCTGTTTAGCAGAAAAAATTTAGCAAGGAAGGCAAAAAATCAAGGTCTATAGGAAGATGTATACTTAAATTCACAAAGGTATAGATTGGATTTTGTAGGCCCAAGATAACACCACAAAATTAAAATATATAGATTTGTATTATACAAATGCTTAAAATTAGAAAACTTGATTAAAAAACATGGTCTGATTAATAAATAAATCACTATAATGTGCATTTGGCAAAAAGCCTGCACTTAGATACTTAGATACAATCCTGACACATTTCAATTCATAATGCAATCTTCATCGGGGTAAATAGGGTGGTATATTAAAGATCAGAACCAGAATTGGAGTAGATGGGGTCATGAAGGATGAAGGACACAAGGGACACCGTAAAAGGACCTCCAGAAAAGCTTCATTTGAAAATAATGGTAAATGGCCCAAAGAAACTGAAAATTTATGAGCATATATTTCCTGGCAGGAACAGCACTACTGAATTACAACCTAAAATAAAGCCATTAGGGGTCCAAGGATCTTTTTGTACAGCACCCAAAAAAAGGGTTTTTTAAAGTGTTACTAAACCCACAACAGTAACATCAGTCTGTATATGCAGTAAAGCATACTTGTCATACTTACTGTGGAATCTAAGGGGTTAATCCTCCGCAATGTGTAAAAAGGATGTTTGGACCCATTAGGGGCCCAAGGATCTTTTTACATAGCACCCAAAAAAAGGTTTCTTAAAGTGTTACTAAACCCACAACAGTGACATCAGTCTGTATATGCAGTAAAGCATATTTGTCATACTGTGGAACCTAAGGGGTTAATCCTCCACAATGTGTAAAAAGGATGTTTGATCCTGTCTTCTCTGATCCTCCCCTTATTCCACAGTCCCCAATCCATCTGTTGATAGTAGAGAGCCTTTGGGGCAAGCTGCATATGCTCAGTTTGGTGTGTATTGCTAGAGTTTTCTTTCTCTTGGGAGAGTACATGTGATCAGCACAGGGCCAATCAGCACTGTCTAGACAGAGGGTTGGAGGTTATACAGCCTCATAGGACAATCAGGGGAGAATAAAAACCCCTCCTGCAAGCTTTAACCAGTGCTCTGCTTGACACAAAAGTTAGAGCTGTTTTGCCTAAATGTGCAAATACAATTTAGGCAAATATTAAGGTGAGGGCATATTGAGACCACACGGCACCTGGAGAGAGGGAATAAGGAGATCACCTGCACATTTGCACATATTTGATAAAAAGACTTTATTTATGCACTTTATGGATTGTATTTGCACATTTTTAATGAATTTGCACATATTTTGATTAATCACATATGATATAGTATTGGTACTGATTATGGTACTAATGCGTTTGTATTTGCACATTTGCACATTGATTTATGAATTTGCACAGATAATGATTGATCACATATGATATGAATTAGTATAGATCATGATTTTGATTTATTTTGATTTATTTATATTCATTTTCTAATTTCTAATTTTTAATTTATAAGTCACAGTATTTCATTTGCTCACACATCTTTTATGTATGTATTAGCTTATGCATTTATAAGTGTGAGAGATTTTATGATTCAAAATAGGAGCGCGGCACTATAAATATATATATATTTGAACAAACAATAAATGGATAGCTTAAAAGTGCTAAGATGGTAGACCTCAATCACATTCTGGTATGTACCAAGCACACATCCACATCCGACCCATGCTGGAGCTATAGGAAGTTGCCTAAGTCACATACTTTCCCTTTTGTCTAGTCTACAAGTTACGTTCGGTTTTAGCAAAGGATAAAAGACTAGAATGACCGAGGTTTAACTATCAGGATCTTAGGGTACCTGGAAGAGCCCCAAGCTGTACAAGAGAACACAACTAATCCTGGTAATATTGGTTGGACCTGAAACATAATATGGGTCACACTGTTGCTTGTGGTATTGAATTGAACTATACTGATTATACACCGGTGCAGGCAAGATATTAAAGAAATGAGACAGATGTCAATTCAGACACCTGGTTACTTTATGCTACTAAATTTCCATACACAGATTGTTGGTGGCCTTTCTACATTGGTACAGTGATTCTGTGTCGGCTCTTTTCCCCTGCGTTCTTTATATTCTGGAGTGTACTGCGGCAGTCTTCTGAGCATTTTCTTGAAGTGATTATCCTCTCAATCTCACACAGTAGACTGAAGCATTGAAGCAGAGGGTCACAGCTGTAGTTCCCAAAGGTACTGACACAGATGTCAGCTCCCCAATCACCAGGGAACCTATTGATCACTTCATACATAAATACATACTAAGTGTATTGCCCGGCACCAAGGCAACTGCCACCACACACCAGGAGTACAACCATACAAAGCTAAATGCTTAGACTGTCCTTTTTTTTTATATATATATATATCTTATGGTAACTAATCTTTATTTGAAATTTAGGTGGTATACTCCAATGTAGTCAGTTATGGGTCATGTCAAGGTTTGGGCAGTCTGCGCAGAATATAAAAATGTCTGAATACTGTATAATATTCATGTAGAAGAGGAATATACCACTAATTCTTTCTGTATGTAACCTGACCAATATAACCAACTAAATCATGCATTTGTTTATGGATCTTAAAGTGTTACTAAACCCAGGACTCTTCATTCACTATATCTGGTCTTTTTACACAGAACATATATAAGCTGCTAAATACCTTTTCTCATCAGCAGTATATAGCAGTCTTGTGACTTCTATCAGTGTCCAGCTGAGCACTCGTTAATCTTGTAGGAGGAGTTTTCATTCCCCTCTGACTTTCCTACGAGGTTGCATGACCGCTGGACCCTCTGTCCGGACAGTTCTGATTGGCAATGTGCCGATCACATGCACCCTCCCAAAACAAACTTCTATAGCAATACACACCAAACTGTGCAGAGTGTCTCTTAGGGCTCTGTACTATTAGCAGATAGATTGGGAACTTTGGAAGAAGGGGAGGATCAGAGAAGACAGGATCCGATAGCCTTTTTACATAATTCAGAGGATTAACCACTTAGGTTCCACAGTGAGTACAACAAGCATACTTTACTGCATATACAAACTGATTTACTGTTGTGGGCTTATTAACACTTTAAGCACCATCTTTGTATGATCAGTGCACCAATTTGTATTCATAACTGTAATATTGCCAATTCTCTACTTAAAACACATACAAATCCTAAAGTAGAATTAAAAGCAATACTTTTTTTTAAAAAATATTGGATAGAATGGAGAGGGAACAGCTGTCAAGTTTTTATTGCTGTCTGTGTCCCCGTTAGGGAGATTTACCCACTATGTTTCATGGTGACCACCATTGCAAAGAGTGTAGGTAAAAGAAAATCCCCAAATTTTGCAGGAGCTTTACCAAAGCTGGTGCACACAGAATCTGGTGCAGCTGTGCATAGTAACCGATCTTTGAGTTGTCACCATAACAAGAATAGAGGGGAAATCTTCCAATAGAGACACTAGTTCTGGCGATCCTGGTGACAACCAGAGATTTCCAACCATTTGGAGTGATGCTCTCACTTTCTGTTGTGACTATGCAGTTATAGCCCTCTGGTATTTTATCCAAAATAAACATAATTTAAGTTTAGCTCTACGTTAGTGTACATGTAATCACATCCAAGTGAAAACAGTGATATAACAAGTTAAAATGGAGCTCCAGCCAAAATGTTTTGGGTAAAGTGGGATACAATCAATCTCTGTCTTGTATTTGTTGCTGTTATATAAAGTTCCATTACCTCATTACGCAGGTCTTTTGACAGTTCATTTCTGCTCCTCATGGTTTAGTATCTAGCCTGCTCAGTGCATCTATGTGAGAGCTAACAATCTCGTTGACTATTTATACACTGACACTAATTGCAATTTAAAAAGCCACAGATGTGGGAAATTAACCTTTATTTGCCATTTTAACCCGTGTGTGTCACCTTGTGTGTCTGCACCAAAGCCAAACATTCCAGGGGATGGAAACTTTTGATCATGGGTGATTTGGGTGACCATTTGGGTGATTTCTGTTATTATGATTTAAAAAGTACCAAACAGCTATGTGGTAATACATGGTTTCATATGATCACTGTCCTTAAATAAAGTTTTTTTGGCATGATCATATTTTCAATATCAAAATGTCATGACTTCTGCCAGGGTATGCAAACTTTTGGGCATATACAGTATATATATATATAGTATCTCACAGAAGTGAGTACACCCCTCTCATTTTTGTAAATTTATTCTATCTTTTCATGTGACAACACTGAAGAAATGACACTTTGCTACAATGTAATGTACAGTGGTGGTTTAGACATTAATGGCCGTGTTGAGTTATTTTGAGGGGACAGCAAATTTACACTATTATACAAGCTGTACACTCACTACGTCACATTGTAGCAAAGTGTAATTTCTTCAGTGTTGTCACATGAAAAGATAGAATAAAATATTTACAAAAATGTGAGGGGTGTACTCACTTCTGTGAGATACTGTGTATGCCACAGTTCATACAATCCACAATATGAACCCATATGTCATAAAGAGAATACAGTATTTTCTGGCGTATAAGACTACTTTTTATACTTAATATACCCCAAAAATTGGGGGTCGTCTTATGTGCGGGGTATAAAATGTGAACCTTGAGTTTGTTTGGGTCAAGCTGGTTGGATGTGCGGTATATACAGTATACTGCGCTGAGCCAAGCGGTTTCAAAACGTACCGGTACGTCCCTACTGTAATCAGCCCGCTGGATGCGTATATGTACGGTAGCTGCGGCTACATACAGTATACACTGGGCCAATCACGGCGAGTGATGTATTCTACTAATGAATACAAAGCCTGCTCGGATTGGCTGAGTCAGAGAGGTGAGCTGATGATGTCACAACCTCAGCAAATCCGAGCAGACTTTGTATTCTTTAGTAGAATACATCGCTCGCCATGATTGGCCCAGTGTATACTGTATGTAGCCGCAGCTACCGTACATACACGCATCCAGCGGGCTGATTACCGTAGGGACATACCGGTATGTTTTGAAACAGCTTGGCTCCGTATACTGTATATACCGCACATCCAGCGGGCTGACAGATTAATCTGTCATAGGGACATTTATTTTGAGCCAGCTTGGCTCAGCGTGGCATACTGTATGTACATTACTGCACATCCAGCGGGCTGTATATATACTGTATACTGTATGTAGCCGAAGCTACCGTATTACCGCACATCCAGCGGTAACCATCTGATTTGGAATTTGATCCATATGATGACTGTCTTAAAAATGTATCACAAGATGTCATTCATGAACTTATGATGTCAGAGGATGAACATGAGGATTTTGAAGGATTTTAAGTACCGGTAAGTCAATACCATTTCAATTAAAAAATCTGATGTTTTTAAATGGTGTTGCCTTGGAAGGAGGGTTGTCTTATACGGCGAGTATAGCCCAAAACCTATATTTTAACTGGAAAATTAGGGGGTCGTCTTATACACCCAGTCACCTTATACGCCGGAAAATACAGTACTTTTCTCTGAACAACTTTGGCACATGAGTTCATATGTGAGGCACAGTATTACATGAACAGTTGAATTTTCAACAGTGAAAACAATTTCATTAGTAAATCAGTTTAGTAATGTTCAGCATCTAGTTCCTGGTAAATCTTGGATAAGGTCAGGATGTAGGTCTGCATTGACAATTTTCCTACAAATTATATTTTTGCCTCTCTAACATTATGCTGTATTTTCAATAAACAGGTGCTATTATTGATTTGAGTATTCCTGTCCATTTCAAGGTTCCTTCATGTGTTTTGCAGTAAAGATGTGCACTCGACATACTAGATTCTAAACTTCTTTTTTCCACTAGAGGGTATAATAAACCCAACAAATATTTTTTTGTGTGTGGTAGTGTAATAAAAACATGGCACACCGGGGATCATTTAAGGCGTGCAGAAATGAATACATAATTTAGCTGTATAGTAAAAGCCTGTTGTAAAAGGTATAAATGTAAGTAATGGTCTGGCTGTTATTTCAGAGATGGAATATTGATCATAAGCCAGCGACGTCTGTTTGTTTCTTGGCTCTCTACAGATATGTTTAGATTTTTATAGTCAGTTAATGCTTAAAAATTAATGTGTTAATGGCATTGCAATTTTACAATGTGCTAAAATATTAAGTAGTAAATAACTGATAATTGGGTATGACATAACATACATAACATAATGGGCAATATAATAACATAACAATAAAGTATATGGCATTCTCTGTGTTGCATTAATTTTAAATGAAAATAAATAACATTCATTTTCACCTGTGTGCATATCACTCCTATCACTCCTGCACAATGATATATATATTACAAATGCAGATTGACTATTGCATGTATTGAGGGTGGCACATCTGCTTAGTGGTTAGCACTCCTACCTTGCAGCACTTGATTTCCCAGTTCAACTCCCACCGGTTTCCTTTCACAATCCAGAGACACTCTGGTAGTGCATTCCAGCTTTATATAAATGGCTATGATAATAGAGAAATGCCAAAAACAAAAGGACCCCCCCCCCACACACACACACACAAGCTAAATGACAAGACTTAAAAGCTGGACCCTAGTTAATGTTGACACAAATATATTACTAGGCGCCATGAGGATGGACTACACTGAGTGCCACAGAAATATGGTACACAAACATAAAGGGGATAGGTGATAAAGACACTAGATACCAGGGGCATGTGTATAATACCCCTTAGACAGGGGCAGACTGACAACTCATGGGGCCCCGGGCAATAGGGGATCATGGGGCCCCTGTGTCCTTGCCCAAACTCAAAAAAGCTTATGAAAAAGGTACCAGGGACATCTCATGGGGTCCCCTACTGACCCCGGGCCCTCGGGCAGTGCCCGAGTTTCCAAATGGTCAGTCCACCCCTGCCCTTAGATACCAGAGGATAGGGGCACAAAAAACACTGGATGCAAAGACAATAGGTCATAAACACGTTAAGTGTTTTGGAAACTGGGCACAAACATACTAACAAAATGAAGACAAAAAAGGGGGATTTTAGGATATAGCAAGAAAAATGTCTCTTCAACAATGGGGGGTTATTTACTAAAACTGGAGAGTGCAAAATCTGGTGCAACTCTGCAGAGAAACCAATCAGCTTCCAGGTTTTATTGTCAAAGCTCAACTGAACAAGCTGAAGTTAGAAGCCGATTGGCTACCATGCACAACTGCACCAGATTCTGAGTGATCCACTTTTAGTAAATCTACCCCATTATGTCAAGTTTAGGAATCTCACTAAGTATATTTCTTAATAATGTATATTATGTAGCCCATTTTTAATAATATTCTGTTGGAAATTATGCTTTGAATGCATTATGACTTTTTTCAATTCTCTTTTTATTTTATTGCCAAGTTTGTATATTGTCAGCACTGAGCTGTTATTTGGCTGTATAAAGTGTTTTTTTTTAGTAATTTGGTATATAGTTTTGCTTTGTTATAGTATGCTATACATTATGCAGGTTTAAACATATGTGGTTTTGCTGCATTGGTGGCTGAATTAGTGCTTAAAGTGTTACTAGACCCAGGACCCTGCATTCACCGTGTACTATCTGGTCTTCCACAGTACATGAAATTATTTTAGTAAATATAAACTGATAAATAAACTGATAAATACCTTTTCTCATCAGCCGTTAGAGCAGTATTGTGATTTCTATCAGTGTTGAGTTGAGCACTGGTTAAATCTTGTAGGTGGAGTTTTCATTCTCTTCTACCTGCCCTGTGAGATTGCATAACCCCTGACCCTCTGCCTGGACAGTGCGGATTGGCCCTGTGCCGATCATATGCACCCTCCCAAGAAAAATAGAAAAAACTCTCTAGCAATACACACCAAAATGAGCATGTGCAGAGTGTCCCCAAGGCTGTGTTCTATCAGGAGATGAAATGGAGATCTTGGAAGAAGGGGAGGATCAGAGAAGACAGTATCAAACATCCTTTTTACACAATACAGAGGATTAACCCCTTAGGTCCCACAGTGCGTATAACAAGCATGCTTTACTGTATATACAGACTGATTTTACTGTTGTGGGTTTAGTAACACTTTAATGCAGTAACTGTGTTCATTCTTTACTTTACAAAAATATTAGGCAAAATCTTTTTTTTTTACAAATTTTCTAGTCCTGATAGGTACTCTGCCTGTGTCACACCTCACTCACCAAAAATATAAGTGAAGAAAATGTTTCAAATAAAATTGGCTGTGTATGCCTGTATGAACTAAACCATATAGCCTCATCATTTGGTGTTCCCCATTACAGCTTGCATGGGTTGGAAAGTCACTGCCAATTCTTTATTGTCACAACAAAGTGCCTCCTGAAAACTTTTTTTTTTTTTTTTTGGCAATCATGTAGTTGGAATTTGGGGAGGCAAGTCTGTATTAGATTAGCCTTTTTTCAAGTGGATTTCAAGTCACGTGTTTTAATTAATGTATACATATACTGTTAAATTCTAAAAAGCAATGCCTAGAGTATTTTTTTTTATCAAAAAGTACCAAAATATCTTTTTTTCTCCATGTCTTGTGTGGCTTTTATGGGGTTCTCCAGTTGGAACAGTTGGAAGTGTAGCCATGTAAGCATCCACCTGAACGACACCTACCAAGAGCAGTTGTGGTGCTGTAAACAAGGAGGAATGGTATTGTACAAAGCCATAACCGCTCCTGTGCCAAAATCTGCTGCAATGAATGGAGTGAAGGGATGGGCTTGGTTGTACTCAAAAGGCAGAATTAGGCTATGAAGAACGGCAATGGTTGGATATTCCGATGCCGTCTGAACTAGGACATCGCTTTGTAGTACAAAATATAATCCACTTGAGGCAGGTGACAACGCTGAGAAAAATCGGCATCTACATTTCATCATTGTCACTCTTCATAAGAAAGTGTGGCCATTACAGTCAATTTGGTAGGATCACCATCAGGGGCGGACTGACCATTTGGAAACTCGGGCACTGTCCGAGGGCCCGGGGTCAGTAGGGGGCCCCATGAGATGCCCCTGGTACCTTTTTCATAGGCTTTTTTGAGTTTGGGCAAGGACACAGGGGCCCCATGATCCCCTATTGTCCGGGGGCCCCATGAGTTGTCAGTCCGCCCCTGATCACCATGTATGTTAGAGGAAAATAAGGGACACTAGTGTGTTAAAGTATATTTAAATGCAAAAGAAAAATTTCATATATTGCAGTTTACCATTCATTGGAAGTGGTGACTGCATTTATTTTCTTTTTTTAGTCAAGTTTTCCCTTTATTTTCACCTGTGATCTTGACAGCAACACGCTTCCCATATGTTATTATAAATATACTAGTTGCCTGACTGGGTATGGTTTCAGTGCTTTTGTGTCACAGACCTGGAACAAGCAAATATATGAAAGTCAGAAAAATGTGAGAACCTCTTATCTATATCAAAGCCAAGCCTATGCTATGACAGCCAGACAACTAGTATTTTCAGAAGGAGTTCAGTCTCTTACAGTTTTCTTTAAATATATGGGAGTTGATTTTCTAAAGGCAAGTAGTCTGTGCACTTTGCAAGTGCAGTTGTTACAGAGCTTCACTTTGTAAAGAATACCCTATCACATGCAAGGAAAATGTAAAAAAAAAACAGCATTTGTGCTTGCACACAATGGATGTCATCAGTGCCTCCCCTCATTTACTATGATCTGGAGCAATTCCACTAGCAAATGCGCAGTCTACTTTCTATTCTGTGATGTGACACAATGGAGTGGATTTAACCTCCCTAGCGGTCTGATTATGTCCATATATCTGTGCTCAAAGCGGTACATTTTTTTTGCATGGAAATATGTATTTTTTTTATTGTAGGCCTGTAATTTTTAGGAATAACTCACTGAAATCTGTCCGAACAAGAGTCTAGTAAACATCCCAGGTATGTTAAAATTTGAAACACGAAATCATAAATTATAATTTAATAAATAATCATAAAAAATAATAATATAATAATAAATGTAATTCAATATATATAAAATATAATCAAACCAAAAACACTAAAATTTGAAATATAGCGCCAAGTTAGCACATTGCTGAGCAAAGTCGCAAAATCGTTTTCAGTGTCTGATGAGGAATTTCCCCACAAATCATTATCACTAAATTCTGCAAGTGGTTCTAATTTACTATCGCTGTTCTCTAGCTGATCTAAAACCGCTTTTGACCTAAAGGAACGCTTTTTGGACGCCATGGATGTTTCTCAGTTTCCAGGCAGAAAGAACAGTAAAAATGCAGGCAGGGCGCAGGACAAAGCACTCGGGATAAAATGTATGTGAAATGGTTTGATACAGGAATGTTTTACTATGTGAATTTAGTGTATTTAGTGAATGTCACTTTTTGTCATTTTCAAATTTCCCGCCGTTCCATCCCCCGTACGTCCTGACATCACAGGGGACGGAACCCAGAAGACAGATGCCGGCATCTGCCGGAGGACATTACAGGGGACACTGCAGGAGGGACATCGCAGGAGCGCAGGACAAGGTAAGAGAAGAACAGATCCCGGAGCAGCGCCGCATGGTAAGCCCGAGTGTAGCTCGGGGTTACCGCTTGTGATACTGAAACTTTACCCCGATTTACCCCCTGGGAATACCGCCAGGGAGGCTACGCCAGCCATTGACGGTGCCAGCCATTGATGGTTTGAATCTCGGCTGGATCAGCAGGAAGCAGCCGAGATTTGAGTTATATATGAGCAGGCTGAATGTACCCAAGTGATCGATCAACTTGGGTACAACCGGCCTGCCGGATTTTACATGTGATTAATTATTATGTTATTAATAATCACTGTGTTTTCCTGGTGGGGACGGCTACCCCCCATCCCCCCCCCTGCCCCGCCGTGAAAACACGGTGGCTCCGTGGGAGGGATTCCCCTGTCAACACTGTGTCCACTAAGTTATGGTTGCAGGAAAGAAATTTGCTCCGTCTATGGTCCTCCTAACTAGAGGCAAATAGACTGTGCACTTTGCAGGTGCACTTGTACTCATTTTCCCCTCGACCTTAGAAAATGTGGTAAAGCTTTGTTGATTTCCATCATCCAATAATGTGCAAATAAAAATGTTTTTTTTTTCTTTTCCTTGCACTTGATTGGGTATTCTTTACAAAGAGAAGCTTCACCACATTTACATTTACTTGGAAAATGAGTGCAACACCTGCAAAGTGCACAGTCTATTTGCCTTTAGTAAATTAACCCCAATGAGTTCAATTTTCTGTAATAAGAGATTGCTTTTTGTGATAGTCACCATGGTTACTATAATACAGAGGAAAGGAAGAGACACATACATCTTCAGTATATCATTGTAGGCTTTATGTTTCAGTTCTATCTTCATTTACCATTATAACCATTGGATGACATTTAGGGGCTGATTTACTAAAGGCAAATAGACTGTAGTGCAGTTGCCCTCTGGAAGTGCAGTTGCTCCAGAGCTTAGTAAATGAGCAGAAGCTCTGCTGGCTTCCATCATCCAATCATGTGCAAGCAAAAATGTTTTTTTCTTTTATTTTCCTTGCATATAATTGGTTATTCTTTGCAAAGTGAAGCTTTACCCCATTTACTGAGCTCTAGAGCAACTATTTGCCTTTAGTCTACCCCTTAGTTTGCTAAAGCACTTTTTACCCACTAAATACTGTCTTTACCTTTTCCATCCCCTTTTGCATCTCAGTGTTGCTGATCTCCTCTGACCTTTTTAGCCACTTCCTTTCTACATGCACTTACGTTAGCATCTGCCTCCCATCATTTCTCAGAAGGTGTTTTCTCATTGTGTCAGCACTGCCACTGTAGTTGCAAACAGGGAATTCATGAGATGGGGTGACAAAGCAGTTGTCCTTCTTCACAGGAAGAGCCTGAATAAGGACTTTTATGGCAGGATTTTGTTTTTTAATTCTTGGAACTGGGCTTTAAGCAAGGATGTAACTACACTTTGGTGCCCCAAATTTTGATGGGGCTGCCCAACTTCATCAACTTGTTTGCTGCACCTGGCATTTTTGCATTTAAGGCCATGGGCCTATATTGAATACCTAATAATAGCTCACTTTAACATTGGTAGTCATTGCCTCTATAGATGCCCAAACATAGTCTCCTTTACCATATTATCCCTAATTTAAGTTATTATAGACACTGGTGGCACACCACCCACCATAAATCACCCCTAAAATTCCATTAGCATCGCCTTCCTTCAATAAGTTCACATTGCACAAAGCTGATTGAATGCCCACAAAATCCACTACATTACAGTTTATTCATGGCATGACTTCTGTAGCTCTCTAGTAAGTGGTTGGAACTAAGCTGATTTGGGCGGATGAATCCACATATATCTGACATTCCTCGCTTTGTGAGTCTGCTGCACGTGACCACTTAGCAACGGTTGTATGAATATGAATAGCAGCTGTATACACTGTGTGCTCAATTATTAAGCAAGTTGTATTTTTGAGAACTAATTTCATTATTGAACAACTACAGTGCTCTCGGTCAATCCAAAATGTTAATTAACTCCAAACCTAAGAAGGTAAAAGTGAGGTTTTGGCTTCCTTAGGAGAATATCTATGTGTGCAGAATTATTATGCAACTAAATGAAAAAACAAAAAAATTCTCATCCCACTTGTTCATTTTTATCTATTAAAGCGAGAATAATAATATCAAAATTTACAAATAAATATTTCTGACATTTAAACCCCCCCCCAGTAACCAATATAGCATCCCTTTTTTCAATAACAGTCATAAACCTTCCATTCATGGAGTCTGTCAGTTTCTTGATCTTCTGACAATCAGCTTTTTGTGCAGCAGCAACCACAGCCTTCCAGACACTGTTCAGAGAGGTGTACTGTTCTCCTTCACTGTAAGTCTCCCATTTAAGAAGGGCCCACTAGTTCTCAATAGGGCTTAGGTTAGGTGAAGAAGGGGGCCATGTCATTATTCTTTCCACGCTGTGGAGTACTTCAGTGCATGCAATGGAGCATTGTTCTGCATAAATATCATGGTCTTCTAGAAAGATGCAGACTTTTTCCTGTACCACTGCTTAAAGAAAGTGTGTTCTAAAATCTGGCAGTAGGTTTGGGAGTTGATTTTGAGTCCATCTTCAACCCGAAAAGGTTCATCTAGCTCATCTTTAATAATACCAGCCCATAGCAGTACCCCTCCTTCATGTTGCTGGCATCTTAAGTCGAAGTGGAGCTCTGTGCCCATTACTAATCCAGCCACAGGCCCATTCGTCTGGTCCATCAAGATTTTATCTCATCTCATCTCCTCAGCCCAGAAAACCTTTGAAAAATCTGTCTTCAGATATTTCTAGGCCCAGTCTTGACGTTTCAACTTATGTGTCTTGTTCAGTGGTGGTTGTGTTTCAGGACCTTAGCTATGTCTCTGAGCACTGCACACCTTGTACTTCTGAGCACTCCAGGTATGTTGCAGTTCTGGAATATGTATATAAAAAAGACAATGTGCTTTTCCCTCACGAAGCCACGTGGTTGGTTGTGTAAAGCCTGGGGCGGAGCTTAGTGACGTCATTCCCAGCCACATGGTTGGACCAGAAATTCTCTATGCTTGTGACTTATCTGAACAATATGAGTGTTATTCCCTACATGTTTTTAAGAGATTAAAACGGTATTGCACTATGGGATCTGTCCTTTTCTTCCTTACATGTAGAGTTTAAGCTGAGAAGACATTCATTTTTATTGTGTCATCTATGGAGGTGCCTGTATGAGCTCTTTGCTGCCATCTGGAGCCTTTTTGATGGAATCATTTTGCTTGGTTGACTTATATTAGGTTATAGGTCCATGCTATGAGGTGAGCGGTCATCTTTATCCATAGGTAGACGTGCACAGATTTCATGGTGGAGCACTGAAGTTTTTTTGGAGCTAATTCTATATCAAACACATTTAATCAAGCACAATAATTGATTGAACTGTCACAATTATAAGGACTGTATATTTTTGATATGTTTATATGTACATGAATATTGCATTTATAAGCTAGCCCAACACTGTTTTTCAGATTATTTCTGGAATAAGATAGCACTGGAGGATATTGGGTTCCTGGTAGCTTCACAGTTGATTCTTCTCAAATCTTTGGCAGTTAATTTGCATCTTTTTTTCTCAAAATGTTTCTTGCGACCCTATTGACTATTTGCAACAGAACGTTTCATGGTTCTGTGGTCATGACCCAATATCTTAGCAATTTCAAGAGTGCTGCATCCCACTGGAAGAGTTTTTACAATTTTGAACTTTTCAGGTCAGTTAAATCTCTATTTTGGCCCATATTGCCCGAGGAAAAGAAGCTGCCTAATAATTATGCACGCCTTCATATAGGGTGTTGATCTCCTTAGGCCACACACCCCTCATTACACAAATACACATCACCTGATATCAGGGGCGGACTGACCATTTGGAAACTCGGGCACTGCCCGAGGGCCCAGGGTCAGTAGGGGGCCTTATGAGATGCCCCTGGTACCTTTTTAATAGGCTTTTTTAAGTTTGGGCAAGGACACAGGGGCCCCATGATCCCCTATTGCCCGGGGGCAGTCCGCCCCTGCCTGATATACTTAAATACAATAAGCATTCAAGTTTATACAACTTGGAGTTGGACGATATGCATAAAAATTACGATTTGGTCAAAATACTTGCCTAATAATTGTGCACACAGTGTATTTAGGAATAACTAAAGAAAAATCAGTGTTGTTTCTCTCTAGTCTATAGCACTGCGTCATATATGACTGGTGTGCTCTTACTGTACTAAAAATAGTTGCAACGCTTTTAGTTTTTCTTATCATAGAAATAGTGAGAGATTCTGGTTCCATCTTAAATCATATTGTGAAAATATCCAATTTCTTTCATTTCAAGATCAGTCTGCGATAGAAAGTATAACAAAATTATAAACCTGTTGAAAGCTCACTTCTATAAAGTGTAGAAGCCTAAGTATGTTTGTGATCACAACAATTTGGCATATGAGATTTTAAGTTATAAAGCCATCATGTGCTTCTTTATTAGACTATAAATAAGCATTTCACTTTCCTTTATATAACACTTTAAAATGATTATACCTCTTGCTGGGAAAATAACAAGTTGTTGCCGGGCGATTTTATTTTCCAAGCGGAGACCTGCATTTTATATTACCGTTACATACTGCTGTGCAGTCAGCATGTGTACCTGGCCTCTGGTGCGTACAGTGTGACAGTTATGCTTGAAAATACATGCACATGACATGACCTCAAAGATTGTCCTTCTGTCCTTCTATCCTATTCTGCACCTCTGATGCCGTTCCCTCTCCATCTTTGTTCTTTATCTTAATTGGACAATACAATATTATCCTTATTTATAGCTTTATCTTTTGCATATTTAATAAATGAAATTAATGTTCTAGCCTTCCTGTAGGTAGGGTTACTGCCTTTTGGAAGGCCAATATTGAACTAATATAAGGAGGAAAAATAAGAACAATGAATTAAATACTATTCTGTATGCGTTTTTTTTTAAAAAAGAAAGGGTTGTGACTTGCCACATATCTATGGGAATTATTAACTATTGGCCTACTGGGCTAATTCTGACATTTCTCTCGTACATGTACAAAAATCAGCTTTTGTCTGCTAGAAAATTACGCAGATTCCCCCAACATTTTATATATACATGGGCAGCACAGTGGCTAAATGGTTAGCACTTCCACCTGGCAGTACTAGGGTCGTTGGTTCGAATCCCAGCCACAGCACCACCTGCCTGGAGTTTGCATGTTCTCCCTGTGCCTGCGTGGGTTTCCTCCGGATAGTCTGGTTTCCTCCCACATTCCAAAGACATGCTGGTAGGTTAATTGGATCCTGTCTAAATAGTATGTGTATGTATGAATGTGAGTTAGGGACCTTAGATTGTACACCCCTTGAGGGTTAGGGACTGATGTGAATGTACAATATATATGTGTAAAGCGCTGCGTAAATTGACGGCACTGTATAAGTATCTGAAATAAAGAAATAAATATATATATTTTTTTAAGCAGAGACCTTGGAGAATAAAATGGTCGGTGTCACAATTTTTTATGTCACACAGTATTTGCGCGGCATTTTTTCAAACATATAAGCAAGGGGTGCAGCGCTAAAAAATTTCATAAATGATATATATGAAACATATGCAGATATATTCCTGAAAAATAAATAAATAAATAAAGTGCTTCAAGAATCAATAAATAATGTGACTCAGTGTGTTCAATAATCACTGTCGAAACCACACAACACACAATAGTGCATATAATAATAAAGTGCAATATATATATATATATATATATATATATATAGTCCACACATATATTAATCATCCGTGTCACTGCGCTGTGACTGATCAAGTGATGAGTGTGAATGTATAGATGTATAGTCCACAATATCTCAGTGGGTTAGGTGCTTGGAAGATCACAAGGATCCCAGTGATATGCTTAAAAGGTGATGGTGTCTAAACTGGTAAAAGACTGCACACTCACCAGATGCACAATCAGTATGCGCATGTAAGAGATACCCCTCTTAAGGTTAACCCGGGATTCCCTCCGGAATATGGTCAGGTCTGCTGCTGTTCTCTGCTCGCTCAGCTGACAGGTTTGGCTCTAACCTCCTTTTGCGTGGCTCTGTGGGTAGTGGGAAGCTCACAAGGAGCTCCAGTAGAAAGGAGGCCCGATAGTGTAATATTGTTTCCGATATAGTGAATTTTATTACATCCAGCAAACATGAGATAAATGACAGCTACTGATCGTGTAATGTGGATCCAAGATGGCCACTTGGACCCACGTGGTGCCAGCGGCGTGACGTCACTGCACTGTAGCTCCTCCCTGACGCTGGGCTGAAACACCAGTGTGGTTTTGACAGTGATTATTGAACACACTGAGTCACGTTATTTATTGATTCTTTAAGCACTTTATTTATTTTTCAGGAATATATCTGCATATGTTTCATATACAGTGAGGAACAGAAGTATTTGAACACCCTGCGATTTTGCAAGTTCTCCCACTTAGAAATCATGGAGGGGTCTAAAATTCACATTGTAGGTGCATTCTCACTCTGAGAGACAGAATTTAAAAAAACAAAATCAGGAAATCACATTGTATGATTTTTAAAGAATGTATTTGTCTTGCACTGCTGAGCATAAGTATTTGAACACCTGAGAAAATCAGTGTTAATATTTGGTACAGAAGCCTTTGTTTGCAATTACAGAGGTCAAACGTTTCCTGTAGTTCTTGACCAGGTTTGCACACACTGCAACAGGGATTTTGGCCCACTCCTCCACACAGATCTCCTCTAGATCTGTCAGGTTTCGGCCCTGTCGCTGAGCAACACGGAGTTTCAGCTCCCTCCAAAGATGTTCTATTGGATTTAGGTCTGGAGACTGGCTAGGCCACTCCAGAACCTTGATATGCTTCTTACGGAGCCACTCCTTGGTTATCCTGGCTGTGTGCTTCGGGTCGTTGTCATGTTGGAAGACCCAGCCATGACCCATCTTCAATGCTCTGACTGAGGGAAGGAGGTTGTTGCTCAAAATCTCACAATAAATGGCCCCATTCATCCTCCTC
The DNA here is from genome assembly GCF_062004578.1 of Staurois parvus. Taxonomy (NCBI): domain Eukaryota; kingdom Metazoa; phylum Chordata; class Amphibia; order Anura; family Ranidae; genus Staurois; species Staurois parvus. The sequence continues at coordinate 7,148,161 of NW_028317801.1, read as the reverse complement.
TTAATACAGTGCAGTCTTCCTGTCCTCTTTGCAGAAAAGCACCCCCAAAGCATGATGTTACCACCCCCATGCTTCACAGTAGGGATGGTGTTCTTGGGATGCAACTCATCCTTTTTCCTCCAAACACGACGAGTGAAGTTTAGACCAAAAAGTTCTACTTTGTTCTCATCTGACCACATGACTTTCTCCCATGCCTCCTCTGGATCATCCAGATGGTCATTGGCAAACGTCAGATGGGCCTGGACATGTGATGACTTGAGCAGGGGAACCTTCCTTGCAATGCATGATTTGAAACCATGACGGCTTAGTGTTCTACCGACAGTGACCTTTGAAACTGTGGTCCCAGCTCTCTTCATATCATTGACCGGCTCCTCCCTTGTAGTTCTGGGCTGATTTCTTACCCTTCTTATCATCAGTGATACCCCACAAGGTGAGATCTTGCATGGAGCCCCAGTCCAAGAGAGATTGACAGTCGTCTTAAGCCTCTTCCATTTTCTAACAATTGCTCCAACAGTTGATCTATTTTCACCAAGCTGCTTGGCAATTGCTCCGTAGCCCTTTCCAGCCTTGTGGAGGTCCACAATTTTGTCTCTGGTGTCTTTTGACAGCTCTTTGGTCTTGCTCGTGGTAGTAGTTGGCGTCTGACTGACTGTGGGGTGGACAGGTGTCTTTAAAGAGCTCAGACAGGTGCTACTAAGTTAGATTAATGAGTGGAGTAGAGGTGGACTTTTTAAAGGCACAGTAACAGGTCTTTGAGAGCTGGAATTCTTGCTGTTTCTTAGGTGTTCAAATACTTATGTTCAGCAGTGCAAGACAAATAAATTCTTTAAAAATCATACAATGTGATTTCCTGAATTTTCTTTTTAAATTATGTCTCTCAGAATGGGAATGCACCTACAATGTGAATTTCAGACCCCTCCATGATTCCTAAGTGGGAGAACTTGCAAAATCGCAGGGTGTTCAAATACTTCTGTTCCACACTCATTTTTTAGCGCTGCACCCCTTGCTTATATGATTTCTTGGAGCTTTTTTTTGTTCCTGTCGGTGTTCAGCGGCTACCGTGACTTTTAGCGCTCATTTACCCATTACGTGCATTGATATTGTTTGTTCAAACACAATTTAAAAAAAAATACAACTTTAATGAGTTTTAATACACAAAAACACAATATAATACCCAATTGTTTGGTAAAATATAAAAGATGATGTTACATTGAGTGAATATATACCTAACGACGTGTCATGCTTTAAAATTGCATACACCTGTGGAATGGCAAACAAACGTAACATTTGTGGCGATACCTCACAGTAGTGCGAACACCATTTACATATGCCTGATGGACCTATGTATGTATTCACCTTTGCGCACGGGGGGGGGGGGGGGGGGGTAGCTTTGTGATAGCATAGGCAGTGAATTGTTATCTTTACTGAGACATCTGAAGTCTATTATATCCCAGATCTTTCCTCAGCCCTTAAAAGCATCTGATCCAACTGAGATTGATTTGATCAGGTGCTTTCACAAGCCAATAACAGTTTGTTTACATCTGAGTCACTCCGGAAGGGACAAAATCCTCGTCACTTTCGGTTCCTTGGACCATAGAGATGTTCAGAAATGTTCCAGTTCTTGAACATCTCTGGTGCAAGCCAGATGCTGGTGGAACATGAGTCCCCGAGAAGGTGGCAGAGGGTGTAGGGAGGGAAGGGGACCCCCCGCATGTAAAAGCAATCTAGTGGCTATTTAGCTGCTCGGATCACTTTAACTTTATTCAGAATCGCTATATGAGAAAAAGGGACCGGGATCATGACTGCAGCTGCAGTCATGGCCCCAGTATAACCACTGAAGGCCAAGAATGTAAAGGGATGCCCTACAGGTGGGAAGTGGTTAAAGCTGAATTCTAGATAGACATAAAACACAATAATTAATGCAGCTCTGTAATCATTATACATCATTAAAAAAAAACACAGGCTATGTAAATAATTGAATGTGACCTGATATCCACCTTCTATGGTCCCTGTACAGCAGATACAGTGATGTAATTTAACTACCCTGACCCTGCTTATTGGACAGTGAAGGAACAGCAGCAAGCTGATGAGGCCATCCCTCTGCTTATTTTGCCCTCTCCTCATGTCAGCTTGTTGCTTACTTACTCAGCTGTTTCACGTAGTCCAGTGGTCTCCAAACTGTGGCCCGGGGGCCAGATGTGGCCCTTTGCATGCCTTTATCCTGCCCTTGAGCACAATTCCACCAACTGACACCAATGATGGAGCTCCATCCCCCCTACTGAACCATCAATGGGGTACTATTCTTCTCACTGATATCAACAATGAGGCACTATTCTTCCCCTTATAGCCAATGATGGTGCACTGATGCCGGGGCATTTTCTACTCCCACTGGGCACAGTCTGTCCCACGTAAAGCCTGAAGGACAGTAAACTGGCCCTTTGCTTAGAAAGTTTGGAGACCCCTGATCTAGTCTGTCTTGGTATTGCAGGATGGAAAAGAGAGAGCAGCGGGGATTTTAAATCCCCAGGCTGATGGAGTAGCTGCAGGAACCCTGACAGCTGAGAAACCATTGCGGTAAGTATGGATGGGGGGAGGGGAGGGTATCCAAAGTTAGGTCACCTTTACAGTTTTTCTATAAAGATGAACTAACCCTTTAAAGTAGTGTCATTCTACTCTTTACCACTGCACATGAGCATCAAAACTATTAAGCAGAGATTTAAACAGCATGTAGTCATAGGAGCTGTCAACTACATAAAAGCAAGACCTTTAAACTCAACTCCTTTCTGTGTACTATGGTGTGACATGGGAGCTCGTCATAATGCTTTACTCAGACATAATGGATATCACCGAGACGGCTTCTGAATCAGCGGCCAGTGTTAAGAAGTAAGGTGATAGTTTTCCTGAGAGATGTGAAAAGTGAATTCTTAAGTTATTTTAAAGATAAAATGTGGAATTGCAAAGTTGCTTACCTTTTGACCTTTTTTAAAAAATCATCCACATAAATCTTCAACTGCAGGGTGTAGCGCAAACATTTTCAAGTTGCAGGAAAAAGTGAAAAATCCCTGGAAAAAAAGCTATAGTTCTGGAGAACCAAGCCTTTATCTGTTTACTGTGTTCCTCTCCTACGCCTCAGTTTTGTGAAGAAAATGACATCTGTCTGGCTGAGAGTGTTAAAAACAGCATCAGAGAGCGTTCCACAAACGCGGAGTCAAATTGCTTGCTTTCCTGGGGTAGAAGACAAAAAACTCTAGATTGCAAATCCTTTCAATGGCTATGCTACTGAGGAGGCAGGAACTCCTGATGAGGCCCAAGATGCCAAAGAAAGACTGATTGAACTTTCTTCAGACAGTAGAGAAGAAACACAACAAAAAAGGCCTGGAAAATATTGCAGCATTCTGGCAGATACAGAAAGGAATACCCACACCTACAGAAAAGTTATTTTACACAGTTTCTTCATTTAACTTTATCAAACCTGAAAACAGTAAAAGTAGCTTATCTTATCTATAGTCAGCCATACACAAAACAAAATGCAGGGTCCAGCTGAGATTCAGTTCATGTATGGGCAGACTGATTGTGCTCAAGTCGATCCATCGGTTGACTTGGGTACAACCAGCCTCTTAGATTTTTTTTGCATTCGATTACTTCTGGCAGCTATAGTTACTAGCAGTAATTATTGTGTTCTGCCAGCTGCGAAAGCTCCCCGTGTCCCCGGCTGGCGGAACACTATGTAAAAGGGATTCCCCCATTAACATTAACTGTGATTTTCAGAAAGAAAATGGCATCATCTATGGGCTGCTTAAGAGTTATTAACATTATAGGCCAAATTCATACTTGCATTAGGCCTCACCTCGGGCCCTACAACAGAAAATTCAGGGGTATTTCCTCAAACTCAAACCACAAGTTCTGCATCCAGTCGCCCATAGACATTAATGGCTGCACTTGGGTATACACTGGTACCTGTGTAAACACATACTGGTCTGAGCCCGGATGCAGACTACACGCACGTACAGACCATACAATCCAAAGGTGGGACAGTGCTACATATACAATTGCATAGACCTCATATATAAAAAAGTCCTTCTAAAAGTCCAAATACTATGATCAATCCCATCTGAGTGCACAGAACTGGTAATTAAGATAACACCGCCTTGTGTGATACCACCACCATCAGCCTCTCACATTATATGTCAGACTTACTGAACTTCGGTCTACTTGCGCCTTTAACCCTTTTGTCCCTGGGTTATGGGGGTTGTCTTGCTGATGGAATATACTGTCCGCTGGTACAGAGCAATCACTGGTATGCAAATGTAGAAAGATAAACTCACATAGTGTATTCCAAAACACTCAGTTTATTATTATTATACAGGATTTATATAGCGCCAACAGTTTGCTCAGTTTATTTAAAGTTATGAATCAAAACGCACTCACAAGTCTAGTGCACTATCCTGGTACACCGCAGATAAAAGCCATAAGTGTACACAATTCCTCCCCATGGATATGGCACCTGGCGGGGGCTCTATTATTGTTTCTTTGCCTCCTCACATCCACACTTGCTTCTGGCTAGTTTCTTCCTATACTCAACATCCAGATAAACTCCATCAGCCGTCCCTTGTGTCAAACCCTTACGCATTACGCCTACGTGGCTTCGTCAGAGGGTATGTAGAGTAGTGACATCATCCCGTATTCATAGAAATGCTGGTTGGTAGTTACCATGGCAACTCCCCTCCATTGAGAGCCATGTTTGGAACGTAGCCAAATTGTCTGCACTTTGTTGATAAATATATGCCACATTATAGACATCACCATAGATTAGTATAGTCTAAAAATACTAATTGGAGTAATTGCCTCATCTAACTTCCAAATACACAAAGTACCCACTAAATGTCATATTCATTCACATGTATTGATATACCCACATTGTCCTTTAATTGATAAATTGAATTGATCTTTATTTATTACTGACCATACAGCTGCATACAGCCTTTGATTTCTGTGGGTGGCTATAACGCCTGACACTCCCGGGCTGGGAAATATTCTCAAATCTAAGTTGTACGGCTCCAGGCACCCATTTGCATGATGCCTAAGGCTAGTTATACATTGCTAGTTTTTTAGTTCAGCCAGTAGGCTGAACAAAGAAAACAAATGCATTCCTCAATCAACACAAATGAGGTGGATTGTGGAAACATTCCCCATCGGGACATTGTATTCTTACAGCTGTGGGTTCAGCTGATTGGCCGCACCTGCTGATCAAGAAAAGTTTTCCAATATGTCCCTTTGACAGAAGTTGATCAAACAATGAACTTCTGTTGAGCAGGGTCTGCCACACATTGATCAAAATGTGTCCGGATCCTTCTGAACTTTTCAAATTTTGATGGTCACAGTGTATGGCCATCTATGGTCATGAAAATGCATGTCAAGTAGAAATCCTACTCCTGTGAGGGTGGTTCGCATCTGTGTACAGCAGTTTAGTGTGATAGATAAAGAGAAACTTTATGGGCCCATTAACAACCTACATGTGGGCATTATCATGGTCTCTGCATTTACACTGAACAGTATATATCCAGCAAAAAATCCAAACTGCTTATGTAAAGAATTACCTGAATACACGCCAAGTTTCAGAAGCTCATTTCAATTTATAAAAATCCTTTGTAAGAACAACACATCAGGTTTTTGTTCCAGAAGTCAGTTACTGTGACCTGTGGGTACTTGGTTGAAAATGGAGATAGTGGTTCTTTGAAGAAGTTGAGTAACCTTGCTATAACATAATCAACACAAACAAAAAAAAGGAATGGAGAGGAGAGCGTTATATTCTGGATTGTTTATATACAGTATATCTTTCCATTTCAAGGTTGCAGTTTAGAAAACAAAGTTGTTGTGGGTAGAAAGACACATTTCACTTGCAAGCTGTTAAATTAAAAAAAAAAAAACATTTTGTAATCAATGCACATAATGGTTTGTATTAGTCAGTCCACAAGATTTTACAGCTCTTCTGAATGTATACATTGACTTTTCTACAGTCACCTCTTCAAAAAATAATTTAACAGCAACCTAAACAATAAGCTATATGTGCTTTATGTTGATAAATCTCCGGAAAAAAGAAACAACATAGTTTAAGAGTCCGTTCACACAGGTTGGGGATGCTAAAATGAGCCATTCTGGAAGTGGGGAACCATGCCATGTGTTGTAACAACACCAAGCTGTGTTTACCCTTTTTTTTTTTTAAATTGAAATGTTAAAGTGAGTGAATCTGAACTACTGTGCTCTTGCAGTGACTTGTTTCTTTGGAGAAGGTGTATACATAGGACAATATAGGCAGCTTTAATGGTTCACAACTTGCAATGTGCAACTAGGGGACAGATGTAGGATTAGTTTTCTTTAAAGTTCATTACTATACGATGTACCACTCAAGCCTTAAGATCTTTAATGGGGGTAGAAGTGTGTAGTGAAGTAGGATTTTTAAGCAGGGAAAAAGGTAAGCAGCAATTTCTCATTTTATTTTTAAATTTAAGCTACTGGGAAAATGTAACAAATGTAAAGTAGATTTTATCCCAGTTTGGCTGCAAAAAATTGAACAGGCAAATTCTTCATCTTTCATTGCTGTCAGTTTTTCATAGTTAAGTGTTCTTGCATGGTAAGACCACTTACTGTTATCTCACATATATATTATTATTATTATAGCCAAATTTACCACCCTAACTCCTCCCACAGTTTTTACACTACATAGACAGTAATATACCGAAACGTGTGGATTGTTCCCGATTGGTGTGCTATTACTTTGTGGAACGTTTCGCCGAATGGTATACAAAATATCAATGTTTTTGTGGTGAAATTGGTCCCATAGGAATGAATGGCAGAATGTTCAAAACTAGAGTGGGAGCTGACAAAAGCTAGAGTGTGAGCTGAAAAATCAGGACATGATTTCGAAACTGCCACCACTCCCTCATTTTCAAGCCCACCTACACAAATCTTATATCAAAAACATTCAGCTATCCCTTCTGCCACTAAAAATGTCCCCGGCTAAGCCATAGTCCTGATAGTTTTCACAATATGACCATTTGTTTGCAACTCACGCCGCCCATTGACATTCATTGGAACTCCACTCTAGACACCTCAGATTTGAAGGGCAATTTCTAAACTGCGACTGTGCCTTCATTTTTAATATTTCAGAGACATACTATGCATCAAAATATAGGTCTGTGTCTTGTGACTCTCACAATATTCGGTGTAGGATTTACAATTTTAAAACTAAAACCGTTTGAAGATGGCAACTGCCAGTGAAGTGAGCAAGTTGGAGGTTTGTTTTTAACTGCTCTTCTCTGCCCTTGCTGTAGAGTGAGTTGCCATAGGAACCCAGGTGTGTGAGCAGGCAGCAGAGTGACAAAAGCTATTTGTTTGCAACTCACGCCGCCCACCCCAAGCCACTCCACCCAGTTACTCCGCCCACTCCAGTTGTAGACTACTGCTGCAGGCAAGAACACTTCACACAATTTCCCCAGAAATTGTAGCTTTTCTAGTTTCTGTTTGAAATTTTGCAAATAAATAAGCTTTCTTCATAAATTTAGGACATAATGTATTATGCTATGTTTCTTTGGTAACAATAACCTAAATCAGTCTATATTTTTAGTCTGTGTGAAAATTATAGAGTCTACAAACTATGGTATATTTATTTGAAAATAGATGAGTCCTGGTGTACTGACTGTCTATGTCATTTCTTGAGGCCCTAAAATGCCAGGAAAGTACAAATTTCTTCCCAAATTACCTCTTTTTGAAAAGCAGACAGTCCAAGGTATTTAGTAAGAGTCATTGTGAATTTATGAAGTTGTAATTTTTTGGCACAACATTGGCACAGCAATTTTTTAACAAAGTTTGCAGTACTAGAGTTCTTGGTTCAAATCCCAGCCACGGCACCACCTGCCTGGAATTTGCATGTTCTCCCTGTGCCTGCGTGGGTTTCCTCCGGTTACTCCGGTTTCCTCCCACACTCCAAAGACATGCTGGTAGGTTAATTGGATCCTGTCTAAATTGGCCCTAATATGTGTATGTATGAATGTGAGTTAGGGACCTTAGATTGTACCCCCTAAGGGTTAGGGACTAATGTGAATGTACAATATATGTGTGAAAAGTGCTGCGTAAATTGACAGCGCTATATAAGTACCTGAAATAAATAAAATAAATACATTTTAACACGTTATTTCTCACACAAAGCATAGCCATACTTATGATTACACCTCAAAGCACATTCTGCTATACCTCCTGGTTATGGGGATATCACATGTGTGAGACTTTTTCACAGCCTAGATGCATATAGGGACCCCAAATCCAAGGAGAACATTTGACCTTTCAGTTGAGTAGCTTAGCCTTGTTTCTATGTCCTATGCACAAAAACAGGGATTGGGGTGCAGAAAAATGCAGCAGGTGCTCTGAACTGATGAGTAATTTTAAATATTTGGCTGTAGCAACAGTCATCTTGTAAAGGGCTGGAGAGTGGTACAATATTGAGTATCTGCAGCAACAGTAAAGCATGGTGAAAGTGTCTTGCAAGTTTGGGGCTGCATTTCTGCAAATGGAGTTGGAAATTTGGTCAGGATCAATGGTGTCCTCAATTCAGAGAGATACAGGCAGGTACTTAATGCTATAACATTATGGAGGTGTGTGATTGGCCCCAAATGTATCCTGCAGCAGGATAATTACTCTAAACATGCAGCCAATGTCTTTAAGAATGATCTTCAGCATAAAGAAGAACAAGGAGTCCTTGAAGTGATGGTTTGGTTTGGCCCCCACAGAGCCCTGATACATCCACAGAAGGTCTGTGGTTAGCTCTCCAAGATGTTTGAAACAACCTACATGCTGAGTTCTTTCAAAAGCTGTGTCCAAGTGTACCTAGAAGAATTGATGCTGTTTTGAAGGCAGAGGGTGGCCACATCAAATAGTGATTTGATTTAGAATTCTCTTCTGTTCATTTACTTTACATTTTGTTATTGAATAAAAATAAACCATGAACACTTCTATTTCTGAAAGCATTCTTAATTTACAGCATTTTTTCACACCTGTCCAAGACTTTTGAACAGTACTATACAGCATAAGCATACTTAGAATTACACCCCAAAAAAACCATTTCACTACTCCTCATGTGTATGACAATACCACATGTAAGAGACTTTTTCACAGCCTAGCCAGATAGAAAGGTCTAAAAGCCAAGGAGCACCTACAGGCATTCTAGGGGCACACATTACGTATCTAATTTCTGGATTACAGTGATGATCAGTGTATCATTAATAATATACACTCCGTTTGGCATCCATTCATAATGCCATTGTGTAAGCTTTGATTGGCTACAGCTATCATATGGTACAGGGCCTCTGTGATTGGTCATGTATCATGTGACCAATCACAGTAGGAAGCAAGTGTGCCATGACTGAAAGTCATTGTTTACTACTGAACATGTTATTGCTTTGATTGGTCACACTGATCACATGGTATCAGGGAGGAGCACAGTGGCCTGATACACAGATCAGTGATCCACTGTGTCTGGTGGGGATGTGGGCTTTCGTGAAATATCAGAGATCTAACCAGGCCCCTGATGTCTCACTTTTGAGACAGAGAAAGAGACTAAGGACATAAATTCCTCAGTCCCTTTCTCTGCAGCCTCAGCTGCACTGGACAGTGAATGAACAGAAAACGCTTTGAACAGAGGCTCCTGTTCATTTACAAACTAAATAGTGTTTTTACTATGCTTCAGTTATGAATGAACACAGTGAGTGATTGGTAAAAAAAATACTCTTTTTGTTCATTCACAAAATAGATGTAAATAAATATATCATATTTACCTGCCCCTTCCCCTACTTTCCATCCTGAAAAGATCCCCCTCCATGTGAGGAGGGAAGCCGAAAATGCTGTGGGGGGCATCCAGGGGGGTCTGGGCAGCAGGGGGAATGGAATCCTGTACAGGGAGGGTGATTGTGTGGAAGCTGTAATTCGGTGAGAGGGAGAGACTTCAGCTGCTGCAGGAAGAGACACACAATGGATTGGTTTCTGTTATTGTCCCCTTGCTGCAGCAATCACCCCCTGTCCTGCCCATATACAATTATCCTGGTGGCCCAGACCTGGTATAGGAGGATCAGTGCTACCATCTTATTGGTGGCCCTGTATAGTCTGAACACTTATTGTGGGTGGCTGTATGTGGCAGCTGCAGATCTTGGTGTCAGGAATGGACTGGCCAGCAATAGTGGGACTCACCTGCCTTTTGATCTGCAGTACCAGGGCTGGCCAGCGGGTGCTCCCAGCAATCAGAGACACAACCTTTCAGCCAGCTAACACCTGGAACTGATTATACTGGTGTATTTAAGGGATGGCCAGATCTGCAGACTCTGCCTTGGTGTTGTGTTGGTCCTGGGCCCTGTATCTGTCCTGCATCCTGTTTCTGTTCCTTTGCTGACCCTGCCTGATCTGAACCGCTGCTGACTTCTCCTGCTCTGATCCCGGCTCGCTCCTGACCATCCCTCTGCCTGACCCTCTGTACCACGCTGCTTGCTACCTGTTCTGATCCCTGGCTTGTGACCCTGACCATCCCTCTGCCTGACCCTCTGTACTACGCTGCTCGCTACCTGCTGAACCTGGCCTGTGACCCCGACCCATCTCCGCTTGCTCCCCCTGTACCTACCTGCCCTATTGATATTGACCCGGCCTGCCTGACGACGCTTGCTTGTATGTACTGTTATCTGTGGGTGGTTGGTTTGGTTTGTTTGCACTGTGTTATGTTTTAGTATTGCACTGCGTTTATGTTTGTATTGTTAGTGTTAATAAATTATATTGTTTATCACATATCTGAAGTCTGCGTTTCCCTGCGTCAGTCACACACCTCTGGTCACACCTGGGAGCCCTGACATTACACCAAGGCCAATCCTGACCAGAAGTGGCTGCACAGGGAAGCCATCTTGGCTTGTTGCTGGGAAGGATGGATCTGGATGAGGTTGTGTATTTATATCTGCTAGTGCTTGATGACAGAAAATATGCTTATCAAACTCTGAAGGAGTATCCCCGGGATGAACTGCTAGAATGTATACGGCTCGCTCATGTTCTAGTAGATCAGGGCACAGATTTCTCTATGGTGCAGCCATTGATTAAGGTTTGTGTTGAGTTGGTTTCATCTGGTTCCCCCGAATGCAGGGATGAATTTTTGCCGCCATTTAGTGCTGACCAGGTAGAGTCCCTGGTGTGGTTATTAGAGGATGATGTGGGTTACTTTCTGGAGCGTTATTCCACATGTTCACCACAGGTACTAAGAGATTGTATAAACACAGTGCAGTCTTTGGTCAGACAGGCTTTGTGTAAGCTCAGCTTTGTTCAACCCATACTGCAGACGTGGACAGACTTGTTGCACCCAGCCTCAGTCAGCTTACAAAAACCCAGTCCTGCTTCTAATCTATTTCCTCAAAACTCTATTCCTGCATTCCCAACAGCTCCTCCTGCCCTGCTATCTACCGCATGTCAGTACCCTGTTCCCACTCGCTGCACCTATCCTGCCTTTAACCCTGTAAAGAAGCCCTCTGTAGCAACTGCTCCCTCTCCTGTTCCATCCTCCAGTTCTTCTCTGTCTCCAGCTGCTCCATTCATTTGCAGACCTGCGTTTACTTGCAGTGCTCCAGTAGTTAAAACCAGAAAAAAGCGAAAATTCTTTCCAACCAATACCATCCTGCCAGTATCCAAACCGGTGAACCTGCCTTCCGTGGTTCAGCCTGAATCCTCTACTCAGCCTGAATCCTCTACTCAGCCTGATGCCTCTACTCGGCCTGATGCCTCTACTCGGCCTGATGCCTCTACTCGGCCTGATGCCTGTACGCAGCCTGATGCCTCTCTTCAGCCTGAAGACTCTACTCGGCCTGATGCCTCTACTCGGTCTGATGCCTCTACTCGGCCTGATGCCTGTACGCAGCCTGATGCCTCTACTCGGCCTGAAGCCTCTACTCGGCCTGATGCCTCTACTCGGCCTGATGCCTCTACTCGGCCTGATGCCTGTACGCAGCCTGATGCCTCTACTCGGCCTGAAGCCTCTACTCGGCCTGAAGCCTCTACTCGGCCTGAAGCCTCTACTCAGCCTGATGTCTCTACTCAGCCTGGTGCCTCCACTCAGCCTGATGAACTGATCCAGCCTGATGATCCTATTAGGCCAGTTGACTCGATACCCGCTGTTGATCCAGACGATCCGGTACCTGATCCAGTGCCCGCTGTCGTGCCAATTGACTCAGAGCCCGCTGTCGTACCTGGTGACTCGGTGCCCACTGCCTTGCCAGATGACGTGGTGCCCGCTGGCGAGCCAAATGACCTGATGCCTGGTGACCCAGTGCCCGCTGTCATACCTGGTGACCCGATGCCCGCTGTCAAGCCAGACGATCCAATGCCTGGTGACCCGGTGCCCGCTGTCGTGCCAATTGACTCAGAGCCCGCTGTCGTACCTGGGGACTTGGTGCCCACTGCCTTGCCAGATGACGCGGTGCCCGCTGGCGAGCCAAATGACCTGATGCCTGGTGACCCAGTGCCCGCTGTCATACCTGGTGACCCGATGCCCGCTGTCGAGCCAGACAATCCGGTACCTGATGACCCGGTGCCCGCTGTCGTGCCTGTTGACTCGGAGCCCACTGCCTTGCCAGATGACACGGCGCCCGCTGTCGAGCCAAATGACCTGATGCCTGGTGACCCAATGCCCGCTGTCCAGCCAGACGATTCAATGCCTGCCCCAGTGCCCGCGGTCATGCCAGTTGACTCGGAGCCCACTGCCTTGCCAGATGACGCGGTGCTCGCTGTCGAGCCAAATGACCTGATGCCTGGTGACCCAGTGCCCGCTGTCATACCTGGTGACCCGATGCCCGCTGTCAAGCCAGACGATCCAATGCCTGGTGACCCGGTGCCCACTGCCTTGCCAGATGACGCGGTGCCCGCTGGCAAGCCAAATGACCTGATGCCTGGTGACCCAGTGCCCGCTGTCATGCCAGTTGACTCGGAGCCCACTGTCGTGCCTGGTGACTCGGTGCCCGCCGCTTCGCCTGGGGGCCCGAGACCTGTCGCTCCGCCTGGGGGTCCGGCGCCCGCCGCTCTGCCTAAGGGCCCGAGACCTGTCGCTCCACCTTGGGGTCCGGCGCCCGCCGCTCCGCTTGAGGGCCCGAGACCTGTCGCTCCGCCTGGGGGTCCGGCGCCCGCCGCTCCGCCTGGGGGCCTGATGCCTGTCGCCCCGCCTGGGGGCCTGATGCCTGTCGCCCCGCCTGGGGGTCCGGCGCCCGCCGCTCCGCCTGGGGGCCTGATGCCTGTCGCCCCGCCTGGGGGTCCGGCGCCCGCCGCTCCGCCTGAGGGCCAGAGACCTGTCGCTCCACCTTGGGGTCCGGTGCCCGCCGCTCCGCTTGAGGGCCCGAGACCTGTCGCTCCGCCTGGGTGTCCGGCGCCCGCCGCTCCGCCTGGGGGCCTGATGCCTGTCGCCCCGCCTGGGGGCCTGATGCCTGTCGCCCCGCCTGGGGGCCCGGTGCCCGTCGCCCCGCCTGGTGGCTTGGTGCCTGCTGCTCCCCCTGGTGGCTCGGTGCCTGCTGCTCCGTCTGGTGGCTCGGTGCCTGCTGCTCCGCCTGGTGGCTCGGTGCCTGCTGCTCCGCCTGGTAATCCGATGTGCCTCTGCCCGGAGTCCAGCCCGATGTGCCTCTGCCCGGAGTCCAGCCCGATGTGCCTCTGCCCGGAGTCCAGCCCGATGTGCCTCTGCCCGATGTGCCTCTGCCCGATGTGCCTCTGCCCGATGTGCCTCTGCCCGGAGTCCAGCCCGATGTGCCTCTGCCCGGAGTCCAGCCCGATGTGCCTCTGCCCGGAGTCCAGCCCGATGTGCCTCTGCCCGGAGTCCAGCCCGATGTGCCTCTGCCCGGAGTCCAGCCCGATGTGCCTCTGCCCGGAGTCCAGCCCGATGTGCCTCTGCCCGGAGTCCAGCCCGGTGTGCCTCTGCCCGATGTGCCTCTGCCCGGTGTGCCACTGCCCGGAGTCCTGCCCAGTGTGCCAGTCTTTGATATCCCGCCAGTTACCAGACCCGGGCGGTGGAACATTTTGCCCAGCTAGGACTGTTTGGAGCGTCCTGAGGCCGCTCCTTGAGGGGGGGTACTGTCAGGAATGGACTGGCCAGCAATGGTGGGACTCACCTGCCTTTTGATCTGCAGTACCAGGGCTGGCCAGCGGGTGCTCCCAGCAATCAGAGACTCAACCTTTCAGCCAGCTAACACCTGGAACTGATTATACTGGTGTATTTAAGGGATGGCCAGATCTGCAGACTCTGCCTTGGTGTTGTGTTGGTCCTGGGCCCTGTATCTGTCCTGCATCCTGTTTCTGTTCCTTTGCTGACCCTGCCTGATCTGAACCGCTGCTGACTTCTCCTGCTCTGATCCCAGCTCGCTCCTGACCATCCCTCTGCCTGACCCTCTGTACCACGCTGCTTGCTACCTGTTCTGATCCCTGGCTTGTGACCCTGACCATCTCTCTGCCTGACCCTCTGTACCACGCTGCTTGCTACCTGTTCTGATCCCTGGCTTGTGACCCTGACCATCCCTCTGCCTTACCCTCTGTACTACGCTGCTCGCTACCTGCTGAACCTGGCCTGTGACCCCGACCAATCTCCGCTTGCTCCCCCTGTACCTACCTGCCCTATTGATATTGACCCGGCCTGCCTGACGACGCTTGCTTGTATGTACTGTTATCTGTGGGTGGTTGGTTTGGTTTGTTTGCACTGTATTATGTTTTAGTATTGCACTGCGTTTATGTTTGTATTGTTAGTGTTAATAAATTATATTGTTTATCACATATCTGAAGTCTGCATTTCCCTGCGTCAGTCACACACCTCTGGTCACACCTGGGAGCCCTGACACTTGGAGTGATTATGCAGGCTATGCGTGCTGTATGGCCATACATGAAGCCTTATATACAGTATATAGCCTTAAATATTTGTGTTGCACTTTAGTGTTTAAAGCAGGAGTTCTCAACCAGTGTTCCTCCAGAAGTTGGCAGAGGTATCTCAACCAATAAGCGATTTCTGCCTCTCAGATCGGTAACCGCTGACAACAATTATCTTTTAAGCTGTCTGTAAGGGGATTCTTCCCAATGAGCACAAAAATAAGGAGCATTTGTCCTACGAATGTACTGTGAGCTGTACATATTATAATTACAGTTGTCTGAATCCAAAAAGTGTTTTCAAGGGTTCTTCCATGTTAAAATGGTTGATAAAGGTGGGTTTATAATTAAGGTAATGTAACAAAACTCCTGTCAACCCGATTGGGTGATTCCGTAAGAGAACCGCTTCCTCGCCACTGGGATCCAGGAACAAGATATTATAACCGGGCATTGCACCCAAGACTAGACGACACTAGCTTAGATGCCAAACAGGAACTACTTTATTGAACAGAAATCACAGGTTTTTATACATTTCAGGAATAGGGGCAGTCCCCCACATGAACAATAACCACAAATAGTGTACATTAGGATAAACACCCCACGCTGATTAGATAACACAGTGAAGCTGACATCAGTCTAATCTCATCATGCAGGAGCCTCAAAGAGGACTTGCCAACAGACAAACAATACGTGACTCCATCAACTCAATTAGAAATGGAATGCACGCCTAGGTGGCACACAATGAGAGAAAGACAGTAACTACATAATACCTTAATAAACAGATTACATCAAGAGTCCTCAGCATTAGGTTTGTTTTGAACTGATTATATTAACATCTTCTTAGAGTCTCTGAGTCTAAGAAGGAGAGGGGTTGAAGTGGTCAATGCTGGTATGGGCACAGAGACCCCAAATCTGTATCCTGGTACTCCAGTTTTCAGAGTCTGTGTGTTTTAGGGAGACATGGACTTGAATCCGAAGTAAACTGCTCCATAGGTCCCCCCAGGCACACACCAAAGAATAGAGCCCCCTCAGATGCCCGGGCCATGGTCAGTAGGCAAGAGGCTAGCTTGCAGTCCCCTCCAAAAGACCCTGTCCCAGTTGGGTCTGTCACAGATAGTAAACAGTATAATACAATTAAAACAACTTTATTGTAAGGCCTGAAATATTCCAGCTCTCCTTGCAGTAGGTCACAAGTTTGTCTGCCGCTGAGCCTTCCATTCTCTGATGCGTGGCTCAGAATAAAATGTTCTTTAAATAATGGATACACTCAATGCTTTCTTTTGAACTGGCAAGTTTTTGTACAGATTCTTTTATAGCATTCTCTATTAATTTAAATCAAAGTAGGCCTTGCCTTAGCTTCCTCTAAAATGCCTTTTTTGCTTGATGTGGTGTTTTGTGGTTTAGATTGTGATCACACAGCCTTCCTTTCAATCTCTTTTTGATTTCTCCTAATCATACCACACGGACCTCCCTCTCCTGTGAGTTTCTGATTTGATGCGTTTACGACGGTCATGACAATTCCTAACCCAAATGTTGTTGCTATGGCAACTTAGGTGCCTGTTCATAGTTCGTATTGCTGTGTTTATTGCATTATTCTGCCCAAGTGTCTGTAGAGAGAAAAGTGTGTGTGTAAATCTGTCAATAAATGGAATAATAAAGATGTAGTTGCGCTGATATCTACAGCTATCTAAAGTCACTTCTTATATTTCTGATGTTTACTGTTGTAACTGGTGTCATAGTATAACCATTCAGCGCACGCTGATCTCGCATAATAGACAGTAAATAGACAGTAAAATACATTTTCCTCGACCTAGAGAAGTCTTGTAAGGACCAGCAGAAGACTTCTTGTCAAGGTTATGAATCTTGAAAATTATTAGCATAACTTTGGGCAAAACATAGCATCTTGAGGCAATGTTAAAACAATAAACTAAAGGTCATCATTTAGAGCAGGATGTAAGTCAATGACAAAACAACAGGTGGGAAACAAACACACACAGAGAAGACTTAGGATGAAGCAGGCTGTTTCGTAGGTGAATGGTAAAAGGTGCATTACAAGGGGTAGGACCTGGATGGGCCTAGTCTTCATCAGGCCATTTAATGGAGAGGATTATTATTATTATACAGTATTTATATAGCGCCAAAGGGTATGCTCAGCGCTGTACAGTAGCAAGGGGGACAGAACATGAGACAAGACAGTAACAATACAATACACGAGGGGTTCGAGGGCCCTGCTCTTTCGAGCTTACAATCTAAGAGGGAGGGAAAGGTGGCACAGGAGGAGATGGCTGTGGGGGATGGAGTGGCGGGAGGAGTGGAGGAGGTTAGTTGTTAGGCGAGGTCGGGTGTTAGGTGAGGTTGGGGTAGGCTTCCCTGAAGAGGAGGGTTTTCAGGGTGTGCCTGAAGGTGAGGAGGGTAGGCGACAGTCTGATGGATTAAGGTAGGGAGTTCCAGAGGATGGGGGAAGTCCTGGAGAAGTCCTGCAATGGGGCGTGGGAGGAGGAGACCAGGGAGCTAGAGAGTAGGAGGTCCTGTGAGGAGCGGAGGGCACGGGTAGGGTAGTATTTGGGTATCAGGTCAGTTATGTAGTTTGGGGCGGCATTGTGAATGGCTTTGTAGGTCAGAGTTAGCAGTTTGAATTTGATGCGCTGGGCAATCGGGAGCCAATGAAGGGATTGGCAGAGGGGGGAGGCAGATGTGGAGCGGTTGGTGAGGAGGATGGAACTAAGCTGCAATGTTCTCTTAAGCTGTAGCGCTCAACCTAGTAGATGTAGCAGAAGAGTGTGGAGAGTATGAGGGTGAGTAGATTGTGCAGGAGAGGAGTGCAGAAAGTGTGAGGATGAGCATTATGTGCTGGAGAGGGCTACAGAGGGTATGAAGGTTAACAGGTTGTGCAGGAGAAAAGTGTGGAGCAAATAACTGCAGGATGTATATCCAGGAGAAATGTACAAACGTGGCCAGTAAATGCAAGAGAAGAGTGTGAAGCAAATGATGGCGGGCAATATTTCCAAGAGAAGAGAGTGGAGCAAATGATGGCAGGCAATGTTTCCAGGAGAAGAGAGTGGAGCAAATGATGGCGAATAGAATGTGCAGGAGACGGATGTAGAGTGATCATGATTGTGTGAATGAAAACAGCCTACACTGGAAACACAGAACATGTGGTAGTTTTTCTGGTGTAGGCTGTTTTTGTGGTCACTTTTAATACGTGTGTGGGAATGTGTCTTCGTGATGTTTAAATATGTTTACAAAGAAAACATCTGTGGGTCACCTATGTTCAATTTCTTAAAATATTAATTTGTTTTACTTTTGACTGTTGCAGTGTGTCAGGATCAGCAGTGGTGTTTCAAGTACGCCCCAATACCCAGAATTTGACAACAGATCGTGTGGCAGACGCAGCAGGTACTGTCAGTCTTCATTTTATATACTGATGACCATATCCGACTAACTTGTTTAGTTATTTTTAATCTTGCATTTTAAGCTGTAGTTCAGTCTTACAAAAATTGTTACAAAATTCTACAAAATAATATACCAATATGTATGAAAATGTTTTAAGTTAGACTTTGACATGTGTGAAATGTCAATCAGCCAATCAGCATTTTATGGAAGTTTTGAAACAAAATGGAAATATTTCATTGGCTCTGTGGATAATACCTGCACATTCCAACCTCATAGACTTCTATTGGACTGTCATTACAGGAGACATTTGGCTCCAAAGAAGTCTCTGAAAGTGCATGTATCTTTTAAGGGAAGCACCAAGGGGTCACCATGCTGGCCTTCCCATTTACTGATAATCACTTGATGAGTGGTATTAGCAGCAAGTCAGGATGGCCTGGCAGCATTCTGCAAAAAGGCTGACTGTGGGGAAACAAAGAGTGTACAACGGCCGTATAGTAGTGGTCTGTACAGTAATGGAGTCCAAGCCTTATTTTTGCACGATACCAACTACTCTTTATGTTTGCTGTTTTTTAATTCATTTTTTTCTACTTTGCTGCATTGCCTTTCAATATCATATTTATCACTAATGTAGAAATAGAGAATAAGTTCACTTTTTGCAAAAGGTCTATCCAGGCAAGCAAGCACGTCTGCAAATATAACCTTTCATAGGAGATTGCATTTGGATAGCTGGAGATTCAGGAACTATGGTGATGCAAAAGGCATGAATGTATCGTCTACCACAAACATAAGGGGAGATTTACTAAAACTGGCCCACCCAGAATCTGGTGCAGCTGTGCATGGTAGCCAGTGAGCTTCTAACTTCAACTTGTTCTATTAAGCTTTGATATTAAAACCTGGAAGCAGATTGGTTTCTATGCAGAGCTGCACCAGATAATGCACACTCCAGTTTTATTAAATGCCCCCCCCAGAGTACTTAATTTACTGAAATCCGACAGTCTATACAAATTCACTAAAATCTGAGAATCTACAGAGAATGGTAGAGATTTGATCTGCAGTTAAAGCAGAACTCTGGCCAAAAATGTCTTTACATGTCCTTGCTGCTGATTTCCTACCATCTCCTGGTTCACCCAGTAGTTTCTCTGAAATAGCCTATTCATTTTCAAATCAAACTGTTAATTCTAGTTGGTTTCCTATTTGTAAGACCAGTGGCTGCTATGCCTCCTATTCCCCCAGCCACCAGTCTTGACACATCTCTTCTGTAGTTACTTCTTCAGGAAGCAGTGATATAATTCAGCTCCACTTGCAGTGGTGGGCGGACCGAGCCTCTCTAACACATTCAGCATATACAAGCCTAGTGTACCCGCCCACTTTCTGGTTTCTAAAGAGCTTTATTGAAAGAGTACTTTACAACGGTGACTCTATAAGGTATGACCATAAAATATGACACAAATGTGGCAAATGAAATAGATTCATGTAGTATGTGATCAGGGGTCAGTAGGGGGCCCCATGAGATGCCCCTGGTACCTTTTTCAAAGGTTTTTTTGAGTTTGGGCAAGGACACGGGCTCCATAATCCCCTATTGCCCAGGGGCCCCATGAGTTGTCAGTCCACCCCTGTATGTGATTAAGGTGTGGGCCCACACAGGGGCTAATTAGATAGCAGTAACAGTAAAACAAACATGGAGGGATCATAAACCATATGTTGACAACATGGTATTGACCAAAGATTATGCTGATTCATGTGTGGAGAAAGATCATGCAATCTGCTGCCTATGATGTACGTCAACAAACAATAGTAAAAAAAAGGAGACAAACTTACAAATTTGTAGATTTGGAAATATGAATGTAAGGTTAGAACAATTTAAAAAGAAATGTTTGAGTGTTGCAAAAAATTATCTAGTCCCAGTAATGAAAAGAAATCTCCTGAGAAAGGAAAAAAGCCCCAGAGTTGCAGGTTAAAGGGGCGCTCTTGTAAGTCACACCAAACAGTGACACAGAAAGAGTGAAAGAAAGAACAGAAAAAGGAGAGATGGGGAATGGGGGAAGGAAAAAAAGGGGGGTTCACCACGGGGCGACAGCAGTTGCCCTCCTGCCCTTTGAAGGGGTAGGAAGGGGAAAAATTATTTCAGGAGGAAGAGGGGAATCTGGCGTGCAGAGGTCAAAGGTGAAGTAGGGTTGCCAGATAAAGAGAAACTTATCATGTTTGTCTTCCAATATTGCCATCCATTTTTTGTTAACAAGAAAACCTTGGATTCTGGATTAAACCAAATTGAAGACATGGTGTCCTCCATGCACAAGCTATGGTCTGTTTTGTGGCCATAATGATGAACGCAATTAAAGTGCAAGAGCTCCGGGTAGCCTCTGTAATCCATTTAAAAAGAGGGCTTCTTCTGGGTTTATCCATAGGTTGAACTGTTTTACCGAATAGATCATGGTATAGACATGTATCCACAGTTGGCGGGCCACTGGGCAAGACCACCGTATGTGGTACATGGTGCCTTCGGCCTTACATCCTCTGAAACAAGAGGCACCATAGCCTGGGACATAATTTGCTATACGTGCTGGGGTGAAATACCAATAGGAGAGAACCTTATAAGAATTTTTTAGGGCCTGTATATTGTGGGAGCATTTCACAACTGTTTGCCAGATTGGCACCCAGTCTTCTAGTGTAAATTTTTCTTGTAGATCTTTTTCCCATTTGGCGCAGTATGCGGATAGGGATTCAGAAACATGGTTTCAAAGGGCTTTGTAAATAAAAGGGCTCCCCTGGTAGTAGGAGATGATTTTCAAAGAGATTCAAAACTGGTCAGAGTTCTTGGAGAGGTGGCATGGCGTATTAGAGGTCCAATAAAGTGACATATCTGTAGGTAGCGAAACAACTCGTTTGAAGGAGTCGTGTAGTGTTCTTTAAATTGTGCAAAGGTACGCAAAGGTTTCGCAGTCAGCATTGAGTATATTCCTGACTCCCTTGGGGTAAACATAGGACAGTCAAATATCTGTAACAGGGGCAGGTGAGAAGATATGAGGCCAGCTGAGTACTTACAAGAGTCCCATATCTTTAGTGTATGGGTCAGAATTGGATTAAGATATTTAGATGGAGGGAGCCAAATGTTGGAGGACAGTGAGGTTGGATGTACCTCTAAAAATTCCAGCATAGCTCAGAGTAGTTGGTTGTGCCCTGAGAAGTATTGTATCAGAGGCGTGATTTGAGCATCCCCAAACCACCGCAAATTCTAGGGCAAAAGAGTAGATGGAGAGACAGCCTGGAGCACCCCAATTCCCAAATGAAATTCAATATTTGTCTCTGTAGTATGCGTAGAATATGGGAATGTATGTGAATTGGAAGGATTTAGAAAGGATAGAGTAATTTTGGCAAATATGACATTTTGATAGTGTGAGCTTGCGCAAACCAGGCCAAGGACATGGTTATTCCAGGAGGAAAGCAATGACCAAAGCTGACGGAATAGCAGTGGAAAATTAGTCTGGTAAAGAGAATCATAAGTGGGAGTTAGGACTACCACCAAGTACGGCATTGTGCGAGTCCATTGAAAAGCAAATTGAGCTTGAATGCGAGCCCGGGCCACTGAGATAATAAAACATTCATCGCCGAGGATTTTGAATGGTTCATGCGCAAGCCCGAGAGTTGCACAAAGTGCGTGAGAAGTATCTGTAAATTGGGGAGAGAGATGTGTGGTGAAGCCAAGTATAGCAAAATATCATCTGCAAAAAGAGTGGTTTTATGCTAAATCCCAGCCAGTTCCAGGCCCTTGATGTCAGAATGAAGACTGATATGAGTGGCCAGGGGTTCAAGTGTATAAAGAGAAGAGGGGAAAGCGGGCACCCCTAGCGGGTTCCTCCACGTGTGGAGAAATGAGTGGATTGTATGCCATGATACTGAACTGTTGCTGACGGAACGCTATATAAAGCAGAAATCCACTTCAAAAAGTTGTCTCCTAATCTCCAACGTTGTAGGGCCAGGTGTAAGTACATCTAAGATAGAGTACCAAATGCTTTTTTCATATCTAGTGAAAGGAGCATCAGTTCCTGGGAACGGTGATGGGCGAAGTGACTAACCAAAATTGTTCAGTGTATGTTATGGAAAGCTTGACGATGGGGCACAAAGCTCACTTGAATTACCTTTTGTTATTATGTGGTTCAATCTAGTAGCCAGGGTCTTTGTTAGGATTTTAATGTCTTTGTTGAGTAGTGAAATAGGGCAGTAGTTCACCCAAGTATGTGTGTCTTACCAGGCTTGAGGAGCATTACTATATGTGCTTTAAGCTTTTCGGACCCGCCCACTTTCAGTGCAATTCCCGTAGGTTGATGGGAACTGTAGTTTCCTTTTACCGCAGAGAGAGAGGAGAGGATATGATGCAATCCCCTCTGTTACACCACCTCCTTGACAGTGCATATACTGTTATCTTTTGAATTACAGAGATGACTTCCTGAAACTTCAGTTAGTCTTTTCTCTTCAATGGTAAGGAATTTCACAAATATTTTAATTGTTTAGTGTAGGGTGGTGTTCTAATATGTGATTTTTTTTGCCTATCTTGGAGTTTTGCTTTAAAAACTTTTCTGGCAGACACAATACAAGTATTCTCACTACTTTCTGACCTGCAATTTGACCTTAATTGGTTTTAAGACCAAAATTACATACGTCCTGGAGTAAACTGTAACTGGCTCCTTTATCCTTCTGTTACCTAAGAACAGTTTCTGGCAAATAATTTAAAGCGTAGCCGAACCCAAAAGCAAAATTATATTGCAGCTTACCAGCCCCATTATTTTTCTGCGTTTTCTGCTTTTTTTCTTTTATTTTCATTTGCTGTACCTGTCAGTAATACCCTTCCAGTTGTAGAGTGACACTCAAGGATAGGAGGTTTACAAAACACATCCTAACTCGCATAAGGGAAATGTGAAGTCCAATAACATCATTTGAGATTTCAGGAAAGAGGTTTACTGGATGTTTGGCAAGAAATTGAATGCAGCTACCACATTTAAAACCTAATTCAAGGTTTCTGGGGATTTTAAATAGTTAGTTTGGACTAAGTTGATCCAAATGGACTATATTCTTTACTAACAGATGTGCCTGCTAGGAGCACTGTATAAACTGTTTGTAGCATCAGCTAGTGCAGTTGCAGGGCATTTGCTCCAGAGCTTAGTGAATGAGGCAAAGCTTTACTTTGCAAAGAGTAAACAA
Source organism: Staurois parvus (assembly GCF_062004578.1). Lineage (NCBI taxonomy): Eukaryota > Metazoa > Chordata > Amphibia > Anura > Ranidae > Staurois > Staurois parvus. The sequence continues at coordinate 7,124,668 of NW_028317801.1, read as the reverse complement.
TCATATGCAACGAAAATGAAAAATTAGCAGTTTTGCTGACACATGATTGGATAATGGAACCCTTTATTTTCTAAGCTCTGGAGCAGTTGCCCTTCCAGGGTGGAACTGCAAACTACACAGTCTATGTGCCTTTACTAAATCAACCCCAAAATATACAGGGCAAAGTTCTGGCAGCAGAATGGGGACTTTCACACCCTGCTTCTGGGACAAAATGTTGGCATTGTTTTTCAACAGTGAATACAGGGCTTCCTTTGATTGGCTGAGGCAGAGAGGCAGGCAGATAACATCCCGATATTCACCAATCAGAGGAAGCCTTGTATTCATTGATGAATTGCAAAGATTCCTGGGAAAGGCTGAGCAGCACCCAGCCTGATTCAGTTTTGATCCGAGAATAGGACAGGAAGTCTCCATCCCACTGCCAGAGCAAAACACTGTAAAGTGTATGTAAAGTGTATAGATCTGATTCTACATAGAGTTTATACAGTGCTCCCAGCAGGAACATTTGTCAGTGAAGGTTCAGTCAGCTTGCTCCAAAAAAAAACCTAAAGTTGGGCTTTAAGGACTGAAACAAGCTTTTTGAGTGGATCCTTCCCAGATCAGTCATAGGTGCTGGAGGAGTTTTTGGAACTTTTATTCATCCATCTAACTGGAACGAGGAGAATGAAAGTCCCCAATCTATTTGTTAGCGTCATTGTCAAACAGCTGTGGAGGGAGGATTGATGCCCTGTCCAGTTACACAGCTACCCTTAGACCTGAAAATTTCTCTCCTCTAGGGAAGAGAACACAATAACAAAATAATGGGATACATTTTCAAGTCTTTTACAATTCAGATTGACAGCCTTATATTTTATTTTGGCCATTTATTGTACTAAAGTTTAAAATGATACATTGCTGTAGGTTGTGAAAAAGTCCAAGTGAGAAATCGGAAATATTATTGCTGAATAAAATTCTAAATGTTAAATAATCCTGAAAACGCGATACTCTATTAATTGTATTTGTGCAACATAATTAAAATAGTGGAAGAAAAGCAATGACATAATCATGGCAGATTTTTAAAGCGATTAATTGCAGTAAAGTCAAACTGAATATAATCCTTTCAGCTTTACTAAAAGGTACATTTCAGATTAAAACTTTAACCTTGAAATGGGGGGCAAAAGCTGGACATACATGTACAATTTGTAGGCCATTTAAATTTTCTGTCCAATGGGACTTGAACATACAATCACAAGTAATCTTCAGAAATTAACAGCCTGCTGTTCGAGGTAAATTTTTTTATATTTACACACATACTAAAATCAGCATTTTTTGCTAGAAAATTACTTAGAACCCTAAAATATAATATATTTTCTGAAAACAGAGGCACTGGAGAATAAAATATTGGCTTTCGCAATTTTTTATGTCATATAGTATTTGCGCAGCCAATCAAATGAACATTTTCAGGAAAATATCCCGAAATTAATGTTAGTGCACACGAACACAGAATAATAATTTCTAGTAAAATATAAAAGATAATTTTGTGACAGGTTAATAGATGCCTAACATGCCAATATTTAAAATTGCACATGCCTGGGAAATGGTGTCAAAGTATGGTACCAAAAATTGTTCATAGGTGGCTCTTACAAGTTATCAGTTTAGAGCTAATCATGAATTATGGCCATAGAATTGTCGCCCTTTCCCTGACATTCATGGTGATACCTCTGTAACAGCTGTAAATTACATCTCTGGAACCTGAAGTGATTAAATTATTGTGACTTCCGGGTTCACTGGTCACAGAGGAGATAGGGGAATGGATGTTCCTCCATCTCCTTTGTGTGAAGTTGTCCAGGCCACTTACAGTGGTCCTGGGCTCCCTGGAGGAACTGGAAGCAACACAGGCAGCAGTGGGGAGGAGGGAGGCCTTTCACAGCGTTGTAATAAATACATTTGTTTGATTCTAAAGTTGAAATTGGGCAAAATAATTATAGCTTCAATATAGTAGATTGAAAATTCGAATTGAATACGGAAAAAAATAGAGTAATCATTTCACCCAAACAAATCTATTTTTTCTACTGGTTTAAATTAGGGCAATTTCTTTACCATCTCCTTATGATGTCTTTGATTGCTTTGCAACTTCAACAAAAAATAGAATTGCAAGTTAAATCAATCTGTCAAATTGCCACATATATGGCCAACTTTAGCCTACGTGTCCTGGTAATCTATTGTTCACCTAGGCACACATGAATGCCTTGTTCCCAGTTATGTAGTTTTCTAAAAACACCTTTTGCTGATCTGTGTGAATGCGCAGGCTTACCATCTCCCGGGTGTCTTACAAATAAATAGATATAGGGAAGTCACACAAAATCTTATGACAAGAAGCTGAAAACATGCCCATAAGCACACTTGAGGGCCTGCTGAATAAAATGCTAAAATGGATTACTTGAAACTCAGGTTATGGTAACTAAAGTGCATTTTTCTGACCTTAGTCAGATAGCTGTTTGATTGATAGTGCCTATTGAAGTGTACTAAATGCTCTTCTGCTATAAAATTAATACGTAGTTGTGTGTGAATGGCAGTGCCATGTAGTTCACTGGCAAATGTGTACCTACTGAGTGTTCGACTGTTCCAATTGTCTGTAATTTAGGGGCATATTTATAAAGCAGTGAACGGGCCATTTGCCATTCACTACATGTTAATCAATCACTGTAATTTTGAACACATACACCAAGGTTAGGATTGGGATTAACCTGCAGTGAATGTTTGATAAATGACACCTTTGTAGCTTTATAAATATCCTATTTTCTAAAATTCAAACGTTGTTGAGATTAAAATCTGCTGTCTATGCTAGACAGTCATAAAAGTGACATATTTGACAAAACACTGTCCAGCTAGGAGGAATGCAGAGATTATGTCAACCTCAACTATCCAGGGTCTTCAAGGGTCTTCTAATATTGCCCTATCCTAAACTGTCAGGTAAATGGTCTGGAGTGCAGTTTAAGGAATATCTGTGATATTGACCTATAAATGAATTCTCATACATCTCAAATTCTCAACTTTCATTCATATTCCATTACTCCTACTGGAGTAACCTTCCTGTTAAGTGGTCACACTAATTTTAGATATCACTCAGATACCAAACATGCATATAATACAAGGTCCAGAAGACACATTAGACCTGCTAATAGAAAGATCATCCGATCTATATCATACTTGGTATCTAAGAAATCATAATTTAATACTGATAAATATATTGTGAAACCTAGTCATATGGAAATGTACATAGGGTACTTTTCATTATGGGCATGTCTGCTGGGCATAATAAAATACTCCAACACACCTACAATGTATCCCTATAACCTTTTGATTGGGTGGAATTAATTCTGTAACAACCCTCCAAGGGACAAGAAAAGATAGCTACATTAGCAGCTGCAAGCTATCAATCAACCTTCCGAAGTACTAAAAATAACTGGGAATCACGTTTAGAGGTCCAGTGATCTTGCCATATCAGATTTGTTTTAATCTTCAAGTAATCAATCAGTGGTCAGTTCAAACTTTGCACTGTACCGAGACTGGGCAGACTCTTCTTAAGCATTTTTACACTTTCAAAAATGTTTATTTTACTGTTGCTTATTTCTGTTTTGTAATGTTTTTTCTGTAAATATTTATTGCACCGATCTTCTTTTCTCTTTTATTAAAATAATATATAAAAGGCGTTAAATTAAATCTCCTGAATGCTCTAGCTATAAATTAAGAACTTTGAAGAAGCTACTGTAGAGCAAACCTTGTTACATTTCTGTCTGGGGTTGCCAGCAAGTGATACAGACATTTTTTAAAGGTCAGAATTGCAACAATGGATGCTGTGAATGGTGCATGTTTCCATTAAAACACGTGATGGTGGCTGTTGTGTGTGTGTAAAGAGTTAACTGTTAAATTGATCTTTCCCAGTGATGGTCATTCTCAGCCCACTGGTGCTTAGAATGATATTCCACAAGCTGAAAAATCTTTGCACAGAGTGAGACTGAGAGTGTAATCATCACAACAAGTTCTTATTAATTTATCTATTTAGTACAGATTTCTTTTTGAAGGGTTACTGAACCAAATATGGATATTTCAGTTGCTTCTAGATATACTTCTAGAGTATAAATCAAAAAGTCTAAGATCTGTGAAGTTCTCACAACTGTTGTGAGGAGTTCCACTCTACTTGGATATTTCATGAATTTTGTATCATGGAGAATGCAGGAGTGGGAGCGCCTGGGAACAGGATTACCAAAGCAGAAGTGAGAAACCAACACAGGTAGTACAAGGGTTATGGACTATGGCTAGGCAGGTACCTAAATAGATAAAAGAATCCAGAGGGTGATTCAGTCCACCATACTGTATCTGTTCTATCACTTTTGGGTCACCTCGCCTTTTGAAGCATAACCTGCTGTTCACTGAATAGTAAGTAGTTATTGAACCTACCCAAAAAGTGTCTTCCAAATCCATAACACTAAGTCAAAATAATATACAATAGTTACTTATATACATGTCATTATGCAATACAGTACATGTAGGAGAGATGTCATAAAAGCATATTTCCCTTTCAGGGCTGGACTTATACCCCCCACTTCTCCACCCATCTCAGGCCAGCAACCTTGTACTTCATCCCCCCAACAAGTACACAGTTTACAGCACAAAAACTAATTTACCAAGACTTATCATATTGTAACAATAGCAAAATCATAATCATACTTACAGAAGATTAACCAAAACCAAATCATAACCAACAACTCTGCAGAGGCAACATACATATAGGACTGAAACAACAGGAAAACCCAATAGAGACACAAACAGTACTGTACTGGCAAAAACATGTTCACAGAGGCATAATCAGTACCATACTGACACAAGACAGACATGTCAGTAGGGACATTATCAGTACTGTAATGACATAACCAGAAACTAATCCAGTTACCAATAGAATATAAAATAATAATATATTTTATAGTGCAAGTATGCACAAACACATACAATTGCACACACATTAAAAAGGTGGCGGACTTCAGGACTATTGATTTTCAACTGCAAACTATATGTAAACCACAGTCTCCAAGGTTATACGCATTGTCTGCTTCCCTATAAAAGTAATAATCATCACATTCAAAATTCAATTAGCAAATTATAAAGTCAAATACTTGCAAGAAAAAGAATTGTAAAGAATGTATTGAACTATTTAAAATGACGCATGCATCCAGTTATTCTATATGAAGTATGTGTCCACTGATTCACTGCATATTTTTTACCTTCACCAGTTATGTCTGTACTATTTGTGTGCTTATATTGCAAGCTTGGTTTCCTTTGAATACCACGTAAGAGCACAGTGCTTGGTATTCCTACATGAGTAAACTAGCTACATTCTGCGCTCATCTTCAGTATCCCTCTACCCAATAGTGACTGTATAAATCTCCCAAAAGACATTAAGAAAATCTCATACATAAAATGCAATACAATAAGTAAATCAGTCAATCAACCAATAACTAAATAAATAATCAAATCCATAAGAAAAAAATATATAAAAAAGGATACATTTCATATAGTGCTCAAACCAGTTATAAACATATAGTGCAATTTCATAAATTCCCATACATTTCATTAATGTCTCAAGAGATATTTACAAAATCTAATGCACAAAATGCATTCTCCACATAAATACATAAATCACTCCAATCAACAATCATAAATAAATATGAAATAACAAAAATAAACTTAATTTACTGCACAAACCAGTTGTATACTGTACATTTAGTAAAATTTCAGATAATGAGTTGATACACCTAAATGGTTGCAAGTCCATAAACTATATCAGTGTCTTTTTGACAAGTGTACAGGCTTCCACACACCATTTAAAGTGGTAGTACCTAACAAGCTTCAAGGTGCAACCAAGTGGCTCAGAATTACTAAATTGGTTTGTTTGACTTGTTACAAAAATGACTAAATCAGTGTAAGGTTGAGGAAAGTGAAAAGATAATGCTGGACCTGTAGGGTTATCTCGTTGGTATTGTTATCTTAAAGTATTGATGTTGATGTAAATGATCTGATTACTTGGCAGGATTCCTCTACACCCCAGAGGATCTCCACAGTATCCTTGACTTGTAGTATAACTAAGCAAAAATTGAAATTGAATGCCACACCACAGCTAAGATGTCCAGATACAACTTTAAAAAAGTCAGGGGTACAATCTCAAAAGAAGCCAACATGTTTTGGGGTTCAAAACTGCCCCCTTCATCAGGGCTAGAAAGAACATAAGATCTCCATATCTATGTGATATCAATACAATATCCCCTCCGTGGTGTCATATTTATAACCAAATAGTCAATAGTATTGGGAGTGTCAAAATGAATACACAAAGACTTCAGACAGATATGAGATTACGAACAATAAACGATACAGTTTTTTATGAAATTGCACTCTATGTATTTAGAAGGTTTTGTGCACTATATAAAGTGTCTCTTCTTTATTTTATATTGTTTTAATTATTGTTTGCAGTGATTTATTTAGTGATATATTTTCTGTATGAGATTTTGTTAATATATCTTAGTTTATGAAATAAATTGTATATCAAAGTATATGAAGTTTTTCCTTTTTATTTATTTGGTTTTTATTGGGGTGGTTGGTTTGCTTGTTTATTAATTAACTTATTTGGGGGAAGCGCAGTATTTTGTATATGAGATTCCTACATGACAAGCATGTATCAAAGATCATGTAATATTGATCCAATTGAATAAATACTGAGAGTATCCCTTTAGAGGCAATTTCCCAGTGCTCCTATAAATATTGATGCCTACAGGAATTCTTAATGATATATTAGATCCGCCTTATTTGGATGTAATAGTCATTGATACCAACATCAGTGTTTACTACCAATTTCAGTCCTGTTATTTGCCGTGTCCAATACACTATATCATAGTCCATGCACACTCTGTGATTTTTGTGTTTTTGAAAACATCCTTCCAAATATATATATGAATAGTAACATGACAGGAGAAATGTTCATAATTCTCCAGGGACATGTATTGTTAAAGTTTAATGGATATCCACTGGTGAGATTTTTCACACATGCCTATTTCCACAAATCTGCATGTATAAGCAAAAGGCAGTATCCATAAAATTTTTTTTTTTTTTTAAAGAATGCATGTGCTCATATGAGGTATGATCTCAGGAACTTTATTTCATCCATAAGGTAGGTTGTTTCTTAATGGCAATTGAATCAAATAGAATTAGATTTTAGCAGAGCCCATAATGTACTTAAGCTGATAGCGTGGTGTTTGTGCAGTGCAATCATCAAAAGTTCATGCATAACGCTAGCAAAATAGGAAAAAGGTCCTTGGAATTTACACGTCCTGCTAATACGTTTCACCAACGTGATGTTGCCATTAAAAATGGTACACTTTTAAAAATACCCAGCACAAACATCGGAAAAAGTCACCACTCATTTTAATTCACAGCTACATATAACGGGAAGCAATGTGGCAGTGCCTACACCAATCACATCAGCATGAGGTGACCTATGATACCTAAGGTGAAGGGAACCATGACTATGGGCACACATCAGGCTAAAAAAAAAAAGTTATAAGTACTGGGAAGTGGGGGTGTTATATAATCATAAAAAATAGCAAAATTGATACCAGAAGAACAATGTATCCATAAGTCAAACATCCATCTGCTTTCAAGCTGAAACAAATATTGGCATCTTGCTACCTCCAGGTGTGGTGTAGTACAGGCCATAAACATTCAATAGGAGGCTGTAGGAGTATAGCAGATGTGCCAAAGCTAGAATTGAGACCCTTGGCATTAGGTACATTTTTTTTCTTCCACTTCAGATGCTGTGGAATAGGCACTTACTAAAGGATGCTGCTGAAGAGTGGCTTACACTTGACCCTACTAAGCATTATGCCTCAACAGCTTGCTGGCATTTTGCTGCCGCATAGTATAATTGAGGTGCTGCTCCTACCATATGTTGTGGTGCAGATTCATGTGTCCCCTCATGCATGTGGCATCCAAATTACTGGTAGTTTCACCACGTCTGATAGGCTGCTGGCAGAGGCTGCAGACCACAATGGTCATGTCAGCAGTAGATGTGTTAAAAAAGATAGACTGCAGATCTCCGTGAAGCTGCTTCTTCCCAACTTCCCCCCCTCTAATTGCTGGCAATCATGTACAGTCTGACAATTTCTCTTACCCATTCTCCCCACTGCTGGAGCCTGCTTGGCATTAAGCTGCAGTAACATCACTGCCTCTTGCTGCTCCCTGTTTAATGTCCTCTCCCTCTATGGTCTTCTATTCCTTACCGTCAACATCTGAAATGAGGAATTCTTGCATGTGACCAAGATCCTCCTTTTGCAGAAAGTGACTCACTGTGTACTGAAATAATTCTGCCAAATCCTCTGTGTCAATCTATGGGCTATGACCACTTTAGCAATATAAGAGAATGGAGAAAGAATAGCGTGCCACCTGACCTAAGTTCAAAGACCAGAATTGCATTATTGGTAGTTGGTTACTATGGTGGCAAAACCATGCATTCGTTCACCATGTTAATAAACTGTGATGAATGGATTGGGTTAGTCTTGAACCCATGCTTGACCTGGAACTTATTCCTTTACCATAATAACATGCAATAATTATATGACCTTTGAACAGAAATGTTGGTGGACCTGTGTCCAGAAATGGGCACATAGAACGTTCACCACATACTGTACCTAAATACAATGTAGCGTCTGTATTATCTTGTCACTTTTGGGCAGATGTGTCAAAACATCAATGGTAGATTTATAAAAATAACCCATCCTTTTTTATAACCAATGACAGTGTTTTCACAGAATACTATATAATTCAATGTGTTGATGGGAAACTAGTAATGGTTCTCGTTATATTATCCTCATTAGGTTTGTTTTGTAAAAGTTTTCTTGGGATCACTCTTTTTGAATGGGATTCTAGAGCCTTTTTAGGCTCTTGTCAGATGTTTGTATTTATATACTGTAAGTTTTACATCCAACTTAAATAGGTCTACGCTCTTCAAAAAGAACATAAAAACTCTAACTGAAAGTATAGGCATCTATTTGACACCTTTCTGCAGGAGCATGTGGAAACACCTCATTCTATATGCAAGATTTATTGATACATCAATCCAAATGACCTTGGGTTGTCAAGGATTGAACTTTTCTTAGGTGAACGCGATATACCTCAACATGACCATAATAGGTTCTTGTCCAAATTATTATGATTTTTACTTACTCATAGTGTGTTGCTGTTTGTGGGAAGATATTTTCATCCAAATGCCCTTGCTGCCATGGGGACTGCTTGTGCCTCATTGCATGCAAACCTGTTCTTGAGGGAATGGGAGAGAGAGGTTTTCAAGACAGAGGACTTATATATATATATATCTGTATCGTGGCACAGGTACATAGATGATAACCCTCCTCTTCTGGAATGGAACCACAGAAATGTTGCAAGAGTTTGTTAAGATTGTGAGTGATAACTCATAGAATTTGAAATTTACTTTGGCTTTTGACACGAAAAGAGATCATATTTCTGGACATCATTAATTGAAACAACTGCAGAGAGTAGTCTGCCTACCTCCTTGTACAGAAAATCCATGCTGGGGAACACCAACCTGAACATGGAAAGCTAATATGGTGGTCCTAATATTTAGTGGTCCATAATATCCCAGGTGGACTGTATCTTAGGGTTTCTCTAAACTGTACAAAATTTGTGTTTTTTAAGAGAAAGGTAGACCTCAGTCACATATAAAACAGAGAGAATCATTACTGTGTTTTCTCATCAACATATTGAATTATGTAGTCTTTTGAGAAAACATTGGCACTGATTATGAAAAGATGATCTCTAAAGTGGTCTCTTCTGGTCCAGTGTTTAGAGTTTGCAGCACCTTGTCCATAAGAGTCAAGATAACCTGCAGTCACTATGATCAGAGTATTTTTTCAGGCTGTTATAAAACCAAAGGTACTTATATATGTGAGGCATGTAGTATGTTGTTACTCTTTCTACCCAATGGTCAGACGCTTATGACTTTTCCTTATGCCAATTGTAACATTAAGAAAATAATATATTTAAAGAAATGTCAATGTTACTTCTTCTGTATTTGCACAACAAACATTTATTTTAATTCATATATTGGATCATATTTATGATGTGACATTGGGGAACCTATATTGCTAATACATGCCGGGTTAAAAAAAAAATTTTAAAGTATGTATTCTCAACTCACAAACTACCTTATAATGCTCTCTCCTCCAAATATCCAAATTTGTATTTATTTATTTATTTTGCTGCTGTGATCTGAATTCCTGCTAGAGGGTGGCTACATTTGTTCTCCATGGTCCCACTGTAGGTAGGAATGTAGCAACCCTGTCTTGCTCTCTCCCAAGATGGACTAGGGACTATGGGATTCGTAGTATGCATAGAGCAGTGCACGTGATCACAACTATCATGCACTGTTTATTCCAAACAAATGGAAGTAAGGGGGGAAAGGAACTCATTGAGGATGTTACAAGGAGGCAGAAAAACACAATAAGAAATTATATCATGAAAACTAGATTACAGGGCCATTAACTAGTAGATGTGTATGGATTATTTTTGGATAAAAAAGATATCACTAATGTCTCTTTAAGATCTCTGTAGCTTGTCATGCAGTGTTTGAACATAAAAAGAACACCTAAGCTTACCTTTTGTGCTTTCTATAGAGCATATGGGAATCTTCGAGGTGAAGATTTTAATAAGATATTGCTTCAACATGTATTTCTTTTTGCTCTTTATCCTTTGCAATCAATTGATACAACCAGAAACATGCCCTTTGTTTAAATTCACTACACACATGCTGCTGGCATGAAGGATGGAGGTCCTACTGTAGAGAATACCTGGGCAGTAGTTTGCAAGCAGCATTAACGGTGATGACATGCTTCTGACAACACTTCCCTGAAGGTGGCAATTTGATTTTTGTAATAGTGGCTCTGGAACCCCAGATATAATTTTGACCACGGATTTAAAAGTGCGGGTGGCAAAGTGTCACCCCTGGTCCCTGTGGTGCCCTAGGCCTTGGCCTATGTGGCCTAGGCTAAAATCTGGCCCTAGTCCCTCTTCATAGTTACACAGCTCTGAGCATCTGATTTGTGCTATACAGGTTATTAACCCTGCTTCAGCAGATGGTATGGCAGGAAACAATAAATACATCTACTAAAGCCAGCCATAGACGGTTTGAAACCAGCAGGGACCAGTTGAGATTCGAACCATGGTATGGGCAGGCTGAATGTAGACAAGTTGATTGATTGATCAACTTGGGTACAACCAGCCTTCTGGATTTTACATGCAATTGTTACTAGCTGCTGTTGTAGCCACTAGCAATAATCACTGTGTTGTCCCAGCGGTGGGCAGGAACACGACTGCATGGGAGGCATTCACGTCAACACTGTTTGTGTTTATGGGGGAGTTAAGCAATTTTTTTTCCTGCAACCCGCTGTTGCAGAAAAGAAATTTGCTCCATCTATTGCCTGCCTAGCATTCTCTCTGGTAGGAGATCATATAGGGACTTCTCTTGTGAAGTAAGAGGTTTGCTTCAAATTGTTGTTCAATGCATAGAGCAATAATGTAAATTGTATAACCATTGTACAACTACAATACCTGTTTTTGTTTCATTAAAACATCTTCTGGTTCCACTAAATTGTCCCTGTCTTTCCAGTGGCATGTGCATTTTATTGATTTGCTTTTGAAAGCTTTCAAAACATATAGTACATGAAGGATGTTGGCTATTTTCTAATATGGTTCCATTTTATATATGTGGTTTTAATTTGGAGACCTTGGAATTGATCTTAGGTAACTGGATAGGCAGGAGATAAATGGGTCAATTAATCCAGTCAGTCTGCTGTCCGCAGAATCAATATTAAGACGTATCATTACAAGCATAATTTGCAACGAAGCAATCATCTCGATGACTACACATGTTCTTATTGCTACAAAGACGTGTAGCTCTTTCTGCTCAAGGTTGTAGTTGTCAGGGACAACTTATAATTGTACTCTCTGAAGGACTTTCATGATTTTGATTTTGAGTTAACACTATAATATCTTTAAGTGGAAGTCAAGGATTTTTCATCTGTATCATTATTTACTTCAGATTTCCCTTTCCTTTGACATAACTGCTCTACAATCAGCATATATCAGACACTAATTCTCTGCCTATATCTGGGGAAAACTAGCAACCATTTTCAGGGCTACCACAGCTTCATTCCTACTGGAGGAGGAATTCTCTAGTGAGATAATTTCCTCTCCTCCTTTCCCTCTGTACATAGATTGACAGGATAATGCCTTCGTATGTCATGCTCAGTGAGTGGTTTTCATAGCAAAGCTCCTTATAGTTTGTAAGGTTAACTCATTGGCCAAAAGTGGGTGTTATTAGGGTAAATTACATTTGACATGAATGCCTCTGGGTGGCAGTATATAAGAATCCTTAAAGCGGTAATAAACCCAAAACCAAAAATGTAATTTATTGCAGCTTTTTTAATCCTTAATTGTGATGGCTGAATTATTTTTCTTTTTTAGGTTTATTTACCTTTGTTTTCTCCTGGTGATCTGGACAGTAACACACCTCCTGTATTAGAGTGCCCCCACTCTGGATGAAGGAGCGCAGGGGCACCTTTAGACACCAGAATTGTCATATAAGTCTGGACTGAAGGGAGTGTTAGATGTACTAGCAGATTTAGAAACACAAACAAATTGAAGCCAAACTCCAGCTCACACTGCAGTTACACAAGTAGATAAAGCAATAGTTTTTATTTTCATTCGGGATAAATGTTTTACAAGAGTAAAGCTGATCATTGTAAGCACCCCTGTCAGTGGTAAATGGTTAGTCTTAACACTACAACTGCTATATTTGCTGGAGAGCTTGATCTTTTGAAGAACAATAGACTTACTGGCTGGATCACCATATGAAAATAAAGGAAAGAAAGCCTAAAAAAGAAAATGTATGCAGTCATCACATCTAAGAATTGGTAAGCTCCAATATAATAAATGTTTGCTTTTGGGTTTACTATTTCTTTAACGCATGTTGCTAGATAATATTATTATTATTACAGGTACTTATATAGCGCCGTCAATTTACGCAGCGCTTTACATATATATTGTACATTGACATCAGTCCCTAATCCTCAAGGGCTGTACAATCTAAGGTCCCTAACTCACATTCATACATACACATACTAGGGCCAGTTTAGACAGGAGCCAATTAACCTCCCAGTATGTCTTTGGAGTGTTTAGATAGTTTATTAATGACCCACATTGCCGTTGACCCTGTGCTTGCTTCCAGATTCATCCAAGCTTCTGAACTTAGACCTTGCTTTGAGCACTTGTATATTATCTTCTTTTGGATTGGACTGATTGCTCTACTGGCTTGATACTGGACTCTCGTTTAGCTCTTGTTCCAGTATCTAATTTGGTGGCTGATTCTCTGGTTTTGATTCCTGGCTTGTTCCTGACTCTGACTCTGCTTTGCTACTCCATTTTCTATCCAATTGTGGAGTTGAGCATTGCAAACCTGTGCATTGCATCCCTGGAGTCCATTCCCACTTTCATTGGCTCTGGGGAAGATCCCAAGAGTGTTTCTTGGGATCTGACCTTCAGGTTATCCCATTTCTTCCACTTGCAATCCTCAAAGACAGCGTTCCTCCTGCCCATCTTACATGTCCACAATGGACACAGACCAACACTAGGTTCAACTCTAGTTCTAGGTTTTCTTCTTATTAGAATTACCTACAACCATAGCTTTACTTGCCTTACCAGATACTCCTCTAACTGGAATTCTCACACTAGCTGCTACCTAGTTATTCTAGCAGTCCCTGATACAGTGTCTGGTGAATACAGGCGTACCTCGGTTTTTGAATTTAATTTGTTCTGCGGGACTTTTTGTATTGCAAAAGATTCGTAAACCGAAACGCAGGAATGCATTGAAAACCAATTAATCCGTTCCGGAGGTCAGAAAAATGTAAAAAGAATAGTCTTTTATCTGTTCAAAACTTTTTATAAAGTGCACTTTAAAGCCATCAATACTGTACAGGGACATGATTAAAAATTAATTTGTAAATGCATTGAAAACCAATTAATACGTTCCAGAGGTCAGAAAAAAGTCCAAAAAAGTTTTACATGTTCAAAACTCTTTTTAAAGTGCACTTTAAAGGCATAAAGGGACATGATTAAAAAAAATTTGTAAATGAATTGAAAACCAATTAATTTGTTCCGGAGGTCAGAAAAAAGTAAAAAAAAAGTCTTATCTGTTCAAAACTCTTTATAAAGTGCACTTTAAATGCATAGTATTGTACAGGGACATGATTAAAAAAATTTTTTAAAAGCATTGAAAACCAATTAATCCATTCGTATTGTGAAAAAAATGTGTAAATTGAGCCATTATTTTCAATGAATTTTCTTTCATAAACCGAAAATTCCGTTAACCGAGGCGTTCGTAAACCGAGTTACGCCAGTACTTCAAGAATAAACTAAGTAGAACAAGACACAGCCTGTAAGTTGAGCCTGCATATGTAAACAGCAGAAATCTACACATGCATATACAGTACATATACAAATAGAAGTTGTACATAAAAAGCTAGGTTTTAAAACATACTGAAGATTGTTTTCACTAAAGCCTGTTTTACACAGGCTTCAGGTTGTGTAAGAGAAGTGTAAACAGCAAGCTTCGAGAGAGCATTTACAGAACCTTCAGCAATCTTTGTTGAAGCTTTTTAACTACCATTCAACACCAGTTTGTGAATGCTAAATGCAGATCCCAATGGGAGGGCTGACTGCTACTTTAAGCAAGCAGCTAGCAGGCTTCAGCAGGCTTTCAACAAGCTTCAAGAAGTGCTGAAGCCTGCTAGCAGGTTGTTTAAAGTGGCAGTCAGCACTTCCATTGGGGTCTGTGTTCAGAATTTACAAACTGGAGCTGAATGGTACTTTAAAAGCTTCAACAAAGCTGGCTGAAAGCTCTGCAATTGCTTTGTGAAAGCTTACTGTTCACATTGCTCTTATGCAAGCTGACGTCTGTGTGAAAGAGGCCTTGAGTTGACCCGTTTCAGATCCTTCTAAAAATGAGAACTTGACATAGTTTTATATTTGTAACAATATGAATTCCTACTTTTATACTGTTAATACTGTGTTATCTCCTGCCCTAGGTCAGTGATAACACAAAACACTAATATAACTGTCAGTTGTCAATGGTGCTGTCAGATTACATGACAAAAATACTTTGTTATTTGAGATTCCCAGTGTTAGCACAGAGCAGAGACTGTTGATATGACGGCATGTTTGGTGACATACTGTCTAGCACTGAGCCTACGCCCTTAATCTGAGATGTTGAGAATCCAAATAGCTGTTTCAGGGAGGTAAGGCTACATTGGTAGCCTTATAGACATGTGCACGCCAGAATTTTCCGTTTAATTTCTGATGCATTTGTTCATTGAAGAATTTTGTTTCCTCATATTCGTTATATTTACCCGATTTGTTTTCGTTTACGAATTAATTCCATATCTTCGGCATTTGTTTCGCATATTTGTTGGTCTGGGTGGATTAAACAAATTTTGTAGTTTTTACGGACGATTGCTATATATTGAGTATATTATCAAATCAAAAGGGTTTGATATTTTCGGACACTAATCAAACCCACCAAGAGAAATGGCATGAGCTGATTGGACAATATCGACTGGCGTCATGTGCATCCAATTTAATGAGCATCCAGTAGGAATGATATTCAGATCCATTCGTTATCTGAATCCAAGCTATCAAACAAATTTAAAAATTTAATTCCCCACAGGCGTGAACTATTATTGCATCATATGACATCATTGAATGAAATTAAGGAAACTAATGCATTCGTAAATTTCATTATAACTTTTTTTTTCATTTGTTACTTTGTCCATTCGGAGATTCCTATACATCTGAAGTGCTGAAAATCAAATTTTTGTCCGAAGAACTAATTGAAACAAAATGCACCTGTCTGTATAGGAGTTTAAGAACAGAGAACTAGAAGCAAATTCCATATATTTGGATGGTTATTTTTATGCCTGGCCCAAAGTTTGTCCATGTTTATAAACCCAACCAGATTTTTTGGGAAATCACAAGTTTGGTAATCACCAATTCAGGAGTCAAATGATCGGGGCTTTCATGCCATCCCTGTACATGTTAATGTGTTGTGCTATTTATTTTTAAAGTAACTTTAAATAGTGACTTGTTAAATTATCCCTAAAAATATTCTCAGTGGTGTAAACTATAGTTTAATATGTTAATATGTTGACACATGGAAAAAACCTACTAATTCCTATCCAGAGATAATGTCACAATATGAGCACTAAGGGTTGTCATTAATTGAGGAGGTAAAAAGATGCAGCTATGTAACATTACTTGTTTCCTGTACAGCCAGGTAATGGCTTTTACATTTCTGACAAGCATTTTTTGGGAAAAAAGGTCACAGCCGTCAGTTTATGAGAGCTATGCTAATCTTACCCAGCTGGAGACAGTTCAGGAAGACAATATTACAGCATGATAATTGGGAGTAAAGTATTTATAATTCAGTGGGCAGGGTATGGTATTGTGCATAATACAACAGTCACCTAAATGGCACAAAACGAATCTGGCCATATGTACATGTACATAAACATGCACAAACTCATTGAATCTTTAATTAATATTCTGTGTGATTCCAAGTATATGTCACGGATGTCAGTCATTGACAAGCAACACTGGTAAAGCAGAGTGACTGTCTCAGTGGTCTTATGCCTAAAATAGCTTATCCTAACTCTTGAGAATGCCTACAGGCAATGATCACCCCATCTTAGTTTCAGGTCCAGGAGACTGTAATTAGACTGACAGATGGCATACAGCAATAGGCTGGAGGGAAGAAAGCACATACTAGTTTGTTAGGTCAGCTACAAACAGGCCAACGAGAGACAAGACTAGTAAGCAAGTTGCACTCAAGGTGAGACAGTTGCCAGCAGGCAGCATTGTAACAAATTCTTGGCCAGGTCTTAAGAAACCCCATTATTAGAGGTCATCTGCAACTCAGTTTTCCAAATGTTCTGTTTTTGTAAGAACTTTATTAAAGTTCGTTTTTTGTTTTTTTTGTTATGTTTTTTTTTGCCTTAAGCAGTTTCAATGCTTTATTAAATTATTTATTTCTATGATTTTATCAGTCTAACGTGTTATTTAACACTCTTTATTTGCTTTAAAGAAAACAGTACATGTTACTCTTCCCATTAGTCCCTGTCCCAATGCATCTTACAATCTAGTCAAGTGATAGTCAGCTTACATGATATAGGGTGCCCCAGGTATGGCCTCTAACATCAGCAAAGAGTCCCTTATAATATTTAATAAACACAATGCTATAGAAAGCTGAAAACTACAGCCATGCAACAAGAGATAGTCAGATACTGCAGACATACTTCAGGAGATGATCAGAGAAAACAGACTTGCTATAGAAAATGTTGGGAGATTGAGGACATGCTTCAGGAGTCAGCCGTGCTGAACTGGAAATACTAGAGGTCATTACTATTTCAACTCCTTTGCAAGTCAAGTGTTTTCACATTTCTGCTGCCAAAGATTAGCAGATTTTAAGCTGATCTGTCACTTGTATTATCACAGACCAGCAGGCTTTCGCCATAGCTCTAACATGTAAGGTTCTGGTGTTACCGGTTATTCATGGTAGTTCACCTGCTTTTGATTCCATCAGATACATGTCCCATCCCAGCCCAGCAAGGTTATCTCCATTTCAATTAAAGCTGGGCTCATTCCCTGTGTTTCCTAACGTCTTCACTTTTCCAAGTGATTACAAGTGGGAGACAAGTGGGAGACAAGAAGAGAGTGTCTCTGACTTTCTGTGTGAGTCTGAGTGGTCCCAAGACTCTGAGTTTCCTAATGTTCCTTTAACCGCCCCCCCTCCCCCTTCATTGTTCCCATTGACTTTGCAAGTGTCTTCCATAGCTTTCTAGTGTGATCTCTGTATTCCCAGTGTCATTTATCCTATCCACAGTGACTCTCTGTTCCTGTGTGCAACCTGAAACCTAGTACATCAGCCAGCTCCCAGCCTTCCTGCACCTTCATGATTCACTGTGTTTTTCAGCCTACCATTTGTTACCAGCACCTGTGCCCTTCAAGTCTGCCTCTTACTTCCATACACTCTGTGCATTCCTAGTTTGCTTCCTATTCTGTGTCCCTGTGTACTCCAACCTGCTTCTAGTGATCTCTGTGTCTCTGTGCATACCTACCCACTTCCAGTGCCTTTGTGTGTTTCTGTGTATCCTTTTAGCTTGGCTGTATGCCCTACTGACCAGTGATCAGAGTGTCTCAGTGCTGCAAGGGACTCTTACCTGCTTATCAGCACCCAGTTCCTAGTAGCTACCTGCTCATGGGAATCAGAAGGCCACAACCTGGAAGTCATCTGCACCTTCAGGAGCTCCCGCCTGTTGTCCATGCAAGCTCACTGAGTTCCCCCACTGGCGCCAATGGTATCCTGTCTATCCAAGACTCCTTGTGCACTCCAACTGTATCCAGCACACCAACATCCCCTGGGGAACCTATGCACCTCCCTGTTCTTTGTATACCCATCACTCCTGTGCTCCAGCACCCTAGTCCCCAGATGGACTACTGCCCACTCATTTTTTTGTGAGTTCAACTCCCCTGCACTGCAAGACACTTCTGCTAGTACCCCTGCCTTGATATAAGCCCAGCACCAAGTTATTGCAGCAAAGCCCTGTACTCTTGCCATTCCTGTGTGTCCAACATTCTTTGTTTTCCCATATCCTGTCCTAGTGCTTCTCTATCCCCGGTAATCTGTAGCCACACAGCATGCAGGCTGCACAAAGGGTTCAGCCATATTTGACATGTGCTCCCCACAGCCCCCTAAAATTACTTGTACAACATTTGATATTTCTCTCAGCAAGATCCATTAAAAAAAATAGATGGGAAGAAAAACATAAAATAGGAAAGGGGTTTACAGTACAGAAAAAATAAGATTGAAGGAATGTCATGTCTCTTCCATGCACATTAATCCGGTGCCGGGTTTTGCCTCCTGTCCAAGTTGCTCAGGTTCCTGCCTATCAACCCTGAACCTAGGTATTATTAAGCCTTTACACCTGTATGTTATTGCCCGAGCAATGCACCTTCACGTGGAAGCCGTACCACTCTGGTTCCTGTGGTGGTCACCACCGCTTGCGTATTCCCATATTCTGTGTGTAATTTGATTCTGTCATTGTTCTCAGTGTTTTCCCTCTGGCTGTGTAGTTACGTTTCCTTTGGTTTCCTTCTTAATTTCCTGTTGCTGTGTGTGTCCTCAGCATTGTTTCTTGTTGTTGTTTGCCCTGGAGCCCTTTCAAGGTTGCTGAGTCTCTCTCTCTACACCATTGCTTAGCATTCCCCACTCTCCTGTTCTTTACGCTTGTTCCCTGTGTTCCCTCCCCTGGCATCTCTTCCTAGCTTGCCTCAGTAGGTTGCCTTGGTTCCTAGTATCCTGTGCGTTCCCCGTGTCCTTCCAACATGCTATTTGGTTGCACTGTGCTCGCACTGGTGTGTTAGAGAGCCACAACCTGGATGCTGCCTCGCAGTGCAACATCCACACCTCCAGTGGCTCTGATGAAGACCAGGTGGCTCCTTAGATCCTGCAACTCTGACCCCCCCCACCCCCACCCATTTGCGTGTGGTCACACTGATCCTGCATCTCTGAGGACCAGTACCCGGGTACACCTGTTTAGTTGTTTCCACTGGCCTGCTAGATCTTGAGTTTACAGTCACAGGTGGTCTTATCCTCTGAATGTGACAGGAAATAAATCAACCAATGGTGTACCATTAGGCATTCAGGGTAGGTTATTTTCTTAACCCCCTCCCCTCATGATCCATGACAAAATATTTTTTTGTAATAATCATGAAATTAAATAGTGATGTACTAAATAAAATACAATTCAACAAGGGCTTAATAGACATTGAAGCATGGGGAGACATTGAAGCATGGGAATAAGCATGGGAATAATAGCAGTGTGAGTAGACATGTAGCAAAGCTGTTTTAGTAGTAACAAGCCATTAGAATAGTTATTTCCCTTTGTCTTCATTTGCATTTGGGTGATAGCCAGATGAGTGCATAACATTTTAGACTTCTGCAATCCCAAAAGACTGCTTGAGGTATGTGTTCAATATTGGATGATGCAATTATGTTTCTGAGCCAAAAGAGGATATACCCTAATACATAATCAACAGGGTGCACCTGATGGGAGTATTATACTTGATTTAAAGCGGAGCACCACCCAAGAAAGGAAGTTCTGCTTTAAGGCTTCATCCACCGCTCCCCATTGAGGATTGGCACTTTTGGGGAGCAAGGAGGGGGGTACAGGTACCTGCTCCCACTTCCGCTGCAGTCGCCTAGGCAAAGTTTTCAGCGTATATAGAAGCACTAAAGAACAAAAGAACAATAGGTACACATATCCAAGTATGATAACATTAAAGCTGTGCATGGAGAGATATTTGGCTGGTTCAGCAAGGTTTGTGTGTCGCCCTCCCTGTTTGACAGAAGTCAATTGTTAGATCAACCACTGATGAATGGACATGCTGGAAAACTTCAACCCACTGCCTGATTGGAAAAAAAAACTAACAATCTATGCCCAGCCTAAGCATGATATAGCATGAGTATTAGCTACACTGTTAATACCAATCCATATCCAAAAGAATACATACATAGACATAGGTAAAGTGAGTGATGTTACTAAATTCATACTAAAAGATGTATTCAGAATAGAGCATTGGGAGAAAGAGCAGAGCCTGATCTTGGTGAAAATAGAGAAGGAAAAATCCAACATTTCAGAGGTGAAAAAAAACCCTTTCTCAAGAACCTCTTGTCCCAGTTGTGGAACATGCTTACACAATTTGCATCAGGGCAGCAGCCTATATGGGTTGATTTCCTAAAACTGGAGAGTGCAAAATCTGGTGCAGCTGTGCATGGTAGTCAATCAGCATCTAACTTCAGGCTGTTCAATTAAGCTTTGACAAAAAACCTGGCAGCTGATTGGTTTCTATGCAGAGCGGCTCTAGATTTTGCACTTTCCAGTTTTAGTAAATCAACCCTAAAGTCTCCATCAGGAGTATTTATTACAGGATGACATTGCAGGAAAGTAGTTGAGAGAAAGGAACAGACTCTTATCATTTTATGGCTGGATGTTTCTAAACAAGAAGTTTGAGAGGAAGTCACACTAAGATGACAGTTGCTACCAAAACCGATATTTCTATTTCTCTCTTTTCTTCAATATGGACCCCACAGCATTAAAAACTTGATAGAGGTTTCAGACCTTCATTACTCTGTCCAAAACTACAAATTAAGTTTTGACTGGAGTTTTAAAGGTGGTCAAAAGCTAAAATGAAACTTTAAAAATTATTTGCCTGCCTGTGCCTTCACAAACAAGTGTTTTATGGGGATCATGTTCAGAGGGGATCATATGATACAGTAGTATGGTGTAGTCCTAGAGGGATTTGAACTCAGGATTTCTGTGGCAAAAGATTACCATACCTAAGGCCTAATGCACACTGGACTTCTACCCCCATTGCATGAGACTCCACCATTTAAATGCAAATGGAAGGCACAGGTGCACCATCCAGCCCCGCTGTCGGCGGCCTGTAAAACTCTATGAGAGGCTGTCAGCTGCTTTGGCTTGATGGTGCACTGAGTGGTACCAACATTTAGGGCCAATTCACACTATAAAAAATGCACACTGTATGTATTCTGGATACGTTTTTGCTCACAGTTCACACCACACGCAGTTCCGGTGCAGGTTTGATGCAGTTTGCTGTGTTCCAGTATGGTTCTTTGCAGACAAAATGCAGCATGTTCTACTTTTTTCTGCACAGGAAACTGACTGGAACTGACTGCACTAATGTGAACCAGGGCCATTGGAATAACATGGAAAACACTGTGCATGCATTTTTGATGCAGAAAAAAAGTGTGAACTAGCCCTAAGGGAAGTATGTGTCCAGAGAAGAATGTCCGGAACACAAGCAGTCTGTGGTCCGATCATTCGTCCCGTGGCGCACACTGCCCTAAATGTTAGTACTGCTTGGTCGCCATCCAGCTGCAGCAGCTTTCAGCCTCTCATAGAGGTTTTTTGGCTGCCAGCAGTGGGGCTCCTGTGCCAGATGCTCCTGTGCTTTCCGTCCACACCTTACTGTTGGAGTCTCATGCAGTGGGGCTAAATATCCTGTGTACATGAGGCTTAACAGTGAATCTGACTACAGGATCATGCTTTACTTCTCCGCTGATACAACTGTAAGTCATAGCAAACTGGAGAAGATCCTTTAAAATAATTAGAAATGCACAGAATGAATAGTACCTTAGACCACCTCTATGAGTGACTTCTGTAGGTCCTGCAGGTTTGGCATTTAGAGTCTTACATTTTTCTTACAATGAAGCTAAAGAATATTATTTTGGCATAAGTAATGACTGACTTTATTTTTTGTAGAAAGTTTAATTACTGAAATCTCTGTAGTGTTACTGATCATTAGAGCCAGATAGATAAAACACAAGCAGCAAGAATTCTCCATTTTGCATTTCATAATTCATTTATTCTTAATAAATGATGTATAATGACCTTTAAAACCCATGCAGGAATTTCCTCCTAGAAGGACAGGAAGTGTACGGATAGGAATAGAGGAAAACCTTTTAGCTTATTATTTTTAATTTTTTTTTTTTCAATTTTTGTTTTGCATTATGATTGACCTTTCATTCATAAAGTAGTGTAATATTGTAATTTATAGTGTAAACTATTTTTTCAAATATTAGATGAAATGTAATTGTAAGGGTCTGACTACTGCTCATGCTCTGCAGAAACCTTTTAATAGAAGATTTATATTCTTTGTCTGTACTCATCTTGCCCTAGGACTTATGTACCAGAATATCAAAACTATTCCTTAGCGTGGGGGTAGAGGTTACATGAGGAATGGTCAAATGCGCCAGAGGCCGAAACCACATTACAGCAGATAAGGTATCAGGAAATTAGATGGATCACAGGCAAGCCAGAGGTCAAAAACAGATAATATAGTACCACTGGGTCCAGACAAGACAGGGTCAGCATTTAAGACAGCTGTCAGAACCAAATTAAAAAGTAAAAACTGGAGTAGGTACAAAGATAAGTCGAGCAGTGAACAATTGTATGTCAGAACAAACATGGTTGTTAATGAAGAACACAAATCACAAAGCTAGTAGCAGTTAAACAAATTAAACTGGACTTCTTCTGTAATGTTTCACCACCCCCCATCATGGACATTCAACCTCTACCTTGACACTCTCCATTGTGAATTGGGATGACTGAGTTACCCTTGTGACTATAAATGCTCAGGTGCATTTCTGACACTCGCAAGCAGTGAGGGAACAACTTGAATGAGTGGCTGAACATTTTCAACCTCAGAGAAAATGTCCAGTTGAAGGTGACTAATGATTATGAGCTATACCTGAATGAACTGTATGGCTAGATGCTAGATTTGGTGGCGGTTCTATCCCAGGTACAATCCCATTGCAAT
This sequence comes from Staurois parvus, assembly GCF_062004578.1. Taxonomy (NCBI): domain Eukaryota; kingdom Metazoa; phylum Chordata; class Amphibia; order Anura; family Ranidae; genus Staurois; species Staurois parvus. The sequence continues at coordinate 7,101,121 of NW_028317801.1, read as the reverse complement.
TCAATCTGAGGAGGCCAGGCAAAGTGTTGGATCATCAAGCAGAGGAGTAGTCTGTCTGCAGGCCATGGTCAGGACTGGGGGCAAGTAGGTGGAGTCATTTTGCAAGCATAAGGTCAGCACAAGCAACATATGTAATAGTTGCATGGGCACAAGTTAAGGGATGGTGGAGGTCAAAATGGAACTGGAAATCAAAAAATGACAAGCCACTTCAAGACACCAGAGATAAACTGAACCATTTACATGGAGGCAGATTATGGTTGAATACTAGAAGAAGCTGATTCATAGCAAGAGTAGCAGATGAAGATATTTTCAGGACTGACTCCTAAAAAGTGCTCGCAAACAGGCACCTTCACTAAGGGAGTGTCTTGGTGCAATCAGCAGAATTTATGTAAGCTGCACTGTTACATTGGACCCACAGTAGAACACTGAAGCTACAGAGCGTGTAGCAGCATTACTCGTTGTAGCTACATGCACTGTTCACATTTGTTCTGCATGTGAGTGGGCAGGCATTTCAGCCAGATAAACATCTGTCTTGACTTCTACTCAAGGGTTTATCAGCACAAAAGCATTAGTATTCCTAGTCTTACACAGAAGCATAAAATAGTTTTGTGAGCTTTAAATTCAAATTTTTTTTTCATTTAGACAGTTTATACCAAAGAGAGGAACTGAACAGTATGGCATTCTGTATCTTTGAGGGCCTTATGGCAAATTCTTCTTGTATTTAATTTTGTCATTTGTTTACCAACATCCAGTATACATTACAAAAGTTTAGGAATTTTTATGTTATCCAAAAACAACATGGTAAAAGTAAGCCTTCCTCTAGAATACAGAAGAGTGTGCTTTACGCATGCTTTGTTTTGATTCTGACTTTGCCTTCCTATTTCTTATTTAAATTGCTTTTTTTGTATCTTTTTCTGGGCTTACTACACATAAATGGAGACGATTGTGACATTGCCGTATACTTTGCTGAGCATAAAAGCCCGTTCATCTGAATGCCAGTCATGTTTCCTGTTCTGAAAGCCTGCAACCCAAGGTTGGTGGGATCACCCTATAGGCACAGCAGAGCTGCACAGTTAACGCACCACTGAGCAGTCAGAGAATAGAGCCAACTCTGTAGAAAACCTTAACACTGATTAAATGAGGATCTCATAATTGCACTTTTTTGCATCTGCAGGCCGTTTTGCAGTCTATCAACACCTTGTCTCATTATGATGGCAAAGTACAAAAAGGTGACTTCAATCTGAACAGTCTATGGCGGTAATTAAAGTATTTTACATAACTTTACTTTGCAGGGCTTGCAGGGTTTCTGTTGTGTCAGGAAATATAACTCTTTCTGAGCCTGGAAAATGTTGATCAGGGATAGTTTCAGTTGGGTTCATTAGCGGATAGTTTGTAAAACTAAGACAGTATTTCAGGCTCTCAACAAACTGTTACAGAACATATAGTGCCGTTGTTTGTAGCATGATAGGAGGAGTAGAACAATTCTCCATAGGCTTCAAAGAAAACTGTCAGTTTGGTCACTGACCTGGAACAGGTATGTTCAGATCAAATGTCAGGGCACCTCATATGCACAGAGCTGTTTCAGGTCAGTAACTCACCAAGTATTAAAGCAAGGATAAGGATAACAGTCCTAGAGCTTTCAATGCCATTATCCATGTTTCTGCATTGACAGGCTATTTGTAAAGTGGAACCCCAGGCAAACAGCTAAATACAATGTTGAAATACAGTACATATAGGTTTCCTTACAAATAATTTGTCATTTTGGTGAGCCATTGTTGTCATACCCTCTCCCTCACCTGCAGCCAAATACCCTCTCCTCTGCTAGCCCATAAGAGCACTCTAAAATTTACTAGATCAGCAATACTTTATAAATCCGCTCCCTGCTCTGGTGAGCAGACTGAAGACAAACTGGTGACTTTGGCTGCCAAATTGCTGAGCCAGGAAGATAAATAACTGGATTGGAAACTGTAAGTGACACCTGTCTGGCTCTACAGTATGAAAAATTCTAAATAGTTTGACAAATAAAACAGTAAATACATTTGTATTTAAAATGTGAATTTAGGTCTACTGTCCCCCTTTATTATGTAAAGTGTGACTCTGAGCCCTGATTCACATTGCAGCGGTGCGGGTGATCCCATGTGATTCGCAGAGGAACCGCACCACAATCCTGTACAAAATGAGAGTGTACAATCCAAGCGCACACGTTCTAGCGTTAAAAATGGCTGTGTGTATAAGTGGGTGCTGCAGCGACCGTTGGCTGAAACTGAACAGAATCAGCAAGGGAGAATGTCACCAGCACACCGAGGATCACCAATATTGGTCCAAAAGATTTAATGAATGATCACATACTGTAGTTACAGCAAGGCAACGTTTCGCAATCTCGCAGGACCCCTTCATCAGGCATATGACCAACACATGCCTGATAAAGGGGTCCTGAGAGACTGCGAAATGTTGCCTTGCTGTAACTATGTGATCGATCATTAAAACTTTTGGACCCATATTGGTGATCCTCATTGTGCTGGTGACATTTTTCCTTGCATTCCTGTACAAATCACATGCGATTTGTATGCAGTGCGATTAGAGCCATACATTTTGTATGGCTCTATTCGCATCGTACCCACACCAAAAAATGTGCAGGACCTTTTTTTGGACCGCACTAGAATCGGACCGCATAGGTATTCACACCTATGCGATTCGATTCTGCACATCGCACCGAGTTTTGTGGACAAATGGGGAGTGTGTCGTTAACTTAACATACACACCCGCATCGGTCAGTGTGAATGGGATGCAATTGTGTTGCGGTGCGGAATTTGCACTGAAAACGCTGCAAATTCTTCACCGCATCAGTGTAAACCAGGGCTAACTGGTGGTGCTCAATAAACCTGTATAATATTAATAATAATAATGTGTTCATACCAGGGTCCAGACTGGCAGCTTATGCTCAGAGGTCTACACAGGGGGTCACCTGCTTAACCACTTGATGTACAGGGCTCTGTACAGAGGGCACAATCTATTTGTTTCTCCCTGAAATGCAGGGAGAAGGAACACCCAGTAATTTAGTATTACATACATATTACATGCATTAACATTTGTTAGGCACACACTTGGCCCCTTAATTACCTCAAGATGTTAAGCCCTTCCCAGCCAGTGTCATTAGTACAGTGACAGTGTACAGCATTATCACTGGTTACTGTATTAGTGTCACTGGTGATGTCAGTGCCAGTTAATCAGTTAGTGTACCTCCCAGCCAGCATCAGTGAGTGTCAGATTGCCCCCCGCGCTATCACAGTCCCACTCTCAGGCTAGGTTCACACTTACCTGCAGTCTGTGGGCTGGTTGTGGGTGAAGGAATCACAACTGTTCCCTCACCTGCAGCCAAATACCCTCTCCTCTGTTAGTCCATAAGAGCACTCTCAAACTTACTAGATCAGCAATACTTTATAAATTAGCTCCCTGCTCTGGTGAGCAGACTGAAGACAAACTGGTGACTTTGGCTGCCAAATTGCTGAGCCAGGAAGATAAATCACTGGATTTGAAACTATAAGTGACACCTGTTTGGCTCTACAGTGTGAAAAATATCTATAAATCACAAGACTGGTTATACAGAATTATAAATAGTTTGACAACTAAAACAGCAAATGCATTTGTATTTAAAATGTGCATTTAGCTCTACTGTCCCCCTTTATTATGTAAAGTGTGACACTAACTGTTGGTGCTCAATAAACCTGTATTATAATAATAATAATAATAATAATAATGTGTTCATACCAGGGTCCAGAGTGGCAGCTTATGCTCAGAGGTCTACACAGGGGGTCAACTGTTTAACCACTTGACACCCACCCGCCCACATTTTACTGTGGGCAGGCGGCTCATACAGGCACAATAATGTACATTGGCAGTGATTTCCCTGGCTGACTCCTGCTGTGATTGGACACAGCGGAATTTTGTAAACAGATTTTAGCCAATGATTCATGGCTGAGACCTGCTGATCGCCTGTGTCAAATCAACAAGCCCACAGGGCTCTGTACAGAGGGCACAATCTGTTCGTTTATTTTCCCTGAAATGCAGGGAGAAGGAACACAGAAATTTAGTATTACATACATATTACATACATTAACATTTGATAGGCACACACTTAACCCCTCAATTACCTCGAGATGTTAACCCCTTTCCAGCCAGTGTCATTAGTACAGTGACAGTGTACAGCATTATCACTGAGATTAATGTATTAGTGTCACTGGTGATGTCAGTGGCAGTTAGTCAGTTAGTGTACCTCCCAGCCAGCATTGGTTAGTGTCAGATTGCCCCCTGCGCTATCACAGTCCCACTATCAGGCTAGGTTCACACTTGCCCGTAGTCTGTGGGATGGTTGAGGGTGAAGGAATTACAACTGTTCCCTCATCTGCAGCCAAGTTGCACTGCTTTTATTAATTCTGAATGTCAACCTCATGCATTTCAGTCCGCAGCACGTTTGTGGGTGTGGGAACCGCAGGTAAACCGCATGGTCTTTTTGACCATGCGGATGCTTTTAAAAAGGTACAAACACCCTTTTTCTTTGGGACACATGGGCACAGCAGCCCATTCAAATGAATGGGCTGGCATGTCTAAGCAAACGTGGGGAACACAGCACACAGTAGTGTGTACCTAGGGTAAGTCGCTGATCACCCTCATTACTAGTATGATAAAAAATTCCCACTATATATACCATAATTTGTAGACTCTATAATTTCCGACCAAAGCAATCAATATACACTTATTGGGTTTTTTATTTTTTTACCAAAGACGTAGAATACATTTTGGCCTACATTTATGAAAACACTAGATTTTAAATATATAATTTTCATTTGGGTACAGTATTGCATGACTGCGCAGTTACCAGTTAAAGCATTAAGTGATAAATAACAAAAAATGACCTGGTTGGGAAGGGGGTAAAACCTTTCCGGAGCTCAAGTGGTTAAAGTGACTCATGCAATTCCTTTTGCCACCCCATCTAAAGCTGGCCATAGATCGTTCAAATCTCGGCTGGTTCAACACAGACCGGCCGAGATTTGCAGCATGAATGGGCAGGCTGATTGTACACAAGTTGATCGATTGATCAACTTGGGTACAACCAGCCTGTCGGATTTTAAATGCAATTATTACTAGCACCTATTAGAACCAATTAATTTACACATATTGGGATTTTTTTTAGCAAAGACATGTAGCAGAATACCTTTTTATTTTTTTTATTTTTCTACTGGACATGGTTAATAGCAAAAAGTCAAAAACATTGTTTTTTTCTCAAAATTGTCACTTTTTTTTTTTTATAGCTAAAAAAATAAAAAATACACAGGCAATCAAATACCACCAAAAGAGTGGTGGAGGAGCTGTGTCATATTGAAAAGGTTAAAATGGAAAAATTTAGGAAAACTTGTAGTCAGTGGCTGGCCTTTAAAACTACTAAAAGATATGTGGATCTACTTGGAATTTAGGTAAATGAGTATTGAGGGGAGCTTGTAGGAGTGCCCACAGAGAACGGGACAGGAGGAAGGGAACACCGATGTAGACTGTTCGTGACGAAGGTTAGAAACCAGGAAAGTGGTGCGGTTTTAGAGTTTTAGGGAATGTGGAGGGGTGAGGGTGGGATGAGGGGGGCAGGGAAAATACAATATGAGTTATTTGGGATGCATGGGAGAAGCTTGTTATTGTATATGTTTTTTTTTTCCAACTTATGTTTATTTGATTTTTTTTTGTATTTTAAAGGAAAAAAACCTAAAAAAAATATAATAAACAAAAAACAAATACTACCAAAAGAAAACTCAATTCATGGGAAAAAAGAGCGCAAATTTAATTTGGGTGCAGCGTTGCATGACCGCGCAATTGTCAGTTAAAGTAACACAACGCCGTAATGCAAAAGAAGGCCTGGTCAGGAAGGGGGGTAAATCCTCAGGAGGGCGAGTGGGTAAAGAAGCAAAAATCTCTTTAAAGGCAATGCGATTTTTGGAAAGTGGCCCATTTAATGATATGCTTTCATACCCAGGTGTAGCCACAAAATGTCCGCAGTAGAATGGGTCTCTGTTGTTCCAGTTATGACATATTAACTACATGTATAAGGTGTATTTTTGAGCTCTGTCTCTGTTTTCAGAGCTGTGTAAAGTGTTGGTTCACTTTGACAGTTCTACAAATCTCCTCTAGGGCGCTGTACTGAGAAGAGTGTTCACTTGCCATAATGTGCCTGACTGAACCATATTAGAGTTCACCGGTAACACAGATTGGGAAGATCCTCAGTTGTTTTTTGTGATTTCTAAAGGGAAAATATTACAGTAGCTCAGCCGGTGACTCAAAATTCGGCAGCTGAGACTTTCTAGAAGAAAAATAATTTTACCTTGAATAGATTATGGGTTAGCTAGCGCTTCTGGTAAATCTAGTAATAATCTTGATGGAAAACTGTACTGCAAAAGCTAGAAAATAACATGGTTTCCTATAATGAATACTATTGATTTTCCTGCTATTTGTGCAGCACGGGCCTTTTGAGCAGACCCATGTCAATAGCAAACATCATGCCTTCAGGAGAACATATCCCAGACATGGTAGGGACCCACATTCCCATGAGCAGAATCAAATTATTTCTCTTCAAGTAGAAGTCCATCCTAATTTTTGTAGTGCTTGGGTAGAGCGATCTAGGTTTGCAACCTGTGCTCTTTATGGTAGAGGGGACAAGGTTTAAAGTCTTTGTCTGTTTGGGTAGAGAGGGCAAGTTTTATGACTTCTGTCATATTTTTATTGCTGTTTGTGATTTGTGTTCCCATTGGAGAGCTTTTCCTTCACTTACTGTCTTATGACCATGCAGGAAAAAACCTCTATATTGTGTGATTTGTAAAAACACACACACACTCCCACACAAAGATTTACTGTAAATAATATTTTATTATCTTTGGCTTTAAAAAATAAATTTTGTGTTAAAGCACTGATAATTTGGCCTTTACATATGTATTTCAGTGGCATTTATATGATATTGTGTCCATACCAGAACCAGACTGACAGTTTATATTCAGAGGACCAAAGAATTAAAGTGGTTGTAAACCCTTGTATATACCCAGTGAATGACTGGCCTCAGGTAATACACGGAGATTAAACAAATCCTCCTACACAAGTTGTACCTGTTTATGTGCAGTCTTCACTTCTCTACATTAGTTCAAAGTGCTACATTTATAAAGGTTGCCTGAGAATTCAGAAAAAAGGGGGCAGCGAGCTGAAATTATACATTGCAGAGCTCAGTGAGGAGAACTCTGAAAGCTGATTGGAGGAAAGGGACACCCCCCCTCCACACAGCACACAGGAACAGAGCTGAGGCTGTCAATCTGCTTGAGCTCCCTCCCCTGTCACCATTTTTCTCTTGGTGTCAGGAAAACTTGTCAGAAGTGATTCATGCGGATAGCAGAGGAACAAAGCAGCAGACAGAAATGACATGTACTGCTCTGGATTGAGACAAGTATAGAGAGATATGCTTTGTTCATATTTCATGTCTGAGATTTACAACCACTTCAATTGCTTGAAGTGACAATTCCTTTTGCTACCCCTTCTAACGGTACCTGTGCACAGAGTCTGTTGTAAGCTCTTTATTGCACCATTGCTAATTTTACAGTTGTAGCAGCTGCGAAAACTCTAAAAACATACATAACCATCAGAGATAGGATCTGCAATGTGTGTACAATAAGTCAGCCTGGATACAATGACATCAGTACTCCTATCCTGATTAGCTAGATCTATTTTTTCCTTGTTGTCTGGTACAGGGATGAGCTTGGGTTCGGTCTGAACCTGGAGGTTAGCTGTATTATTGTGCCAGTGAGCTGTGGATAGGAGATTCCCCTCCCCACAGCTACATGAATACAAAGAGATGGTGCCACGTTAGGCCTTGTTAGATCAAGGATGTCACAAGCATCCCTACCCCTTTGTTTCATGCGGAGAGGGAAATCGCCAACCTCCAGCTCCTTGGGCAGGCAGAGATGCAGTCATGTGACAGCTTCCCATCGGTTCAGGCAAACTGGATTTGGACCGAGTTTGGATCTGAATCTAGCTTATCCTGCAGATTTGCTCCAATGTGCATCCTATATTTATTAACGTTTTTATTTATCATTCCAGTGGAGATATTCATATGTGAGAACTGCAGCAGCAATGTGATACATGTATCCACTGGAATAGTAATCATCCTTGCATGCATGAGATACACCCATGTTCAGAAACGCTTATGCAGGTCATACATGAGTCAAATTCCAAACAAATGTTCTTTAGAAAATCAGAAATTTTGTGAGTTTTGCAATCCGATGGTGCCAGCATTGATTTTGAAATTCAACCAACCAAGCCTTCAATTTCTTCTCATGTTGCTACAGAAAAGAATTTTCATGGCCAAGAACTTTCTTTTCTCTCCAGGTCATGTTCATTTCTTTTTTGTTTATATTTTCCGCAGGATTTTCCAATCATTGATTCAAAATTCATTCCTTCAACAAATTTCCAACATGCCCGATCACTCAAATTCAATGATAACAGGAAAATTGTCAGTTTCTGTGACCAACTAATGGTGCGAAATTCGAACGAAAATTCTTAGAATTTTCGTTCGAAAATCTTTTCTTTCGGAATTTGACCCATGTATGGCCCGCTTTAGTCTAAGTTCACATGCTATGTACGTTTAGTAGAGCCTCTGATGGACATACTTAGGTCAGTGAGATTGCACAGCCTAAAGACATCCATACATGGGTCGAATTCCGAAAGAAGTTCCTCTCGAAAATCTTTTCTAAGAATTTTCATTCGCATTTCGCACCATTAGTAGATCACGGGAACGGCCGATTTTCGTGTGACCATGGAATTTGAGTTATCGGGCATGTTGGAAATTTTTTGAAAAATGATGGGAGAATCGTGCAAGAAATATAAATCTGTGACCTGGAAAGAAAAGAAAATTCTTGGCCATGAAAATTCTTCTAGCAACATGAGGAGAAATTGAAGGCTTGGTTGGTCGAATTTCGAAATCAATGGTGGCCCCATCGCATTACAAAATGCACAAAATTTCCAATTTTCTAAAGAAAATTTGTTCGGAATTCGACCCATGTATAGCCTGCATTAATGTATGCAGTTTTGATCCGAGCTTTGTCAAGCCTGAAAAAGTAAAATCCCTTTTAGATGTGGCAGTTGGGGGGGTGCTTTGCAGGTGCTGAGAACGCAAACCTCCTTTCATTTCCATGTGAACATAGCCCTGCTGACAACCTGTGATCATACTAGGTGTCATGCAGTGTTCTACAACTAGAGTTGCACACAAAGTAACAGTAAGCCACATTAAATGGAGTAAATAATCACACACATGATAAACAAGGAAGCTGGAGACAAATTTGTTACAACTTCACAGATCAAGGAAAGAATACAAAGTAGGCTTCTGTAACCTCGTATATATAAAATGCCGAGAAGATCTTACTTCATGAATGAATACTTCTTTTGGCCCATTCATGCTATTGCATTGCAGCCAGTGTGCCTTGCTGACAGATGGGTGTCAATGTGCAGCTCATGGCAATGCTCAGAAATGGTACATGCTACTCCTACTGGTGTGTTTGTTGTATTAGACAGCCCAGTCAAGAAATGGGCTGCCTTAAAGTAATACTAAAGTCTTGTTTTTTTTTAAATAACAAACATGTCATACTTACCTGCTTTTTGCAGTACACAGAGCAGCCCGGATCCTCCTCTACTAGGGTACCCCGCTGGTGCTCCTGGCTCCTCAATCATGTCGAGTGCCCCCATAACAAGCTTGCTATTGGGGCACCTGAGCAGGCATGCTCCCGAGCCACGGCTCTGCGTGTCTACACAGAGCCGTGGCTCGGCCCCATCCCCTCCCTCTCCCGATTGGCTCCCTGGCTATTATTGACAGCAGAGGGAGCCAATGGCTCCCGCTGCTGCCTCAACCAATCAGGAGTCCCCGGAGAACTGAGAACTCATGAACATCCCCATATGGAAGAAAAATGTATTTGAAATTTATGTTAAAAATATTCTTCCCAAATATATCTCCATATATTGGAAATGCTACAATTTTGCCCATATTCAATATATTTCAAAATGTATTTCGATAAATATATACTGTATGCTGAAATGCGTTTTTATTACGAAATATATGAAAAATATTTTTACAAATACATTTCATATATACTGTATGTCTTTAAAAATACAAATTTACATTTTTGCAATGCATTTACAAATATATGTAAAAATATGTTAAAATTACTTTTTTATATGTTAAAAAAAATCTGAAGAATATATATTTTTAAAAAATATATTTTTAAAAATATATTCTTCAGATTTTTTTTTTATGGCTAAAATTATCTCATTTCTGATGATGAAAAAACAGCATTTGGATATGGAACAGTTAAAAACGCTTCTAAATGCAAACGCTTATAAACGCGGTTAACCATTCACACTATATAGGTAAAGGACACACAGTGAGCGCTCTCAAAGAAACAGCAGCTGAACATCCAGGATAAACGCATGTAAAAATCCTCAGTAAAACATATATATATAAAAATGCAGCGCTGTAAAATGATCAAATCATGCAAATCAACACAATAATAGTCCTGAAAAGGTGCTCAATAATTCCCAGTGCCAATGGAAAGAATGCAAACTAACCAGAAACGCATTTAAAATACGCATGTGTGTAAGAAATCCTGGAGATTCCCCTCTCTCCCTCTGGTCAGAAAATGGATATGTGCTGAAATGGATGACGATGACGCCCTCTTGTAGGAAAACAAAATCCTGCAGGTTAGGAAGCTCCCAGGATAGGATATTCTTCTTCAATGGAACCAGGGCTGGGATTGAAATCACTCTGTGGCTGTGAAGTTGGGAGAAAGGCCCCTCACAGAGAACACAGAGAGATACTCATAGTGTAGTATATTACTTCAATTGATTTAAAAAAACCAAGTAAAACATATAATCAGGTGGCAAGTGAAAGTGACCCACTGACCCTCTTAAAATTATAGGTGGCTGCCGGGCCTCCACATGGCACCGGCGGCGTAGTGTCAACGACGTCCACAGGCTCCTCTGACGCTTTTCGTGCGCACGCACTTCTTCTGTTGTAGAGCAAGGACCATCACACTAGTTTACAAGCGCTTGACGTTTGAAACGCTGATTAAATCTACTCCTGAACACAAGTTTGCTGCGTTCAAAAAAACGACTGTACACTCAACTGCCTGTAAATGACTGTAAACGACTATATGTGCATGGACACATAGGAAAACATTAGGGAGAGTTCAGGGGCTGCTGAAAAAAATGCAGAAAAGCTCCTGAATGTGAGTTTCAGCTGCAGTGTACATGAACCCTTAACGACATAAGGCATTAAAGTGTCACAAAGATAGAAATGGTGTCTGCAGTTACCTTTGTTAGGCAAAAACAATTCTTTTTTGTGCTCCTCTAATTCTGCTTTCATGTGTTACTAATGGTTTGACTTCTCACACTTTTGGGTATTCCACCTCCTTTTTTTTTAAGCCTTGTCCATCTGAGTGTCTCAGTGGACTTGTACACAAACCCATATTGTTTCTAAAGTGGACAAACTTGCTGTGGGACTGTAATGCAGGTGCCTCAAAGCATTACTTGCTTTCCAGAGTACCTGGGGGTCCCCAAAATATGGAGTGCCTACTGTGAAAATCAAAATACGTAGCTCTGTCATTCTGTCCGACCCCTGCACTGTCTTGTTAGTCAGTGGAGCCATTTATCACAAGAAGAATGTGTAGGAGAAGGTACAAGAAGGCGTAGATTGTAAGCTCCAAGGAGCAGGGCCCTCTAATCTCTCTTGTATTGAACTGTATTGTTACTGTACTGTCTCCCTCCATAATGTAAAGCGCTGAGCAAACTGTCGGCGCTATATAAGTCCTAAATAATAATAATAATAACAGGTAGGCACTTGGAGGTGCCTTCATTACAATTCAGCAGCCAGTTTATCAATGATAAAAAACAAGGCTTAGCTCAAAAGTCGTGAATGTCAAGCTCTTTGTAAAATGAGCCAATGAAAGAGTCAGTCCGCTCAAAATGAATATACCATTTCTGGTTATATGCTAGTGGGTAGAATAAACCACTGGCCTCTTATATCGCTCAGGTACTGGAATTATTATATCTGTGCATGCAAGTTCCCAGTCTACCCACTTGCTGCAGGGGCTTTCATGATCCGTGATTGGATTTAAAGTGCTGTGAAAAAGTATTTGTCTCTTCATAGGGTTGGACAGCTTTTTTCCCTTAATAAATGAAATAATCATTTAAAAACTGCATTTTGTATTGGCTTGGGTTATCTTTATGTAATAATAAAATTTGAATAATTTAAGTAAATATGCAAAACATCACCAACAACAACAAAAAAATTAGGAAGGGGGTAAATACTTTTTCACAGCACTATATATATACATTTCACTTTACTACGAATGCAATAGTACAGTAACTTTCCTTCAAATACAGAAGTGAAATTCCTTGGGGGGGAAAGAGGCTTCAAAAGTTTGCAAGGGAATATACAGTATTTAAAACAAATAAATAATTCCAGCAGTCCTGATTTATGAAGATAATTTTTGGGTGAACAGACCCTCTCTCTATGGCATGAGTTTAAGATAGGAGTACTTAAAATTACTAACCATTTTCTCGTGTATGGCCTGGTTTAACATCTGACCTTGTCTGTAGGGCTTGCATTGTCACATTCAAATCCGTTTTTCTAATGAATCATTTCCTGCATTGGCATGAAAATCAGTTTGGTTTTTATCTTTAATTAAATCCACAAGTTGCTATTCTGCTGTTCTCCTGGTGGATTTTTTTTTAACTTAATTATTGCAAAAAGTGAATTATGTTAAAGTTCTTCACAGCACCATATTTTAATATTCTAATTTATAATTCATTCTTTGCTATTCTTTTTAATTGGGTTAATCATTTTAAGCTTGCTGTTTAATTTTTTTTTCCTATTTGTAAGTGCACAGCATCTATAATTTTAATGGGCTGCATTAACAAGAAAGCTGTAAAATAATAAAAATAAATGCCTGCATCGTGACTCAATATGCATTTTGTAGTTTATAATGCCTGTTCACATGTGTTTATTCAGAATTATATATAGGAGTGTTTGCATTCCAGTTAGCTGTTTTTTTTTTTTTTTTCTAAGCAGACTGTTTTTGCCTCCATGCACATTAGCATTTTTTAAGCTTCTAGAAGCTATTAGCACTTTTTTCTGCTCCTAGAAGCCAAATAGTGGTATCATATTTCACACTATTTCAGACTAGTAGCGTTTTTCAAGCTTTGGCCTTTAGGAGCAGAAAAAAAAGAGAGTTTTTGGGAGCGTTTTTCCAGCAGAAAAAATGCTGAACGTTCCCCCAGAGGGAATACACAGAAAGACCTAATAGTAACCAAACTCAGGTTAATTTTTTAGGAGAAAACAAGGCACGGAAAAGAAGTGCCATAGACGAGGAAAACGTGGAGGCAAGAGGGTCAACAAACCTCAAGAAGAGAAAAATGTAAAAGATTCAGGGATTTTTAATCTTAGTGAAACAACTTTGACTCCACAATTAAAACTGTTGAATAAAGGGCTAAAATTTGCACCACAGAAGCCTCTTAACAAATTCCAAACATATGTGGATATTAGAAAATATGTGAGACAGCTTTCTTTAAAAAAATATTTTTTTAATAAACCAGTGGTATATAAAATTGATAATCATCACTCTATCAATTCCAATCTTCATAATGCATCATTGTTCAACCCGCCACCACAGAATAATACATATATTAATGCATTTAGAGATACAGTGCTAAAAGATCTTGAAACAATAAAACCAAAAAGTATCAATAAATATGACCCTAATAGAAAAGCCATTGATTCGCTGCTGGAACGAAAAGACTTGGTGATACGCCCAGCAGATAAGGGAGGGGGAGTGGTAATTTTAAATAAAACTAATTATGTAAAGGAAGTTTTAAATATTTTAAGTGATAAGGACACATACCTACCACTTTCAAAAAATCCCTTAGTGCAATATACAAAAGCACTTAAAGTCATTATACAAAAAGGTCATAAGGACGGAATCATAGACAAGAGAGAAAAATCTTTCCTATGTCCAGTAGCACCTAAACTTCCTATTATGTACATATTACCTAAGATCCATAAAGATCCTCTTAACCCTCCAGGAAGACCGATCATTAGCGGTATCGGATCTCTCTCCTCAAAAATTGGGGAGTACATTGATCATTTCCTGCAACACCTAGTGACCAAAACCCCAGCATATTTAAAAGATACGAAACAAGTATTACAAGCTGTTGAAAATATAAAAACTAGTACATCTACCTATCTTGTCACAGCTGACGTGGCGTCATTGTAGACAAGCATTACCCACACTGATGGGAGGGAGGCGGTTGAATTTTTCTTAAATGGATTTGATGATATGCCAGTCTCACAGAAAAGTTTTATCCTATCTCTTTTGGATTTTGCAATGACATGAAACTATTTTTGGTTTAACCACCAATTTTATTTACAAATCAAAGGCGTCGCTATGGGGGCAAAATTTGCCCCTAGCCTGGCGAACCTTTTTATGGCCAGATGGGAGGAGGATGTCATCTATGCCAGGGAATGGCCTGAACTTTCTTTTTATAGAAGATATATAGATGACATCCTCCTCGTATGGAATGGCGACAAGCAGACTCTTTTAAATTTTTTTACTACTTTGAATTTTAATACTTTAAACATTAAACTCACTTTTAACTACAGTCAACAAAGCATCAACTTCCTTGACTTGACTTTAATAAACCAAGATGGTGGTATTATAACAGAATCTTTTTTTAAAAAAACAGATAGAAACAGCTACATCCCTCTAGACAGCTGTCACCACCCCATCTGGTTACAAAACATTCCAAAAGGGCAGTTTTCTAGAATAAGAAGAAACTGCACTGACATTAATACTTACCATAAACAAGCATGCATTATCAAAACAAAATTCTTAGAAAAAGGATATGATGAAAAAATGCTTAATCAAGTAACGGGAGAGATTGGTGGATCCGACAGAAGTCTGATGTTGAGTAATACATCTAGACAAAGACCAGAGAGGATCTGTCCATTCATCACTGATTATTCAATTCAGCATAAAGCTATAGCCAAAATAATGAAAAATAACTGGAAGATACTTAACCACTTCCAGACCGGACACTTTTACCCCCTTCCTGACCAGGGCAATTTTCAGCTTTTAGCGCTATCACACTTTGAATGACAATTGCGCGGTCATGCAACACTGTACCCAAATGAATTTTTTACCATTTTTTTTAGATAGATAAAGCTTTATTTTGGTGGTATTTATTCACCACTGGGATTTGTATTTTTTTTGCTATGTAAATGAAATGTCAAAATTTTTTTTAAAAAAGTGTTTTTTTTATAAAATTTTGCAAATAAATAATATTTCATCATAAATCTTAGCCAAAATTTATTCCGTTATTTTTTTAGTAAAAAAAAAAAAAAACCAAATTAGTTTATAAGCAAACATTATAATTTTTAAACATTTTTTTTACATTTTTATTTTATTTTTTTATATTATTATTATTATTATTTTTTTTTTTTACATACTGTCACCCTAGCAGTACAGTGTCACCATGGTGACACTGTACTACTTGTGGGGGGTGATAAAGATTTTTTTTTTTTTTTTACACTGATTGCTTTTACACCCATATAGGATGTAAAAGCAATCATTTCTCTTTCTCTCTGTGTGCATTCCTGCACTCATTGAGAAATACAGAGTGAGCTGTGATTGGTCACAGCTTATCACATGGTACAAGGCTTTTGTGAATAGCCTTGTACCATGTGATCTCTGTGATCATTCACAGATTTCACACATAGTAAGCAATGATGTCACAAGTGACATCTTGCTTACTACTTTGCATGTGATCACTGATTCGCCAATCAGTGATCACATGATCGGGACCTCGTACAGAGGTCCCGTCCGACGATCGGTGTTTCACTGTGTCCGGAGGACACAGCGGGCACCGGATCGCGGTGCTGTGCGCTCCCAGGGAGCGCGCACAAGCAGGGTGCGGGGAGGCCGTTTATAGACGGCCACCCGACCCTGCAGTGCCACCGTCCGGCCGTTTATATACAACGGCCGGTCGGGAAGTGGTTAAAGCAGACCCGATACTGAAACAAATACTTCCAGATAAACCTGAGATCACTTTCAGGAAGGCTACATCGCTTAGGAACAGGATAGCTCCTAACATTATGGACCCTCCCAAACAAGTCCGTATTTTTCCCAATATGAAAGGTTTCTTTCCCTGTAGGAAATGTGTGATCTGCTGCAGTAGCAGATATACGGAAAAACACACGCATTTCAAATCAACATCAAAAGGGAATAACTATGAAATAGAGGACTTTATCACGTGCAATAGTAGATATGTTGTGTATTTATTACAATGCCCATGTAATTTACAGTATGTAGGACGAACAGTAAGACGGTTAAAGGATCGTTTAAGGGAGCACGTTAGTAATATAAAAAAGGGGTATAAGGAGCATTCCCTGTCGCTCCACTATAGGATCCATCACAATAAAGATCCGTCTTCGTTGATATTTATGGGCATAGGATTGATCAACGCACATTGGAGAGGATCAAACAAGAAAAAAGCGGTGTCACAATTAGAATCAAGATGGATCTATGACTTGGGTTGTTTACACCCAAGCGGACATAATATTGAATTTGATTTGAACTGCTTCATTGACAACAGTTAGAAATTTCATGCTTTTAAACCCGAATGAATAATTTTGGGTTTTATAACATATGGTCTTAACATTTTTTCATATACATAAAAGTTTACAGAATCATATATTATGATAAAGTATATTCTGGTTTATTTATACCATATTTTATTACAGTAACCTTTTTTACATCGAATTTTATATATCGATTTTTATTTCTTATATCAAATTTTTTATATCATATTGTATTTATCGATTTTTTTTGATCAAATTTTATGAGTCTGTTCTTTTAATTTTTAGGGTTCTCGTCATTGCAATTTTAAGAAATTGTATATTGTATGTTTATTGACCTGTTTGGATTTTAGTTTTACATTAAGAGGTTTCTATCATGCATGGCTATATATACACATACAGTGGGGATCGAAAGTTTGGGCACCCCAGCTAAAAATTTGTATTAATGTGCATAAAGAAGCCAAGGAAAGATGGAAAAATCTCCAAAGGGCATCAAATTACAGATTAGACATTCTTATAATATGTCAACAAAAGTTAGATTTTATTTCCATCATTTACACTTTCAAAATAACAGAAAACAAAAAAATGGCATCTGCAAAAGTTTGGGCACCCTGCAGAATTTATAGCATGCACTGCCCCCTTTGCCAAGCTGAGACCTGCCAGTGTCATGGATTGTTCTCAGTCATCATCTGGGAAGACCAGGTGATGTCAATCTCAAAGGTTTTAAATGCCCAGACTCATCTGACCTTGCCCCAACAATCAGCACCATGGGTTCTTCTAAGCAGTTGTCTAGAAAACTGAAACTGAAAATAGTTGATGCTCACAAAGCTGGAGAAGGCTATAAGAAGATAGCAAAGCATTTTCAGATGTCAATATCCTCTGTTCGGAATGTAATTAAGAAATGGCAGTCATCAGGAACAGTGGAAGTTAAAGCAACATCTGGAAGACCAAGAAAAATATCCGACAGAACAGCTCGCCGGATTGTGAGAAAAACAACCCCAACCCACGTTTGACTGCACGATCCCTCCAGAAAGATCTGGCAGACACTGGAGTTGTGGTACACTATTCCACTATAAAGAGATACTTGTACAAATATGGTCTTCATGGAAGAGTCATCAGAAGAAAACCTCTTCTACGTCCTCACCACAAAAATCATCGTTTGAACTTTGCAAATGAACATATAGACAAGCCTGATGCATTTGGAAACAAGTTCTGTGGACCGATGAGGTTAAAATTGAACTTTTTGGCCAGACTGAGCAAAGGTACGTTTGGAGAAGAAGGGGCACAGAATTTAATGAAAAGAACCTCTGTCCAACTGTTAAGCATGGGGTTGGATCAATCATGCTTTGGGGTTGTGTTGCAGCCAGTGGCACAGGGAACATCTCACGAGTAGAAGGAAAAATGGATTCAATAAAATTTCAGCAAATTTTGGATGGTAACTTGATGCCATCTGTGAAAAAGCTGAAGTTAAAGAGAGGATGGCTTCTACAAATGGATAATGATCCTAAACACACCTCGAAATCCACGGGGGATTAGATCAAGAGGCGTAAACTGAAGGTTTTGCCATGGCCTTCACAATCTCCTGACCTCAACATAATTGAAAATCTATGGATAAACCTTAAAAGAGCAGTGCGTGACAGACAGCCCAGAAATCTCAAAGAACTGGAAGACTTTTGTAAGGAAGAATGGGCAAAGATACCTCAAACAAGAATTGAAAGACTCTTGGCTGGCTACAAAAAGCGTTTACAAGCTGTGATACTTGCCAAAGGGGGCAGTACAAGATATTAACTCTGCAGGGTGCCCAAACTTTTGCAGACACCATTTTTTTGTTTTCTGTTATTTTGAAAGTGTAAATGATGGAAATAAAATCTAACTTTTGTTGACATATTATAAGAGTGTCTAATCTGTAATTTGATGCCTTTTGGAGATTTTTCCATCTTTCCTTGACTTCTTTATGCACATTAATACAAATTTTTAGCTGGGGTGCCCAAACTTTCGATCCCCACTGTATATGATTTTATATGTATCGATATGTGTTTTATATTATATGTTTACTGACCCCATTATTTTTAGTGACCACACATTTTATGTTATTACGCACTATGAGTGCTTCTGTGTGGTCATTAATTATATACAGTTTGTGCAGAACAGTGACATCCATAATACTGATGTCATATCATGAACGTATATATATATATATATATATATATATATACATATATATCTTGGATGTTTTTTACATGTTTTCCCTTTTAATTATATATATATATATATATACATGACTATGATATATAGGTCATGTATATGTGTAAAAGGGGAGGGCACAGCCTATTTTATATTTGCAGCCGATTGGCTAATAGCGGTATATAGAGGTACATAGCTTTTATAAAATTATCCCTTATTTTACTTTTCCTCCTATTGTATATTCGTATTTTTGCTTTGTTGCCCAGTTATTTTATGGAATAGAACCCAGTTTGAGATATTGCCAACAGTTATTGCCAATAATGGACCTCCACAGCAATGACAAGAGCAATGTATATGCTCCCTCCTTCTCCAGTAATCTGGCGTCACTGTCTATAAGCCTGGAGACACAAGAGGAACATTGTTGACAAATTTCGGTCCACGACAAAATGGCGCCGGCGTACTGCGCATGCGCCGGTCGCCGGCAAAATGGTGAGCGCTAACAGCACGATTGCCATTCCTAGACATAAATAGGGGGGAGAGGATGTCCATGCTGTAAGCCCTGGACCCTTTTGACAAAGTGCATCGCACGAAATGCGTCAAGGGGGTGCTACAGCACATGGACATCTAAGCCACCACTGGTGGCCAACACTTTATTCTTGCGGTCAGTACCTTTGCCTGTCTATTTTACCTACATTTGGAAATAAAGCTTTTTATGCAGTATCACGCTATGTGATGTCCCTTATTGCTCTCTATGAGCACTACCCTTCTAGTACCAAGCTTAAGGAGGGACTCCAGAAGTTACCAAGCTTAAGGAGGAACCCCAGATGAACCAAGCTTAAGGAAGGACCCCAGAAGGGAACCAGGGAATCCGGCCAGGAGAGATCTCTAGTGAGAGTGCAGCCTAACCTGATACCAAAGGACCCTGACGCACCTGAGGAAAAGGAATTTTCTTTTCATGCGTTTTATTGAACACACTTCTGGTAAGTGCGTATTTCACGTCTACCTGTGGATTAATCACCTTGAAAAAGGAGACACGACAGAATTCGCAGATCACACTTTTTGTGTGACTTTGGGACGTTTAATTAATCCTTAATATCATTTGTACAATTTTAGATATTGATTTGATATAGCAATATTGGCACTATTAGCGCTGCACCTTTTTCTCTATATTATTTTGGAAGGTTATGTTGGTTACCTTTTAGGTGTTCTAGCAGCTTACATTCTAAAAAGTTTTTTCACCACAGTGGGCGCTCGCTATACAATCCTATATTTAGTTCCTAAATGCTACTAAACACTACTAAAATTCTACTAACAGTTTTTTTCTAGTTTTGTTTTCCTACATGTTCCATTAAAAACACTAATAAAACACTAATGCTACTAAACACTGCTACAATGCTACTAAAAATGCTATAACCAGTGGTTTTTATCCAGCATTTTTTCCAGTGTTTTTGAGCTTAAAAAAAAAAGTGCTAGTGTTCAATATACAGTATTTACAGTGTTTTTGAGCTTTAAAAAAAAGCGCTAGTATTCAAGGCGCTTTACATGATTTGTAGGATTCATTTACCCCATTGAAGTGTGAAGTGCGTTAAGGTTAGTCATCATCCACTCATGTTGGAAGGAAATTAGTATTAAGGGGACAAGAAGTAATGGGAAGTCAACAATTTTACACCTGTCAATATATGAAGAGGGAAAATCTTCCTTTAAAATTATTATTATACAGGATTTATATAGCACCAACGGTTTGTTCAGCGCTTTACATTATAGTGGGAGACAATACAGTAACAATAAAGTTCAATACAAGAGGGATTTGAGGGCCCAGCTCCTTAGAGCTTACAATCTAGGAGGGCGGGGTGAATGGTACAGTAGGTAGTCACTGTGGGGGATGGAGTGGTTGGAAGAGTAGAGGATTCCAGAATTAGCAAAGGGTGGGATAGGCTTCCCTGAAGAGAAAGGTTTTTAGTGATCGCTGAAAGGCAAGTAGAGAATCTGATAGATTGGGGTAGGGAGTTCCAGAGGATGGGTGATGCCCTGGAGAAGTCTTGGAGACAAGCATGGGAGGAGGAGATGAGGGAGCTAGAGAGTAAGAGGTCTTGCGAGGAGCGGAGTGTACGATTTGGGTGATATTTAGAGATAAGATCGGTTATGTAAGTTGGGGCAGTGTTGTGGATGGCTTTATATGTCATTGTTAGAGTTTTGAATTTTATCCGTTGGGCAACTGGGAGCCAGTGGAGGGATTGGCAGAGAGCGGAGGCGGATACGGAACGATTAGTGAGGTGGATGAGTCTGGCAGCAGCATTCATGATAGACTGAAGACGGGATAGTCTAGGAGGTAGGCCAATGAGGAGGGAGTTACAGTAGTCGAGGCGTGATATGACAAGGGAGTGAATACGTTGTTTAGTGGTTTCCAGAATCAATAGGAATACCTGTTCCAGTGACTTTGACTTATAGGGGATTTACCCTCTCTGAGATACTTCCCGTTGTGTCTCCAGAACAGAAATCTCTAGGTAAAATCTCTCCAACGGGATACCTATAAAAAAAAAAAAAAAAAAAGGTTTTATCCATTACCCACTCCAAGCAAAACTTTAAAGGTTTTGCCTAGAAATATACTTTAAAGGATAAGTTCATCTTTACAAAAAAATAAATGGACATATTTTTGCAGAAAAAGGAATGTTTATGATTTTTTCCTGTTGGAGCTTGGAAAGCATTGTACCCCCAATCAGTAGATCACAGGTGCAATGCGTGCTCCTGCAGGCATGTCCACTGGCTTTCAGCTCATACCTCTGTTTGAAAGCCAGAGGACATGTCAGTGTACTAGGAGAGCACTCATCTGCATCCCCGCAGCCCATTGAAACTACAAATTTGTCTGCCACAATGGCAGGAGTCTATAAATGAAAGATGCAGCTGTGTGGGCAGAGCCCGCATAGGCCACTGTTTTAAAAAAGTGACAGTGGGTGCGGGGAGAAGAAGCCCCACCTACTGTCACAGAGAGGGAGGATTGGGGGAAGAGGGGGAAGAGCTGGGACATGTTATATGTTCTACCCTAAGAATGGATGGAACATGTAACATATTCCAAAGGTGAACTTAGCCTCTAAATTTCATAGCTCATGACTGAGAATTTGAAATGATCACAGGCTCATGGGTCTAACTAAACTTTATAAACCTTTAGTAAATCAACACCAAAATGTTTTCCTATCTGATTTTTGAAGAACTGAGCAAAAGTGCTGGTGACTTCTATAACAGTAAAATTACTTGTGTCATTTGGAAGATTAAATCTGATTGGTTGTTGTGAGCAGTTTTGCACCAAAAATCATCTATTTAAAGCTGCTTAAGGCTGGTGTCAGATGAGCAATTCTGCCATTATAAATCAATCACCAGTGTCAGGATTGCCAAAGAGGCTGCCTGGTTATCTCTATGGAATTGCTTTCTCTGTAGCCAGATGCAGTGGGATGTTACTGGTTCGAGCATGGCTCATTTTGCTGCTTTAGCTACAGAGTGAGCAATTCCACATTGACAGACAGGCAGCCCCTTAACAAGCCTGCTATTGGCTATCTCAACAAATTGCATTGATAGAATTGCTATTAGAAACGTTGCCCATCTGACATCAACCTAAATGTTATAGCCTGTACAAACAATAAGAAAATTAGATTTTTTCCACACACTTACCTGTAAAATCCATTTCTTGGAATACATTACGGGACACAGAGCAGACCATAATAATAATTATGTGGTTTATATGCCACCTATAGGTAAATGAACACTGGCCGACCAATCAAACAGGAAGTTCTCCCCCATATAACCCCTCCTACACAAGTAGTACTCAATTTTTGTAGCAAGCAATGAAAATCCAGACAGAGGGGAGGGGCCTCTGTCCCATGATATACTCCAAGAAATGGATTTTACAGGTAAGTATGTAGAAAAAATGCTATTTTCTTTATCGTACATCACGGGACACAGAGAAGGCCATAATCATGACTATGTAGGATGCCCCAAAGCAATAACTTTGAGGGGTGGGTGACATCACAATAATCACCATCAACATCCCAAAAGGAGCTATTCAGCTGTTCGTAAAACACTGCTGCCAAAGGCAGAATCCTCCATGGCTCTGACATCCACCTGGTAAAACCTTGTGCATGTATGAACCGAAGACCATGTAGCAGCCTTGCAAACCTGAGCAACTGATGCCTGGTGGCAGATAGCCCAAGATGTCCCCCCACTCCTGTTGGAGTGTGCTTTCACCCAAAAGGGTGGAACGTTGCTCTTCAAACCACCAAACCACATCCAGGACATTCAAAGATCTTTCTTTTGCCTGAGGCCCAGGAAAGAATGAAGGCAGAACAATGTCCTGATTGAGATGAAAACTAGAAACCACTTTTGGCAAAAAGGACGGACGAGGCTGTAACACCACCTTATCCTGATGTAAAACCAAAAATGGTTCCCTACAAGAAAGAGCTGCCAACTCCGATGCCCTTCTTGCAGAGGTGATTGCCACCAAAAACAGAACCTTTCAAGTTAGCAGAACTAACGGAATCTCCTTGATATGTTCAAATGTTGGTTTCTGTAAAGCTGCCAAGACCTAGTTCAAGTCCCAAGAACACAGGGGCTGTCTGACAGGAAGAACAGTATGCATCACTCCCTGTAAAAATGTATTAACCAAAGAGTGAGAAGCAATCAGTCTTTGGAAGAAAACAGCCAAGGCTGAAACCTGCATCTTAATAGTACCAACAACCAACTTTTTTTCTACTCCTGATTGAAAAAAAGAAATTCTCACAATCAAATATTTCTGGGGGTGCCAATTTCGACCCTCACACCAAGAAATATATGCCTAGATATATGTTCCTAGAAACCAGCTTCCTAGTGTTCAACATTGTGTGGATAACCAAGTCTGACACTCCCCTATCTTTCAAGATTTGGGTCTCAACAGCCATGCCGTCAAATTCAGCGACCGGAAATCTGGGTGCAGTATAGGTCCCTGAGACAGCAGGTCTGACCGATCTGGCAGAGGCCATGGATTGCCCACTGCTAACCTGACAATGTCCATGTACCAACACCTCCTGGGCCAGGCTGGTACCACTAATATCACTGGAATCACCTTGTCTCCAATCCTGTGTAATAGCCGCGGGAGTAGCTGAATCAGGGGAAAAACATACATTAGAGAAAACTGAGCCCATGGAATCACCAAGGCATCTACCCCTATCGCAGGAGGGTCCCTTGTCTAGGGCACAAACCTGTCCACCTTGTTTTGAACCTGGACATCAATAGATCTACGTCTGAGTACCCCCAATACTGGCAGATTGCCAAGAACACCTCGAGATGCAGAGCCTATTTCTACAGAAACAACCGCCGATGACTGAGGTAGTCCACCTGCCAATTCTCTATCCCTCCGGCTCTTGGTACCGCCTTGGTGGTTGATGTATGCCACTGCTGCAGCATTGTCAGACTGGACCCTGACTGGCCAACCATGAAGCCTGGTCGTCCAAAATCACAGGGTAAGCCGCACTGCTCGAAGATTCAGGATATTGATTGAAAGCATCTTTTCCTGCAGCGACCACATCCCCTAGACTGTGGTCCCTTCTAGAACAGCCCCCCAACCCAAGAGGCCGGCATCGGTTGTTCCCAGCTTCCAAATCACTGGAGGGAAAGATCTTGCCTTTTTCAAATTCCGAGGTTCCAACCACCAATTCAAGCTTTGCAGCACCCAGGGGGGAAATAGACATCCGATATTCCAGCGCTGGAAGAATATTCCTCTGCAAAGACCTGGAACTGCTCATAGCACACTGCCTCGAATGCAGATACCATCTTCCTGATTAACCTCATGCAGAGACAAATGGAAGGATACTTCCTGCTCCTCAAACTCTGAACCTGATCTCTCAGGGCACACCCCTTCCTGGAGGCAGAAACACCTTTGCCTGAACAGTGTCTAGGACCAATCCCAAATACTCCAGACTCTGTAATGGATCCAGGACCGACTTCTCGAAGTTGAGCACCCAGCCTAAACATTCCAGAGTATGAATCGCAAGGGACACATTTTTTCACAGGTTTGGACCAGACTTACCCCAAAGTAAGATCTACTAAACAGTAGATCGTCCAGATAGCCCGAAATCGATATACCTTGAGTTCTGAGCAGCCCCAGAACTGGAGCCAGAATCTTTGTAAACACTTGAGCAGCTGTGGCTAGCCCAAAATGTAGTGCCACAAAATGAAAATGTTGAGTTTCTATTGCAAACCGCAGAAACCTTTGATGAGCTGGAAATATTGCCACATGCAGGTATGCATCCTTGATGTATATGGATGCTAGAAAGTCTCCCCCTTGTAAAGATGTGACCAGGTGTGGACTGACAACTCATGGTGCCCCCGGGCAATAGGGGATCATGGGGCCCCTGTGTCCTTGCCCAAACTCAAAAAAGCCTATGAAAAAGGTTCCAGGGGCATCTCATGGGGGCCCCTACTGACCCCAGGCCCTCGGGCAGTGCCCGAGTTTCCAAATGATCAGTCTGCCCCTGGATGTGACTACTGACTGGACTGACTACATCTGAAATGAACGAATGTTTAGGACCCAGTTCAGCCCCTCTAAGTCTGGAATAGGCCTTTGGCCAATTTGGCTTTGGAACTGTGAATAGGTTTGAATAAAATCCCTGGAACCTTTTGTCCAGTAGAACCTCCACAGTCACGCCCCGGAACAACAGCAGGTTGAGTGCCTGAAACAAAGATTTCCTTCTCAATGGATTCGTGGATACATTGGACTTTAAGAAACGGGGAGGGGGAATTCCCCGAAACTCCAGTTTGTACCCCTGTGCAACTGTAGCAGTGACTTACTTGTCCTTAATCTGCTCTTGCACGAGTGGGGGTGCCCCTTCATAATGAAATGAACTTAGAATGTGACCTGGTGGGATTCTGCACCCAGGCTTTCTTCTGGCTCTGAAATTTTGCCTTAGACGCAGAGCCCTGTGTACGGCGAAATGCTTGCCTAACGGAAGAAGCACCAACCACCGAAGTACCTGGCTCCTTAAAGGTCGGGTGTTTGGACTTTCTCTTAATGGGTAAAAGCGTACTTTTTCCCCCTGAGATCTTCTGGATATACTTATCTAGGTCCTCCCCAAACAAACATTCTCCATGAAAGGGAAAGCCCGCCAATAATCTTTTGCCACAAGACCCTGTGCATGTGTATCGACAAAAGGGCCATAAGAGAGATCTGCTGAATTGAATCCTTAAGAGCATGAATTGCAAAACACAGGGCCTGTGGTAAATATGCCAAATCCACAGCTGTATCCTGCTCCAAATTAGATGCTCTTTTAACCACCCATTTAACATGGTAATTCAGACTCTAAAAGATACCGATAGCAGCAACCGCAGGTTGTGCGGCAGCCCCTGGCAGGGAGAAAGAAGCTTTGAGGAGGGTTTCTAATTCTTTATCTGCCGGATCCTTAAACACCTGGGCATTATCCAAAGGGCAAGTTAAATGCTTACCCAGGGAAGACACAGCTACATCCACCCCAGGCATGCCCCACTTTCCAACAAACTTCTCCATAGGATACAGAAGGGAGAATCATTTAGGAGGAACAAAAACTCTGTTTGGGTGCTCCCAGTCAGCATATATAACTTGCTCCAAAAGAGGGTGCCCTGGAAAAGCCTGAATACTTTGAAACGGCTTTAGTGAGCCCAAAGAGGAATAAGAGACCTCAGATGCCTCTACTGGGGGTAACTTGAAACCTGACCGGACCATATCAGTGAAGGTCTTAACTAATAACCTCTGTGATTGAGAAGCAGAAACCCCCTGTTTCTCATCAGTCTGTGACTCCTCTGACAGAGAACCATATGCCTGACCCTCTTTAAGATCTGCATCTTCATCCTCAGGTTTCACCCACTCTTGTTCAAGGACTGGTGGGTCCAAAGAAGGGGATCTTTATCACTTCTTACCCCCTTGAGCCACTGATGCAACCATAGCAGCAATCTTCTCTTCTAACCTTGCTAAGGCAGATGTAAGATAGTGGACGCACTGGTAGAAGCCACAATGCTGGAAAAATGCAGTGACTCAGATTGACCTGTTGCCCCTGGTCTTTCAGGAGCAGATAACTCAGTGGAACTGAGACTAGGCTCCACAGGACCTGGCGGTGGTACATTTGCACCCATTCCTGCTGTGCCTCCCTCACACTGCTTTCTGGATGACATTACCTCCACTAGCTTTACAAGAACTGTGAAAGAATTTAATCAAAACACAGCATTCACAATAGACCTGCTTAAAGTGAAACAACACACTCCAATGCAGTCCACTGAACAAAAGGGGGTACCATGTACAAAACCCTCCTGCCTATGGCCTGTTCTGTGTCCCGTGGTGTACGATAAAGAAAATTGTACGAAAATTCCTATACGAGGAACGGTTGGCTGATTATCTGATCTTTAGTATAGTGCTTTCGGCAGCCGGTACCGACTTTTCGAACATCAAAAACCGAGGGTGCAAGTTACAAACATTTTTATCGTACGTGAAAACAACGTCCCATTTTTGTTTTAAGTGTACAGTTATTGTACCAAAATAATAGAATAGAAAAAATGTGCATGATCAGAAGCATTTAATGACCCTACAATTCCTCTTCTACTATGCTAGTAGCTACATTTGCCTTTGTCAGCCAAGAATTTTCTTACAAGTCAATACTATTCTGACAACATAATTATACGCACTTTTGTGGAATATCGGATGTTTGATCATCATAGCGTGTGCTAGGCCTAACTTACCATATTACTCAGAACAATCTTTTAAGTTTGTTTAAAGTGTTACTAAAACCACAACAGTAAAATCAGTCTGCCTATGCAGTAAAGCAAGCTTGTTATACTCACTGTGGAACCTAAGGGGTTAATCCTCCACATTATGTAAAAAGGCTGTTTGATCCTGTCTTCTCTGATCCTCCCTTTCTTCTACTGTCCCCAATCCATCTGCTGATAGTACAGAACTCTAGGTGTCACTCTGAACATGCTCAGTTTAGTGTATATGGCTGGGTGAATGGCTAGAGAGGTTTTCTTTATCCTTTGGGATGGTGCATGTGATTAGCACAGGGCCAATCAGCATTGTCCAGACGGGGCGGGGGGGGGTGGGGGGGTTATGTAGCCTCATAGGACAGTCAGAGCAGAATGAAAACTCCTCCTACAAGCTTTACTCAGTGCTCATCTGGGCACTGATAGAAGTCACAGGACTGCTATATACTGCTGATGAAAAAAGGTATTTAGCAGTTTATATTTCCTAAAATAATTGCATTTCCATATTGTGTGTACTGTGGGAGACCAGATATAGTGAATGCAGGCTGCTGGGTTTAGTAACACTTTAAGTCTCCCTGATATGACACTATATACTTACTAACAGTCTTCAAGCTGGAATATGTTAGCCCAGGTAGTTTACTTATTATATGATGGTCCATTAAAACTGCATATGTACCCAACCAAACCATCCAGTGCATTACAGTGCATTACAGTTGTGAGTTATATTGTGTTTTTGGACAACTGTAACCTTATGTTAGTTCTTTTTTTTTCTATTGTAAAGATGTTAATGAATAAAACAAATTATTAAACAAAACGAAACAAGGAGTCTATTCTGCTATAGGCAATGTGTACCTTTGCTTTAATTAAAAAAAAAAAAAAAATTTTAGTGTTTGATGGGAATATGTTTTACCATCCGTATATTAAAGGAGAGAGCCTTTGCAGGTGTAGCAGAATTACATCAACACATCCATTACCTGATTGTGCATATGCAACAGCAGCATTTAATGACTGTTAGTGGGCAGTCGGTGGTATTATTATTATACAGTATTTATAAAGCGTCAATAGTTCACTCAGCGCTGTACATTACAATGGGAGACAATACATGAGACAGTACAATAACAATACAATGCGATACACGAGGGGTTTGAAGGCCCTGCTCCTTGGAGCTTACAATCTAGGTGGTAGCGTGCAAATGCAGAAATAATATGCAGAGGTCCCTTATTCTTTTCATGAGCACAATGCAGGAGAGTTGGCATTAACCAACCTTGCATGCCCTGCATCAGCAAGAGTTTATGATTTGCTAAGAGTGATCAGCTAATGAGCATATATCTTTGATGGCCCAAAAAAGTAACAGCTACTCGGTGCCTCTACACTGCTATTAGCTGTGTTGGTACACTGTGGCAGAAAAATATTATATTCTTTAGAAAGGTTACCTTTACAGTTTATTGCTTAAAATGAGTGAAGAGGTATTGATCTGCACAATTAACTAGGTTTAAAAAAGACACTGTATTTGTTCATCAAAGTAGACCCCCCATAAATTCCAGCAAATTTGCTCTAGGAAAGGCAAACCAAAATGTCCTGGGCAGCTGCCAGTTGCATTCTTCACAGGTTTCAAGCTACTATATAATTCAAATCCATCACAGATCCTTTTTTTCAGCAATGGTTTTTCCCAGATTTAACATTGTTACTGAGGATGTCGTCAGGCGTTGGTTTTCTGCTACACATCTGCTGTTTCTGATGGTCCTTTTAGCCACCATATTTTAGCCTGTTTTCCTGTTAAAGCAGAAAATTTTTGCCAGGCCCATCATCCCTTTATTTCTTTCTATAGAGAAGTGGTAAATTATACTGCATACTTGACACATTTTACTTGTCTACAGAACAGACCCCACAATTAATAATTTATTTACCAAATAATTTACCAAGTACAATGTCCCTTTAAACCTGCACATATTAACCTTTGCATATTTATAGAAACTAGTTAATCCCCATGATCCTTTTCTATAATCCAGTAAAATTCAATTAGCAATGACCTGCCTGCACCTTTACAAAATGAAGAATAGTAAATTAGTGTCACAGGCAACACAGGATGGAGATAAGACAATAAATAAATTCACAGCTATGAGGTCTAGATGGAAATACTGTAGAATTTAAGAGAGGCAGCTGATACAAGAACACATCCATTAGAACACAAGAAAACTCAATATTGTGATCAATACCGGTGACCACCTCCAGACAATACAAGACAATTGAAAGGCACATCTAAAATGGCTTCTTTGACAATGAAGGCTCTAGCAGCACTTTGAGAAGCCCTACTTAAAGCAGTACTGCCTCCAGGATCTGTAAGTTTCAAGAAAAATATCTTTTGAAGGATCATATGTCACCAAACAAATGTAAGCAAACATAAAATGTATAATAGTTTTCAAATAGGTTTCCAACTGATATCTTTTAGCAGTGCAGAGTTGTAAATGAAGTAAGAATTTTGATATTTTGTAGGCGTCAAAAAAATTCTTGATTGCTTTTGTGTAAATGCCCTACTGTGCACAAAATTATGAACAAAAAAAGATTAACTAAATATCATAACAAATTCTACAATACGACCTAAAGTGGGATACGATAATAAAAAGGGTCTTAGCCTTGTTCACTTTTGTTTACTCTCATTACCAAAGCTATCATTGCCAAAAATCCTCCACAATTGTGGAATTTAAAAATCTGAAAACTGGATTTGACCAGATGTCTGCTTTAACACGTCTTTATGAGTGTCAACCTATGTGGCCCTTTAAGTCACATACAGCGGAGTAAATTTTCTTGCGTATACTGTTTATTGACAGACATCTCTGCAAGGGTACCACAAATCAATGCTCCCCTTTCCATCACATCTCTTTCAAGAGCCCGCCCGGGAAGCATTTTGAAGTTGTGCTAGTTAGAGAAACCTTTTAATCTGACAAGTAATCAAATGATATTTGCCGTTTGGTGTTAACTGCTATGAAAGTAACAAAATGATTTAACCTTCAGTGTCTGGGTAAATGAGACATTTGATGGTGATAGATGTGCTGTTGTGGAGCAGCAGACAGCTTGAGTATATCTCATTACCTGCATGGACCTATAACCATCAACGCACCTGTCTGCTTCCTTTCTCTTATGCTCTCAGGACATTCATTAAATGGAAATCAAAATAAACCGCACAGCTGAAATGACTTCTCTTAAAATGCCTTGAAAAGAAGATCAAGTTTGTTTATTTGTAAAAGTAGAAAGTACATGAAGGTCTTGCTTTTTGTTTCTTTTGCCTTTGGTGGCCAAAGTCAAGATCAACAAATTCTTTTTTCATGGTTTGAAATTTTAGAAAGTATTTTTCTTTTACACCAAGATTTAATTTGGGAATTTTCACAAGGTTGTTTTTAGATTTGATATTGGATTATATGATATTCTGTTAATGAGTGACACAGTTAATGATTGGCATGAAATAACATCACAAATTAAAAAGACATTAGCAGACAAGGAACTCAGGGTATTATTAAAAGGAAGAACCCAAGGCTATTCATATCCTTTGTCAAGAAACTCATTTCATATTGTGCCATCTAACATGACAATCTGTAAGATTCCTGGCCCTTTAATTTTCTTCTGCTTTTACATGCCATGAGGATAACATGCAGGAATGCCAATCCTGTATTAGTGCACTATATTGAGTCATGTATAGGGGCTATTTGTATTTGTAGGTTTATTTCACCAAGACTAAATACAAGAGAAAGTAAAAAGACTTCTAATGATTCTTAATCTTACACTACAGACTAAAATGTTTCTGGTAAAATCTAGAACTGGCCATATACTTTATATTATTGTCTGTCCTTAAGAGGCAGTCTCCTTAAATTTATGTACAGATTCTATAGAACAAGCCTTCATCATCTTATAGGCTTTGTGCTGTTGTTGTCCTGCTTATCACAGCTCTGATAATAAAAGCTGAGTAATAGGTCAAAAATGTCCAGCCTGACAGATCTTTTCTTCCTACTTTGGCATCCATCAACCACCATATTAACTACTTCAATATCATTCAACCATGTTGAAATCACTAATTATGGATGAGACAATCGTACATAACCCCCTTTATGGGACTTTTAAAGGAAGATACAGTATGACAATTGTGTTTATGTTAATAAAAGAATAGTATGACATTACATTACATACACAAAAACTGTATCAATATTAGTACATAAACATGGCTAAAATATATTAAAACCCCATGTGTCCATAATATATAAAATATTTGTAGTATGCCTATCAAGGCTTAAATTTTATTAGGGACATGTCATGATAGACATACTACAAGAAAATAAATAAAAAAATAATAATATATATATATATATATATATATATATATAATTAAACACAATGCCTTGAACATGTACTCATACCCCTTGAAATGTCCTACAATTTGTCATGTTACAACCAAAAAAGTAAATATATTTTGTTGGGATTTTATGTGATAGACCAGGGGTGGGCAACTGTGGCTCTCCAGCTGTTGTAGAACTACAAGTCCCATGAGGCATTGCAAAACTGACAGTTATAAGCATGACTCCAAAAGGCAGAGGCATGATGGGACTTGTAGTTCACCAACAGCTGGATGGCCACAGTTGCCCACCACTGTGATAGACCAACACAAAGTGGCACATAATTGTGAAGTGGAAGGAAAATAATGAATGGTGTTCAAAATTTTTTACATATAAATATCTGAAAGGTGTGGTGTGCTTTTGTATCCCCCCCCCCCCCCCAAGTCAATACTTGCAGATATTTATTTGTAAAATATTATAAAAACCATTTATCACTGTCCTTCCACTTCACAATTGTGTGCCAATTTGTGTTGGTCAATCATATAAACTCCAAAAAAATACATTTACGTTTTTGGTTGTAACATGACAAAATGTGTAAAATGTCAAGGGGTAGGAATACTTTTTCAAGGTACTGTGTGTATATATATATATATATATATATATATATATATATATATATATATATAATGGACACATTGATACAGTATTTTGTGCATGTCATGTAATTGTATACTCTGTATATTTTGCAATAAACTTGGCATACTAGCCTTTTGTTGAAATATACGCAATTGTTATATCTGCCTTAAAGGATAAGTTCACCTTTTGGACTAAAATAATAAATGCATATTTTTTTGCAGGTAAAAAAATGTTTATTATTTTTGTCCGAAGGAGCCTGTAAAGCATTGCACCAGCGATCAGTAGATCAGTAGGTCTCCTGCAGATCTCTTAGAATATCTGCTTGCCGTACGGCATGTACAGTCAAGCAGATATTCTGACAGGAAGCTTCAATAAACTACAATGGTGCTTCACAGCGCCATTACAGTTAATTGAAAACTACAAGCCGACAGCCACTGAATGAATGAGTGACGCAGCCCCGCACGGCCAAGCTGTTTTCAAATCTGACAGATAGTATGGGGGGGGGGGGTCACGGTTGCATCTATGGGAACATGTTTTTATGTACAATTGTTTCAGTTAAGTTAGGGATGTTGGCAATAAGAAATATCACCCACCCATTTTTTCTAATCATGGATGATGGTCTTCTAGCCTCCCTTAATGAGTGTGTGATTTTTGTTTGTGCATAAGAAAATTCTGCTGCAAAACTCTTGTTTGGATATTAGTATTTTCTGTAGTTATTATATTTTTTTTATTTTTGTTTGTTCCTTGTTCTTCTAACATGTTACTACCTGTGTCAGTT
Source organism: Staurois parvus (assembly GCF_062004578.1). NCBI lineage: Eukaryota > Metazoa > Chordata > Amphibia > Anura > Ranidae > Staurois > Staurois parvus. Next base: position 7,067,754 of record NW_028317801.1, on the reverse strand, counting down.
TTTTGCATCTAGAGTGAATGGCATGGGGAGTTGCTCATGTGCATTCACCTAAAGTACTATAAAACTTCCATCTGATATTAGTGGACGTCAAGGTCCCATGAGGGTTTGTAATTTGGGCTGTGATGCAAATTCTTCTGGCAAGGATTGAGGGTTTTCTGAGGACAGAATGACAGTTGATTGGCTGTTTGGATGTAATAGGATATCCATTGATTACCTTTAGTTACCATAGACAGATTGCATCAAGAGATAGGAATCTGGCCCTTAACGCAGGTAATTGGTGGATGTCCAATTACATCTGAACAGCCATGGACAGCTGAAGCTGCTGTCAGCCTGTCATTGCTTTGTATAGGTTGAACTGCAAAGCTATTCTCAAACACCTGTCATTCTGGCTGCAGGATGTCTCTGAATCTTTCTGCCTGAATTCTCAGTATAGCTCTAATAACAAGTGTGAAGGGGCCTAAGTACCTATAGACATTAGATGACTGCTGCCCAATTCTGTCAATTGTGTCAGTAACAGCTATAAGTGTGATGTCTCTGAAGGCCTTCGTACCTTTGGAGTTACTTATAGGCAGTAGATATTGGGAACAGGTATTGTTTGCATACTTCTCTGATTATCTGCTGGATAAGTCATCTTTCAGTTTATAGTTTGGATTGTTAAATCTGCCACAGTCTGACATGACCAGTGTTTAGTTAAGACATATGCACCAGACATTCCTCATTTGATGTTTTTTAATCTTTGGAAAATACAGATGGAGTAAAATAGGGTTTGGGGCAATATGACTCAAACCAATAAGAAGATTTTGGTAAACAGGTATTTAAGATTTGTTTCTTTTTTTTTTTTTTAAGCTTGTAAGCAGATTAAAATTTTGGTTAGTGAGACAGCTCCTGCCCCAGCCAGGAGGGAAAGAGTTATCCCTGTTTCCCGCACTTCCTGCTGAGCTCTGCCTCTCTCTCTGTGCTGTTAATAAAAGGGGGAAGGCTCTGCCTACATGCAGTCTGCAGCATACGAAAGAAGACACAGACAGACAGATGTGATCCTGGGGATTGTCGGTTTTGGCACAAGTAAAGGTATTCCTTGTGCCAGGGATTGACTTGCTTGATCATTATGCTATCGTACACTAGCTAGCTTTATCCAGTTGCCTTTGTTTTATTGTGCCTGCTTCTCTTGTGTACTAATTCCAAGGGAGATACTTAAAAAAGTATCAAGTAGGCAACCCTATATTTGGAGGACAGTGAATAATAATTGTGAAAACCCATTTGTTCAGACCCACAAATTATCCATGTCTATTTACATTTTGCCCTTCAGTAATGTGTCATCTTGTAGATGTAATTGTAATGACAAATTAATTTAGGTTTGAATTCCAACTCTGATTCGGTACCATAGACAAGAACTCCCATATTGTACTACATCCTCTGATATATCTATAGCTTATTTATTAAAGCGGAGCTCCACCCAAAAGGGGAAGTTCCGCTTTAAGGTTTTGTCCCTCGCTCCCCATTAGGGATTGGCACCTTTGGGGAGCGGGTACCCGATTTTGACAGGTACCCGCTCGCACTCCCTAAGGGGTTTGGAAACGGAAGTTGTCTTCCCCCTTCCCTCCCTGTAGTCATTTGGGACTTGTGACAGGCCCCAGAAGACTACAGGGAGGGAAGGGGGAAGACAACTTCCATTTCCAATCCCCTTAGGGAGCGCGAGCGGGTACCTGGCTGTGAAGCCTCAAGCTGTCACAGCCAGGTGCCCACACTGAAGATGCCAGCGCTGCGGAGAGAAGACAGCCAGTGAAACCAGCTGTGGTGAGGACACTGCTATACTGGGAAAAGGTAAATGTCTGTAGTTTAAAAGTCAGCAGCTACAGTTTTTATAGCTGTTGACTTTTATTTTTTCTAAATACAACTGGAACTCTGCTTTAAGAGATTGTAAAGGCAGTGGGTAAAATGCAGTAACCTATGGCAATCATTTTGATATTTAATATTTTAAACTTGAATATTCTAATTTGAAAATCTTGTGGTACGGTTAATGCACTTTGAACATAGTCTTTGCGCCATCTTACTAAATAAGCCTGAATTTCTTTGACACAGTTTTTGGCTATCAGGTTTTTTTTTTTTCATTGTTGGATCAAAGGCCAAATTCCCATCACCTGATGAGATAATCAGACGTGACAGCCACATATGCAGATAGAAAGTCTCTTGTCAATATTCTTTCTATAGAGACAAATGTCTATATTCATCCTCTCCCTTCATGCATGACGAGCGTTACCTTCCATCTCCATTCAGGTAGGTCCTCTGTTTTTAAATATAACCATTTGTGATTGTCTGCCTGGGTGATGAATGCGCAGAGCCTCACAGAAGGTTTAGCGGTGGCAACACTGTCTATTTGTTTAAGTGTAGAGCCTATTGTGACATGCGAATTTACATGCTGAATATTTAATCAGTCGCACTGATATGCTAATTGTATTCATCTATGGAGCTAGACAGAGAGCGGCATTTTGGAAATATAATGAACAGAGCTTATTACCAGCTGAGGCACTTGGTAATCACTATTATGTGTCATCAAAATGCAGAGAGATAAAATAAAAAAACCTAAACACCATTAAAAAATATATTCATAAGGTCAAAATACACTTCTCTTGTTTTTTGTGTCAACCAAAAATTACATGTTTCTATAGTTTAATACCTAATGTAGATTAATGTGAAATAAGCTAATTAATATTGCAGTGTTCGTTACCGATTAGATGTATGGCCAACCTTGCAGGCAATGTCTTTAAAATAGATTTTCAAAAAGAAAAAAAAGGAAAATCCTTTGTTGGATTGAGATTCCTACATAGATGCTCAAACATGTCCTCACCTCCCACAGATCCCCTGTAAACATTAGTAAAATTGAGTCTTCATCCTAGTCCATCTCAGACCTCTCGATACCCATGGTTACTTATGGAGACCATGTTGTAGTTTTTGCTGTTGGCTCAATTTTTAATTAATTTCAAGAAAAACTCCAGTCTAACCCTCTGTCTTGCACAGTTGTACAGGTTCATCTTCTGTACTGAAATTTCTTTTTATGGTTTCACTGTTCACTGTGAGCTTCTCACATTATGCGCTGCAGCAAGTCAGTCAGAAAATTAAAGTGTAGTTGTTAGGGTAGGCCTCTCTGAAGAAAAGGGTTTTCAGGGATTGTCTAAAAGTGGATAGAGTTGGAGATAGTTGGACAGATTGGGGTAGGGAGTTCCAGAGGATGGAAGAGACTCAGGAGAAGTCCTGGAGGTGGCATGGGAGGAGGTGACAAGAGAACTAGAGAGCAGGAGATCTTGGGAGGAATGAAGAGAATGATTAGGTTGGTATTTTTAGACTAGGTTAGTGATTACATCACTGGGACAAAAAATACAGTTTGTAATGAAAACAAAAAAGTAAATAAAATGTGCAGTGGTGGCCTCCCAGGTATAATGTATTAATGTATGATTGTATGCTTGAGTATGATTTTCTTGTATACTGATTCTAAGGGAGCTTCCTCATAATAAGTGGCAAGTTGGTTACCCTATATCTAATATTAACTCAAGGACGCTGAATATTAACCATGAGAACCATATTATTGGTCCAGACACCTAAAATACTTCTTCCTGTGTACTTGTTGCCCAAATAGTAAATAGTACTTTTTCAAATCTGATTGGGTGCTACAGATGGGAACTCTCGTTCAAGCTTCTTAAATTACTGCTTCAATCACTTACAGTACATTAAAACAAAGAGTCAGGAGTCAATGGGTCAGGATAATAGTGACTTGTAAATTCCCCCTATTGTATCAATCTATCCTTTCTGCAGTGGTAGGCATAATTGTATATCTTTGTACATTATTCAGTGACTTGATATCAAGAACATGTTGTGTAATAGTACAACTTTAGTATATTTGAGTGTTTACACCATCTGGTTTATCCCGATTTTGAATCCTAATTTCAAAATTTAACAGACAATTTAATGTAAAAAGGTGTATGAAATGAAATTCTGCATTGTTTCAATATTCTGTTTATTTTTAACATTTATATTTGCTTTCCCTTCACTTCCTGTCCCATAGTCTAAACAGGAAGTGAGAGGGAATCCCCAAAGTGGTTGTCATTAGGGTCAACAGAACTAGTGTGCTCATTGGAAGATTCCCCCCTCTAGGACAACCCTAGAGTTGGGATTTTCTTTCACTCTCGGTGATAATGGTAACCAGGACAAACAGAGAAGGTGAATCTCACTAACAGGGACACCGACAGCAAGAAAAAAACTGGCAGGTGTTCTAATCCCTCTCCACTCTGTCCAAAACAGAAAAAAGTTTACCTTTAGTTATTCTTTTATGCAAAACCACTTTCTCATCTTCACACGCTGGGTTTTTCCTTCATTTTATGCAGTCCACACTTCTGACAATATACAAAGACATATTTTAGGGTGTAAATGATGCTTTTATATCTTCCCTGGCTCATTAAGGAATTACTGACAGATTCTCCTGTTATCAGAGAAACTGTTTTTCCCAACCAATTATAATAGTTTGCTTGTCAAAATAAATGCTGCATGTTTTTCAGAAGCTCCTCTCCTTACCTTTTAATATAACATCTCACTATTTCACTAATAAAAACATAAAAGAATGTAATAAGTTTATCCAGTCAGACGTATCTGGGGATTTTTGTAAACCATGTGAAAATATGAAATCCAAATTTAAAAAAAAAATACAAAAAATAGTTCTGAACATTTCTTTGTTCAACTCTTCTTTAGAAAGTAAAATATTAAAGCTTGTAAGTCAACATACCAAAATTAAGTTACAGTTCAGTAGAGAAACCCTGGTACTTGCATTAACAGTCTTCACTTATAAAAATTAATTGGTATAGTACCAACAAATTGTCTTGTAAAACCAGGACCCATGATCCTCTTTTTATTTTAAAAAATTTAACCTGCAGAGGTTTAAGCTGGGTTTTGTGATTTAGCCGCTCAGAGGAGATATGCCCTGAAAAACACTCAGTAATCATGACACAGGGAGTTACTATACTGTCATCTTTATTGGACAGAGAGAAAGAAGAGCAGGAACTGATGTCACTGGAGAGTTCTACCTACTGTGCACACTGTGAGCCATGGTGGCATAATCCCACCATTTTATTATGGAACCACCATATCAGACTATTGGAAGTCTTACATAGGTTGGGACCAAAAGTTAGGGCTTGATTTATCAATAACGCTAACTGCAAAGCTATAGAGTTAAAGGGAAGACAGTTTGATTAGGGGTTAGATTGCTAGAGTTTCAAAATATGCTTTCTTTCACAGAGCCATTTAAAACTTTCATACTTCAGGAGACAAAACACAGTACATTGCATCCTAGCACAGGAATCATTTTGCATGAGGCTTCCAGCATGGAGAGGGGGGGGCATAAAGAAAGATTCTCCACCAAGTGGCATAAAACACTGTCAACCCGCTGTCTAAAAGACTAAAATGGATGACTTACTCAACTGAAATGGTCACTAAATAAACTAAATGACAAGCTGTCATAATGTATTTAAAACAACACAATGCTGAATTTAAAATATACAGTGCATTCATAAAGTATTCGCTTTTTCTACAGTTGTTTACATTCTTTTTTTTTTCCATTAAGCTACACTTAGTACCCCATAATAATCAAGTTAAAACAGAATTTTAGGAATGCTTGCAAATGTATGAAAATGGAAAAAGCGAAATATTATGTTGGCATAAGTATTCAGACCCTTTGCAAAAACACTTGAAATTTAGCTCAGGTGCCTCTTATTTCTCTTTGATTGTTGCTGAAATGTTTCTACACTTTGATTGGAGTCCACCTGTGGTAAATTAAATTGAATGGACATGATTTGGAAAGGCACACACCTCTCTATAAAAGGCCTCACAGCTGACAATGCATACTATATCAGAGCAAAAGCCATGAGGTCAAAAAAAAAAAAACCTGCAGAGCTCAGACACAGGATTATTGCAAGACACAGATCTGGGGAAGGCTACAAACAAATTTGGCTCCCAAGAACACAGTGGCCTCCATAATTCTCAAATAGAAAAAGTTTGGCTCAATCAGGACTCTTCCAAGAGCTGGTCACCTAGCCAAACTGAGCAATCTGGGAAGAAGGGCCTTAGTAGAAGGTGAATAAGAATGGCCACTCTGACTGAGCTCCAGAGAGCCTGTGTGGAGATGGGACAAAGTTCCAGAAAGACAACCTTCACTGTAGTCCTCCACCAATCTGGGCTTTTGGCAGAGTGACTAGATGGGAGCCTCTCCTCAGTTCAAAACTCATGATAGCCCGCTTGGACTTTGGAAAAAGTACCTGAAGAACTCCCAGACTGTAAGGAACAAGATTCTCTGGTCTCATGAAACCAAGGTTGAACTGTTTGGCCTCAATTCTAAGCATTATGTCTGGAAGAAAACAGACATCGCTCATCAGCTGCACCATACCATCCCAACAGTGAAGCATGGTGGTGGCAGCATCTTTCTGTGGGGGTGGTTTTCAGCAGCAGGGAGTGGGAGACTGGTCAGGGTTGAGGGAAAGCTGGATGAAGCAAAGTACAATGATATCCTCAATGAAAACTTGTTCCACAGCACTTAGGACCTCAGATTGAGCCAAAGGTTCACCTTCCAACATGACAATGATCCTAAGCACACAGCCAAGACAACACAGGAGTGGCTAAGGGACCACTCTGTGAATGTCTTACAGTGGCCCAAGTGGAGCTCTGATTTGAACCCTATTGAACATCTCTGGAGAGACTTGAAAATGGCCGTCCACCGACGGTCTCCATCCAACCTGACTGAGCTTGAAAGGATTTGCAAAGCAAAATGGCAGAATATCCCCCAATCCAGGTGTGCAAAGCTTGTCGCATCATACCCAAGAAGACTAGAGGCTGTAATTGCTGCCAAAGGTGCTTCAACAAAGTACTGAGTAAAGGGTCTGAATATGTGATATTTCAGTTTTTTCTTTTTCATAAATTCACAGACATTTCTAAAATTATGTTTTCACTTTGTCATTATGGGGTACTAAGTGTAGATTAATGAGAAAAAAAATTAAATTGAATATAAACAACTGTAGTTTCAGGCTACAAGATAACAACATTGAAAAAAGTGAGGGGGGGGGGGGGGTCTGGTACTTTATGAATGTACTGTAAATGTATTTAAATGTATTTGTTGCAATGCAATGCAGTTTACTCACATTGTTTGTGCATTTTGTATGTGTTTTATATTCATCTCTACATTTCTTGTTCCCTAACCGTGAAATGTCAGAATCTATGTAAACTATTCGTATCCTGATGTATTGTATATACATTTAATTGCAAATGACCACAGTAAGCAGAAACACAATATAGGGGTTTAGTTAGGATAATACTTAAACTAAATGGAACTTGGAATTGAGATCTGCAGCATGTGTAAAGAATGAACAGGAAATATATAGGAACCCTGGCTTCTAAACATAAAACTGTATTTTACTGGCTTTTCTACCCAGCATTACATTGCGTTTCTGTTGAAGGGCTCTCTATAATAGTCACGCAGTGGAAAGCTTGTGCCTCATCTCATCTTCCTGTACTGCCCAATGTACAACCCACTGTTCTCCATAGACCACATTGTAGTTTCTGCAACCTCCCGCTTTTTGACCCTTGTGTCTGTGTTACATTGTATTAATACCAGTGAACACATAATGAGATATGAGCTTCAGTGACCGACAGATGAGGACAGCTGTGAATATCATGATAAAAAGGCACAAATAATAAAACAAACCACTGACCATGGAAAAAACTCTTACCAATATACTGCTTTCCCTAAAATGTGTGGTTATATTTATGAATGATTTAATTGAACATTCACTATATATTCACTGTACATTTACTGGGTGGCCATCTTCCTATTTACAGAGAACATTCTCATGGACTAATGAGTATTTACTATCATTTTCTAACATTTACTCATCAATGAGAAAAGGAACTTACTGTGACATTCATCCACTTTTTTAATGATAAATTCTCTGTACATTTGCTAGCCATTTTGCTATTCTAACAGTTGCTGGGCTGATACATTAAATCATTGTGTTTTGCAATACCTGCAGTGCTGAAACAGTGTTTTAGGTCTGGTTCACACTACATGCGTTTCCAGTGCATTTTGTTTCTGCATCCAAAATGCACAGAAAGCAGGTTACATGGTTGTCAATAGCATGGTTCACACCACTGCTTGCAGTGCTTGCAGTTCCAGCGCTTTCCGGTTCCAGAAAAAAAAGTAGAACAGGGTGCATTTTTCTGGCACAGAACTGTACTGGAGTATCAAAAAAACACATAAAAAATTACAAATGACCCAAAAAAAGGAGGAGATAAAAGCATCTGGAATGCATCAAAATCACATAAAAAATGAACCGGAACGCGTACAAAAAAAAAGTAGAACATGCTGCATTTTTCTGGCACAGAACTGTACTGGAGTGTGGTAAAATGCATGAAAAATTACAAATGACCCAAAAAAGGAGGAAATAAAAGCATCTGGAATGCATCAAAAACACATAAAAAACTCACCGGAATGTGTGAAATACTTGCATGCAGAAACACATCAAGACTGCATTTCTCTGGTGTGAACCGGCTTTTCAATAACTTGAGCACTTAGATGGTTGAATATGTTTAAAAAGAAAAAAAAACATAATACCTTTCCCCACCAGTCCTGAATACGAAGCATGAGTGCTGATGTGACCATGATAAGTGACCTATTGCCACGGCCAGGTAGGGGCTTTGAGAGAATTCTCAATTAAGGGGGACCCCACAAAGCAGTGGCCCTTATGGTGATAAGCCCAGATTTTCCAACGTGCCCAGTTCTGACCTTGGGGGGTAAGTAGACAACCATTCCTCCTATTGAACTAGTTGACTCCTAACCTGTTTACCAATCATGCTAAGAAATAGTACAAAAAAGAACAATAAAAATATTGATTTAACATCTAAATTTGAAAGGTAACTCCAATTTCGCTGATCCCCCTCTGGGTGAGCTATGCACATTGCAAGGAATTGAACAACCTTTGTTGCAGATTTCTACCTTTTTGTTTTTTGAAGAATTAGGCCAATTTTTTACACTGCTCTGTTGCAAAAATGCGATAAAATGACATATTCCTTTATTGCCGCTTTTTTGTGTTTTCAGTGCATTTTGCTCCTGTGAACAAAGGACATGTGACTTAAAAATATTCACCAAAAAAAAACTGTTTTACCAGATAGGAAGTGAGAGAAAATCTATAACCAGCAGAAGAGATAGAAATAAAATGAGATTTTTTTTGTACAGTAGGATGTCTTGATCCCGTCAGCTTTTTTTTATTGCTGTCTGCCTCAATATTTGAGATTTTCCCTCACTTCGATTTCACCATGATAGTAAGTCGGGGAAATTTCTTTAACACAGCTTCAGATAGCAGTAAATGTAGAACACAAGGTCTAACTTTCCCCATTCTGTCTAATACTAAAAACCAAAAATGTAATATATTGCAGCATACAGTACCAGGTGGCTGGATCAGTTTAGTTTAGCTTTTCAGGCTTTGTTTCCCTTTATTTATATGTATTTATTTACTGAGAATAACACAAGCCCTGTCCCTTCTTGGCTACACTCACTCCTCCATTGTATTTATGGGGGGCAACCAAGGTTATCACAAAGGCTGGTTTTCAAACAAGTCTGCCTTTGCTTTGCTCCATTACATGGTGGATTGATGGGACTAGTAGTTTACACAATAAAGATAAGTGCTTTCTTTTTAGCTCACAGGGAGTGGCAAGGACACTGCAATTCTGGCAAGATTAACAGGTATTTCTGTGCTTGCTGAAAAGTGAAGACTAATGCAGCCATCACATCTAAGGACTGGTAGGCTGCAATATTAAAAGGGGGGTTTAGACATATTTTATTAGTGAAACTATTTACAGAAATTGAAGTGATTCAGAAGTAATAAGGTTTTTTTTTACCTTAATGCATTCTCTGTATTAAGGTTAAAAAAGAAAGTCCAATACCTGCCCCCCCCCTCACCCCCCCCCCCACCAACCTTTACCTGAGTACTCTAGTGATCCAACACTTTCCACATCTGCAGCACTGTTCCTCTCTCTATCTGGTCCCACAGGAGACTCTGATAGCAGCCAGAGTCATAGGCTCCTGCTGCTGTCAGTCAAACCTTATGAAGAGGGAGCGGGGGGGCATGACCAAGCTGCTTTGTGCATGTCTGTGGATGTGCCCTCATAGCACACAGCTTGCTGAGCAGTCATCTGCAGGAAAGGAAGAAGCAGGGAATACTGGCTGGGGAGCTCAGATGAGGGACAAAGCAGGTAAGTATAACTTCTTTTTTATTTCAATTGTAGAAAAATGCCTTTACAATCCCTTTAGGCTGATTCGGCAGTATCTAGGTGGGAGGGTGGTTTCGGCAGTGGGTTCAGCAGTGTTCGGGCAGGGAGGGAGGTTTTGGCAATGTACGGGAGGGGGTTGGTTTCGGCAGGGGTTTGGGAAGGAGGGGGGCGAGCTCAGATGACGATCTCCTGTATCCTGTCTGCAGTCTCTGACCATCTTTTGTATCATGTCTGCAGCCTCTGACCAACTCCTGAGGTGGAGCACTAATAGGAAGAGGTGGAGTCTAAAGAGGAAGGGGCAAAGTTTACAGCTGAAGGGGTGGATCTTAAATAGGAAGGGGAAGGGCAAATTTAGATGGGGAGATGCCCGATTTTAGTCTTGCCTAGGGCAGCACAAAACCAAAATACACCACTGGTGAAATCCCTGGTGTTCCTGCCAGTCCCTCTGCTTTCCTATTAAAAACTGACCACACTATGCAGGAGTGGGCAGTGTGGTCAGTTTTCTAGCTGTGCTGGAAACTCAGCCTGCTCTCCTACGATGATCAGACTTTTTCATAATACCCCCCCCCTCCCCGCACAGCCATTCACTGTGAAGTTCAGTGTACTGATGTTTCTCCTCCTCTCAGAGCTCAGTATCCAGCTGAGGGAATGTGGTCACTTATAGATAACGGAAAAGCAGTATTTATAATGTTTTTATATCTATATCCCAATGTTTTGCCTTTCAGATTTATTAAATGTATTTATTAATTGAATGGATTGTTTTACAAGGTGAGGTTTTATATATACTTTCATTACTGACAATTGCCAGAATAGGAGCAGGGCCCCCCTGAACTTTCTTTTTTTGAATTTCTATTGTTGCTGTATTGTTTCCCTTTATATTGTAAAGCGATGCGCAAACTATCTGCGCTTTATAAATCCTGTATAATAATAATATAGGTTTACTGAACGGTAAATGGGTCTATTTATATGTTTTGTATAATCCAAACGCACACGTTCCTGCGTTAAAAATGGCTGTGTGTATAAGTGGGTGCTGCAGTGACCGTCGGCTGGAACCGAACAAAATCAGCAAGGAAAAAATGTCACCAGCACACCGAGGATCACCAATGTGGGTCCAAAGGTTTTATTAAACCATCACATAGTTGCAGGCCTTGTGCAACTATGTGATGGTTTATTAAAACCTTTGGACCCACATTGGTGATCCTTGGTGTGCTGGTGACATTTTTTCCTTATTTATATGTTTTTTCACCTAAGATTCACACAACTTTCACCCACAGTTTTTTAAAAATTGGATTAATTTTTACAGCGCTGAGCAAACCGTTGGTGCTATATAAATACTGTATAATAATAATAATTATAATAATAATAATTTTCAACTGTTTGCATTTGTTTTGTATGTATCAGCTAAATTCTGCCAATAACAATTATTGCAGATTAAAAATCGGATTCAATTCGAAAAATGTGTATGTTGTAAAAATGTTACTTCCACAAGACTACATTTATCTTGGGATAGTTTTCATTCTTTATATATTTATTTGTTATTGATAGTAAAAGAATATAAACAAAACATATGATTACGGTCTTGTTGATTCTAAATTAGTAATGTGTGCAAATATGTAAAAAAGTAACATCTAGCTTCATTTTGTAAAGTGCTGCGCAAACTGTTGGCGCTATATAAATCCTGAATAATAATAATAGCGTGTAGGGAAAAAAAAAGGGTTTTATGTTTAGATTACACTCATGACCACCAGAGGGAGACAGAAAGTCAGGTCTTCTTTAAGCAATATACGGGTTATTTAAATTCCAGGATACTTTTGGACTTTGATATACTATTGTTATTTATGAAATGTTTATCCTTAGAGAATATTAGAGAACACAGTTCTCTGCTCATGAGAAATCGGTAAGCCTTTAAAATAACGGAAACCACTCCCTTCCTCAGGGAATAAAATCATCAGATGATGAATTAAAAAGTACATTTGAGAAAAAGTGCAGCAATGAGCTGCAGGCACCGCTCTGACAAGGCACTACACAGAGTGACAGCTTTTGTCACATCCCCGCTAAATGTTCTGTAGAGTTCTGACAGTTACTATTATTTAGAGTATGTGAGAATGTGGTGTTACAAGCTAAAGTCTTTTAGAACATGCGTTTATTGTAGAGTAAGCAGCCATTGCACCAAGGGTGGCTATCTAAGTATCTCTATAGGAGGAGGGAGGTGCAGAGACACCCCAGAGTGTTTGTTTAGTATAATTTACCATGCTGACAAGGATCTCAATTCAGTTGCACTAACCTGTTATCGTTGGTGGAAAAGTATAATTCTTACATTTCACCCATCATTAGAAGCCTAGCCTGTGATGTAGAAGGAGAAGATGCTTTTCAGAATACTATATTGCATGTACAATGCATTTTGTGAAGATTCCATCCATGCCATCAGATGTGGTGCTAAACCAATATTTTTTGCCAACTGAACCTTAGGTTTAAATCAGCCAAACACATTCCAGTTGCAACAAAAAGTCTTACAGTTTATTAACCGCTTTCTGACCGCCCTATAGCAGAACTACTGCTACAAGGCAGCAGGGCTGCAGGGAAATCACTTATATATACGTAATTTTGCATGTCCAGGTAGGGGGCGCACACACCATTGGCAGCTACAGATGTCAATCACCTGGTCCCGGCCAGAGATTCCCCGCCGGTACCCGGCGATCACAGAGGAACAGTGATAGGGGACAACACAGGTCTCTCTCCTGCCAGTAGTGACATGCTGCTGTGTACTTGTCTGCACAGCAGAGAAATACACAGTAGCATGTTTACATAGTAAAACAGCACACAGCACATACAGTAAAACAGCACACAGCTAACCCTTTGATCGACCCAGATCTTAACCCCTTCCTGCCCAGTGTCATTAGTACAGCGTCATTGCTTTTTATTAGTACAGATCACTGTATTAGTGTCAGTGGCAGTTAGTCCCCCCCCAGTGTCAGAATGCCCACCGCAGTCCTGCAGTCGTGCTATAAGTCGTTGATTGCCATTACTAGTATTAAAAAAAAAAAATTACAGTATATATACCGCCATTTGTGATAGGGGACAACATAGGTCTCTCTCCTACCGGCAGTGAAATGCTGCTGTGTACTTCTCTGCACAGCAGAGAATCGCACAGTAGCATGTTTACATAGTAAAACAGCACACAGCACCTACAGTAAAACCGCAAACAGCTAAACCTTTGATTGCCCCAGATGTTAACCCCTTCCTTCCCAGTGTCATTAGTACAGCGTCAGTGCTTTTTATTAGTACTGATCACTGTATTAGTGTCAGTGGCAGTTAGTCAGTTCCCCCCAGTGTCAGAATGTCCGCCGCAGTCCCGCTATAAGTCGCTGATCGCTGCCACTACTAGTATTTTAAAAAAAAACAAAATCCAGTATATATACCGCCATTTGTAGACACTATAACTCTCACGCAAAACAATTTACTTGTATTGGGATATTTTTAAAGAGAAGACATATAGCAGAATACATTTTGGCCTAATTTTTTTTGTTTATAGTACAAGAGATAAAAAACGCAGAGGCAATCAAATACCACCAAAAAAAAAAGCTCTATTTGTGGGAAAAAAAGGACGCAAATTTCAATTGCATTGCATGACCATGCAATTGTCAGTTAAATTCTCTCGTTGGTACAGTTGATTGCTTCGGTGGAAACGACTGAAGCCAACACTTGAGATGTGATTGTGGCATGTGGAGCTTGTCTCGCCTGGAGTGTCATGTGACATATCTTACAGTTTGATGCCCTTAGAAAACATTCACGGCATGAATAATAACCTGTCCCCTTCCTGCCTGCTGTAGAGAGGGAACCTAGCTGCCAGGAAGCAGTGGTCTCTCTGCAGAGGTCTAAAAAAAACCCCCTACTGAGTCAGAGCTAGAGCTCTCCAATTAGTAGGGAACTTGAGTTTTTTTTGTTTGGAAAACTATAGGTTTGATTCTCTTCTCTACAGCGTTCTATTGTGGCTGCTTTCTAAATAAAATACATTTAAAACTACGCAGCTTTATTTTTGTGCATCTGGGATGTATTTATATGTTTATAACTGAAATGTTAGTTGGAATTTAAACATTGTTTGGGTAACACACTTAGTGAAGTAATGGAAAAAGTTTCAAAAGGCACACTAGTACATGAGTTCTAAAGCTTTTTGTGAGTACAACCCCTCCCCAGTGGATTGTCAATTATGTCTTTGTACCCCCTTCACCAGATTGTTGTAGTCATCACCATTAACAGTCATGTTAGATAAATGTATGACTTCAGAGAATTTCAATAGCTGTGATTTTTTAAATTTACAAAGTATTTTAATGAGTTTTTAGTTTTCTTTTGTTAGAGAGTAGTACAAAGCAAACAAAGAACAGTAGCACATAAGGACTAGACTACTGACCAGAGGTATTGACAAGGGCAAAATTTGAATGTCAACATCAAAACATTAAGGTAGCTATAAGAACAGTCTACTGGTAATAAGGGCCACCAGCCAAGACTTTGCCTGGAACCTCCCCACTCCCCGCCAAAAAAAAGAAAATAATGAAAGGGAAAGGGGAGAAGCATGACGTTACAAGGCCTAAAAAGGGAACATAATTTAAGAGAAGAAAGGAGGGAGATTTGTAAGAGATCACCCAATCTCCTCAGTGGACAGTGAAGAAGGGAGAATTTAAAAAAGAGTGGAATATTTCTGGGGGAGAGTAAAAACACAGAGAGGGTGCCCGTGCGGTCAAGCCCGTTACTCGTCTCAGGAGTGTGTTGTACCTACATTCATAAAGAAAGCAAGGAATTATCCAGATTCAGTTTTTCATTGTAGGCTATCTATGGGTCCCAAATCTTCTGTTTCAATATTTTTATTAGAAAATATTTGTTTTTCAGAATATAACAAGCTCAAAATATGCCCTCACAGGGGCAGAGCAGAACAATAACATATAAACAGAGACATCCTGTTGACTTGTATTAGTCAAATAACGAAATGTCCAATTACATCAAGAAGGGACGGCAAACAACTGAGCCAAATAGCTGCAGTAATCCAACATAATATCGGAAAAAAAAAAAGAAAAGAAGAAAGGTTAGAAGAAAATAAAATAAAACAAAAGGGTATCAGAAAGAAAACATGAAAGAAGGGAAACTAGAGAGATCACGGATCTGGGGCTATCACAGGCAGCGACTACAGGAGGCCATAACTAGTAGGAGGCAGGGATAGTAAGAAATAACATATCCAAGGTTTCCAAACCTTAAGGAATGTCGGATGAGAATCGTGAAGAATGCTAGACATCTGTTCATTGAACAACATAGCATTCATCCGGGTCTTCACCCCCTGGAAGGCTACCGAAGGGGTTCTCCAAGCTTGAGCTATAGCACGTTTGGCCGAAATGAATAGGTAGGATGCCAATTTCTGTTGAGACCTAGACAGACCCAAAATTGGGCAATGCAGGAGTTCCACCTTTGGATCCCTACGGACCGCAATATGAAATAGAGTTTGCAGCAAACCAAAAACCCTAGACCAGAAGCCTATCAATCGCGGGCACGACCACCAAATGTGCAAGACGTCCCCGCGTAGACCACAGTTCCGGAAACACCTATCTCCACCAGTTGGATTAAAGTAAGCAGTCCAAGCCGGGACCCAGTACCACCACAGTAGAACTTTGTAGGCTGCCTCAAGAGTGACTGTATTGAATTAACATTTCGCCATTATCCCCCAAGCCCTACGCCAATCCTTCGCCGCAATCGAAACACCCAGATCTCGCTCCCATTGAGAGACATAAGACAGGGGTGATGAGGATGAGGCATAAATTACAGAAATGAGACCAGAGGACTGTGGGGAATGCTGACAAGTGTGCTCAAAGGACATTTTGCGGTAAGGATATGTAGAGGGATAGGACCCAGTGGTGCAATTGCAAATACCGATAATATTCCCGTGGCAGGACCCCTCTTGATTCTCGAAAAGACTCCCAAGATGGAAGCGTACGAGCGCTCAGAAAATCATGTACAATAACAAAGTCATGGGAGGTCCACCAAGACAAAGAAGGGGGATGTTCTAGGCCTGGCAGAAATAAAGGATTATGCGTAATCGGCAAAAGAGGTAGGAATGACGAAATCAAATTACCCGAATATTTTACAGAATCCCAGGTTCTTAAACTGTGAAGCATGATAGGGCTCAAATCTGGAGGGCGCAACTTAGGCGGGAGCCAAAGCAATGTAGTTAAGGAAAGTGGAGCACAGTTGGGTAATTCTAAGAGTGCCCATAATGGGATATCTGTCGTGGCATGAAGCATAGACAACTGGGAGATCTGAGCCGCCAAATAGTATCTAGAAACGTGTGGAACTCCCAAACCTCCATGTAGTCTATGAGTATACAGAGTTGCTCTAGGCACTCTGGGACGTTTATGAGCCCAAATAAAACTGAGAATCCGGCTCTGTAGTACACGAAGAAAAGACGCAGGGACATGAATAGGGAGAATGGAAAAAGTACAGGATCTTCGGTAGTCAAGGTCTCCGCCCCATCAGAAACGCGGAGAGTCACGGCAGTGGATCAAGCCATCTGAAAAGTGAAAAGTCTTACCCATCCAACCATACTCAACCTGGATCGGAGTGGGAGGATCCGGACAATGGAGGGGTACTAGGGAGGGGGCGTTTATGGCTACTAACTTTCTTCCATATACGCCCCAGCTGAGATGGAGGATGGGAACCGGAGGGCCTCACCGGGCTGTCGGAGGTATCCCGCGAGGGCAGAAGGTGTAGCGCCTCCAGGGTCGACTTGGCCTCTTCCGGATTGTGAACAACATGGCTCCGACCTTGGAACGTAAGCTTAAATGGAAAGCTCCATTGGTACTTGATGTGACGGTTCAGGAGGACTGACATGAAGGGTTTCATCTGTCGACGTTTCTGGGTGGTGGATGGTGCCAGATCCGTGAACAGCTGGTACGGATGACCTTGAAAGTGAAGATCCTGCTTGTCTCGCGCAGAGGGAAGAAGCGATTCTTTCGTACGGTAATAGGTGAATTTAATTATTATGTCCCTAGGAGGACCCTCAGACCTCCTCGAGCCCAAGGCCCGATGAATGCGATCGAACACCAGACGGTCTATTGGTATCGCCGGATCCAGCTCTTGAAAAAGCAGTGGACGTGAGGTCAACGATGGCTTCGGGCAGGCCACGTAGGCGAAGATTATCCCGAAGGGACCTATTCTCAAAATCTTCCAAGCGCAAGAGAGCCGCATCAAGCTCTCTTCTCAGATCTGAAAGGTCCTGTTCATGATTTTCGATCACCGTAGCCGCGGCGTCCATCTTATCTTCAAGAACATCAGTGCGGCTTCCCAATTCACAAATTTCCTTGGTGAGATGCTTCGCTAGTCTGGAGGTAGCGGTGTGAAGCTCCTGCTGCAGCATGGTCCTAAACCTGGCCAGGAGGTCTGCATCCCGCAAGGGGGACTGTGGGAGGTCTGTGGCCCGCGAGAAGGGCTGTGCGTGGTCTGCAGCCCGCGAGGAGGGCTGTGCGTGGTCTGCGGCTTGCGAGGAGGGCTGTGCGTGGTCTGCGGCTTGCGAGGAGGGCTGTGCGTGGTCTGCGGCCCGCAAGGAGGGCTGTGCGTGGTCTGCGGCCCGCGAGGAGGGCTGTGCGTGGTCTGTGGCCCGCAAGGAAGGCTGTGCACGGCCTGTGGCCCGTGAGGAGGGCTGTGCGTAGCCTACGGCCTGCAAGGAGGGTTGTGGGGGGTCGGTGTCCTGCATAGGGGGCTATGGGAGGTCTGCAGAGTTGTCTGGCAGCCTCTCCCTGTCCGGGAAGGCGTCCGGGCAGCCCGAGGGTAGTGACGGGGATGCGGCCAAATCGAGGCCGAGGCCATCGGTGGGCTGGCTCTGAAATCGAGCGCTGGAGGCATGGGAGGCCGCGTTTTTTTTCCCCATGACAGCGGGGGGGGGGGTCAGCGGAGGGTGAGGGCAAGGGTGGGGGACGGAAATGGCTCCCCAGGAGGCCGATGAAGGAGCAAATGTGCCCGGCAGCGGAGGAGCACAGAGGTCAGGCAGCCATTCCCCGTGCTGCTCACGAGTGCTCCCCGGGTCCCAAATCTTCAAAAAATTTAGCGTGGGTGTATGAAAAGATGGAAGTGAGTTTCTCATGAACAATGGTTCCCATAAGCAGCTTCTTAACTTCATCACAATTCAGAAACAGCTGGTGCCAAGCTTTGGCCAGCATCTTTTGGGTTGCCAGGAACACAAACCCCACCAGCCACCTCTTATTTAAAGACAAGATCAGCAGCATTCAGTCTGTTTCTTGTGAAACCAGGGTGTTAAGGACATACCCCCTGAGGTGTGTCATCATGTGCCCTGGGCTAATAGCAAATGCTACAGCAAGACTGCCCACTAGGAAGAAGAAGAGGAAGTTGGCCAATAAGCTCATGTGACTGGCCAAAAGACCCTTTGGAAAAACGGTATACATACAAAAAAAATGGGGGAGTAAAAAAATGGAGTAGGGAAGAGGTTGCCCAGCCTGGAACTGAGTCAGATCATTTAGGAGTATGCTTTTGTTAAACTTGTTTCAATGGTAAAAAAAGAAAAACTGCAATATTAAAAACCTACACACATCCTACTTTACCATCGTACATAGTACAGTCACTTTAAATGAGGCAGGTTCTCTTTAAAGGATTTACACATCTCAGGTTAAACAGCATTTCTCACACATTTCAGCTTGATTTGAAATAAAATATGTTATGAGAAATGAAATTGAATTGATGGAGGCTTTGGTGCATTGTTGTGATATTATTGTATGTTTGTCCATGGCACATCCAGACTTTCCGCTTAGCAATAGTGAGGGTGCAGCTGCATAAAGAAGAGGTCCCTTGAAAGTCAAAGCTAATCTTCTCCATGGTGCCCTTATGTATTATAAGTATAGAACTTGAAAAATGAGGAACTTCAAAGAGTTCTGCAGCATTCACAGCATTTCAGCTTCAAAGCCAGTTGTGCTTTTGTAGTTTTGGTCTTGGTATAATTAATACGTTTAAAATATTAGCTGAAAACAACATCTTTACCTTCATGCTGTTGTATGAATTTTATTTTCTAACGGCCATCTTTATTTGGGAGATCAGAACCTTTTTTCCAGGGGTCACCTCTAGCAATATTTATATCTATATAGTACCTAAAGCAGTGTGTGGAGACGTGTAGCTCACAGTTTATTATTTATTTTATCTTTCTGACTGCAGCATATAATTATAAACTAAAAATTATCCAACAAAAAACCCAAAACAAAAAAAAAATTATATAGTTTTTGTAAAATCAGAAATACATTTTAAAGTGGAACTGAACTCACAAAGTGAACAGTTGCTATATTATTAGGTGAATATAGAAATGTGGCGAAAAATGTTGGGCCTAAAAAGTACCCTGGAAAATCTTGTTGTCTTGAATTCCTCCTGAAAAATAACAGTGCACTATGTGCTATATGAGTGTGCGTAGGTACTCCGGTACCTACAGTCTCATAGCTGTGTATCTGCAGTATTAGATCTAAGGCACTGCTGCTTTTGACTGCTAATCTTTCCAGATTTGGGGTGAGATTTAGTGATGGCACTTCTGTGCTCCTCACTGCACATCTTTCTTGATGCTTTGGAATGAGGAAGCAAAGCCCTGCCTCTACCAAGATGAACGCCTCCGCACACATATACAGAACAAGGCATAGTCACTAATGGGGAAAGGTCAGCTGAAGGGAGATCAGAGCCAATGCTGGTGTGTAGTCATTTGCCATCTGTCTGCCATTTCGGGAGATTGTTTCCTTAATACACTTCTTTTTTAAGATACAAAAAGAAGCTGCCTGCCACTGTCAAGTTGTTTCTATGGGGTGGCTCCTATTATGGTCTTATATTAACCAACAGTGGACCATGTGTACAAAGAAATAAACAGAGCTTGCAAGTTGGATTGTAGAACTCCTCCACCTTTTGTACTCCCCCTTTATTTCATGCATCTTTTTTTACTGTATCTAAACCAAAGAACAAAACTGTAATACATTGCAGCAGTCCTCAGATGTGCTGGCTGCATTAGTTTTCTATTGCCAGACTCATGAACTGTACTGTATCTATGGAGGAGTAGTATTGTATCCCTAGGGCAGGAAAAGTTAGGAGTACAGAACATCTTTTACATTTTTTAGTTGGGTAAATATGATATTGCTTATGACTATTTTCTATTCTCAAATCCAGCCAACTGTAGGTTCTTTTCATGTCTAACTTTATTTGCTTTGCTGAAAATTTTGTTTACAGAGCTCAATAGCGTATGCTCAAATTTACTTGTACAATTCAATAAGTCAGAAAATTGACTCATCGTCCTCCCCCTTCCTTCGTGTTCTGTTTAGATTGGGTCATACAGATATTTAGTTAGGCTGATGGCTCAGGGCCGATTCTTCCGCTAATGACAAAACACCAGCGACAAGATTCTAAAAAGGCTTCCTATGCATAACTATTGAATCGCTCCCTCTGTCTCTGTTGCTGGCCCAAACTCTGATGAATCTTGATCACTAGCTTTGGGAGGAACATTGCATTGCCTACAGAGGGAACAATTTCTTATAGACAATCAGGCATCTTTTTAACAATCTTCCTGCTGCTGATTTCAACATATTGCTAGCACTAGAGTCACCTCTCTGTCATCAATCTATGTCTAGGTTCACACATATGTGATTCAAAATTACTCAGTTATGTACTATGATTCAGGGAGCATCTGCGGTGTGAATCACATGCGATTCTTCTTGAATAGCAATGCATTTTTGTTTAGCAGTGTTTTCTGGTTCATTTTCTCTCTCTTCAATACAATACAAACCAAATTGGAATCTGATTAGATTTGATTAGATCCTTTTAAACCTTATACTCTGCAAATTTGGATCACATAGCTACAAACTCACACACAACCCTTATTCAAAAACGCACTGTGGATGGAACGCCTATATGTGAATGCCTTTCATATGAACACATTCTATTTCTATGGTCATGTGAATCCACCAGCTAGAAACACATCCAAAAATGGACATGTGTGAACCAAGGCTTAGAGAGAAACAGCGTGAAGGTGTAGCCTCAGGAAATTTCCTAAAGCTGGAGCAGACAGAATCTGGAACAACTGTGTATAGTAACTAGTCAGCTTCTAACTTCAGCTTGTTCAGTTGAGCTTTGAAAATGAAACCTATAAGCTGATAGTCTGCAATGATCCTGTCTGCTTCAGTTTTATTAAATTCTCCCTCAATGTTCTTGCTGTGATCTCTTTTCGATATACATGTCATGGGTGCATCCTGAATTAAATGTTTATCTGTAAAGTAAATACAGCGGGAAAATAATTATTTGATCCCCTGCAGATTTTGTAAATTTGCCCACTTACAAAGAAATGAAGGGTCTATAATTTTGATCATAGGTATTTGAAATCATAGAGACAGAATATCAACCAAAATTCCAGTAAAAACACATGATACAAATGGTATAAATTGAGTTGCTGTTCAGTGAGTAAAATAATTATTTTATCCCAAGCAAAACATGACTTAGCACTTGGTGGAGAAGCCATTGTTGGCAAGCATAGCGGTAAGACGTTTCTTGTAGTTGGTTACAAGGTTTGCACACATCTCAGGAGGGATTTTGGTCCACTCATCTTTACATATCTTTTCTAAATCCTTAAGGTTTCTTGGCTGTTGCTTGGCAACTGGAAGTGTCAGCTTCCTCCATAAATTTTCTGTATGATTAAGGTCTGAAGACTGACTAGGCCAATCCATGACCTTAATGTGCTTCTTTTTGAGCCACTCCTTTGTTGCCTTGGCAGTATGTTTTGGGTCATTATCATGCTGGAAGACCCATCCACGACCCATTTTCTGTGTTCTGGCTGAGGGAAGAACTTTCTCATCCAAGATTTTGCAATACATGGCCCCGTCCATTGGCCCCTCAATGTGGCAAAATGAACCTGTACCTTTAGCAAAGAAACAGCCCCAAAGCTTAATGTTTCCACCTCCGTGCATGACTGCAGGGATGGTGTTTTTAGGGTCATATTCAGCATTTTTCTTCCTCCAAACATGGTAAGTCAAGTTAATGCCAAAGAGCTTAATTTTGGTCTCATCTGAGAACAACACTTTCTCACAGTCCTTCTCTGAATCATTTGGATGTTCATTGGCAAACTTCAGATGGGCCTGTACATATGCCTTCTTGAGGAGGGGGACCTTGTGGGCGCTGCAGGATTTCAATCTATGGCGGTGTATTGTGTTACCAATGGTTTGTTTGGTGACACAATACACAATACACAATACTCTTACTTTTCTCATGATCATCCTTACCTCATGAGGTGAAATCTTGCTTGGAGCTCCATACTGAGAGCGATGGATGGTTATTTTGTATTTCCTCCATTTGCGAATAATCGCTCCATCAGTTGTCTCCTTTTTGCTGATGGTCTTGTAGCCCATTCCAGCCTTGTGCAGGTCTACAATCTTGTGCTTGATGTCCCTTGACAGCTTTTTGGTCTTGCCCTTGGTGGTAAAGTTTGAATGGAATAAAGTGATGCTGCGGACAGGTGTCTTTTATACACATATCGAGTTGTCGTTAGGAGCACTTTCCTAAATTTACAGGACTAATATGTGTACCATATGAGCACATAGCCTGTCAGGAATGGACTTGCCAATAATGGTGGGACTCACCTGCCTTGTGGGCTGCAGTACCAGGGCTGGCCAGCGGGTGCTCTCAGCAATCAGAGACTCAAGCCTGCAGTCAGCCAAACACCTGTAGCTGATTACGGAGGTGTATTTAAGGGATGGCCAGACCTGCAGTCTGTGCCTTGGTGTGTGTTTTTCCATGGGCCCCTATATCTTGTTACCTGCATTCCTGTTCCTGTTCCTGCCTGCCTGACTGACTGGTTGCCGACCCTGCCTGATCCTGACCTCTGCTGACTTCTCCTGTTTGATCCCTGTTGTGACCCGACCATTCTCTGCCTGACCCCCTGTACCTACCTGCCCGTTAGTTGCTGTACCCGGCTCGTGACCTGACTACTCTCTGCCTGCTCTTCCTGTTCCTACCTGCCCGATTGTTATTGACCAGCCTGCCTGACTACGCTTGCATTGTATGTATTGTTATCTGTGGGTGGTTTGGTTTGGTTCGTTTGCACTGTGTTTATGTTTTAGTATTGCACTGCGTTCTGTATTGTTAGTATTAATAAATTATATTGTTTATAACATATCTGAAGCCTGCGTTTCCCTGCGTCAGTTCACATACCTCTGGTCATACCCGGAGCCCTGACATAGCCCGTCTATGGGAGCCAGAATTATTGTTGGTTGGTAGGGAATCAAATACTTATTTTGCTCACTGCACTGCAACTCAATTTATAACATTTGTATCATGTGTTTTTTTTGGATTTTTGTTGATATTTTGTCTCTATCATTTAAAATACACCTATGATAAAAATTATAGAGCCTTAATTTCTTTGTAAGTGGGCAAAGTTAGAAAATCTGTAGGGGATCAAATCATTATTTTCTCAACTGTATTTTATATATTAAAGGAAAAAAAAACACAAAATGGACTAATTATGTTAAATTAAAATAAAAACACCATTATAGTATTGTTTAATTTTAGAAACACGTATTTTGAGTTAGTATTTCATTGCTTGAATTAAAGTAGTATTTGATAGACGTTTAAATGTTTTACATGCTTGAATTGTCACATTTTTGATACTGCATTAAATATAGATTTGTAGCTGTTACTAGTGGGCCACATTCACCTGGATTTCTTCTGTAATGTTGATGACGTGAAGACGTGTTGCCACTAATCCAAGCCACTTCTTCAGTTCTGAATTGAAGAAACGGCTTGGATAAGCTACAAAAATGTCTTCAATATTACAGATCAAATCCAGTTTAACATGACTAACTACTACTAGATAGACCATGACCTGGATCAATGGGAGCATTTGCAGACATAGATTTGTAGATTAACCTAGCCTACTACAGGGATCTCAGTGGTTTAAAGCCATGATTCCTAGTTAAAAACATTTTTGTGCATGTGTCAGTGATACGAATTCCCTTCACTTTCTGTCTTGGAAACAAAGAGAAAAGTCTCTCCAAGGGTGAGTCCTTATGGACATCTGCAAAAATTGAATGTAGTGTTACCCCTGCAGGAGCTGCTTGATAATTTCGGTTCTTCGTTCAGTGCATTGACTCCAGGAACACCTTCAGCCTCTTTGACATACCTGGTTGAATGAGAGTTATTGATAGCACTTACAAGAACTTGAGTATAGACACCTTTAACCACTAGCCTACAGGGTACTTATACCCCCTTCCTGCCCAGGCCAATTTCCAGCTTTCAGCGCTGTCCCACTTTGAATGACAATTGCGCGGTCATGCAACACTGTACCCATATGAAATTTTTATCATTTTTTTGAGCCAGATAGAGCTTTCTTTTGGTGGTATTTAATCACCTCTGGGATTTTTATTTTTTCATAAACAAACCAAAAACCACTGAAAAGTTTGAAAAAAATGTTTTTTCTTAGTTTTTGTTATACAATTTTGTAAATAAGTGATTTTTCTCCTTCACTGATGTGCGCTAATGAGGCTGCAGTGATAGGCACTGATAGGCTGCACTGATGGACACTGATAGGTGGCACTGATGGGCACTGATGAGGAGGCACTGGTAGGTTGCACTGATGGGCATTGACAGGCATCACTGATGGGCACTGAAAGGCAGCACTGATACATGACACTGACACATGACACTGATATATGGCACTGATAGGCGGCACTGACTGGCACTGATAGGCGGCACTGACTGGCACTGATAGGCGGCACTGACAGGCACTGATGGGCGGCACTGACTGGCACTGTTAGGCGGCACTGACTGGCACTGTTAGGCGGCACTGACTGGCACTGATAGGCAGCACTGACTGGCACTGTTAGGCGGCACTGACTGGCACTGTTAGGCGGCACTGACTGGCACTGATAGGCGGCACTGACTGGCACCGATAGGTGGCACTGATTGGCAGCACTGTTTGGTGGCACTGATTGGCATTGATAGGTGGCACTGACTGGCACTGATGGGTGACATTGAAAGGCAGCTCAGATGGGCACTGATATGTGGCATTGATGTGCACTGGTATGCACTGATATGTGGCATTGATGTGGCACTGATGGGCACTGGCACGTGGCACTGATGAGCACTGACAGGTGGCACTTCTGGGACCACACTGATCATCAGGACACGCTGATCATCAGTGCCCTGATGATCAGTGTACATGTCCCCTCCGCGGAAAGCCGATTACCGGCTCTCCTCTCCTGTTGAGCTGTCAGCGTGACAGCTCGAGAGGAGAGAAATGCCGATAACTGGCATTTCCGTGTTTACATGTGATCAGCTGTGATTGGATCACATGACCGAGCCGACATCTTCGGCTCTTTCTGTGATCCGCTGTGTCCAAGGGACACAGCGCACCGGCGATCGCTGCGCGCTCCCTGAGCTGCACATGCGCAGTGAGAATGGTAGGACGTCATATGACGTCCTATCAGAACGAGAGAACCACCTTGCGCCTGTCATTGTGCTATAGGACGGGGGGAAGGTAGTTAACTAGCACCAGGAATAGATACAAGGCTGTTTAGTAGTAAACAAACTTAGTGTATTAATACTGGCTAGGATAAATTGTGGTTGGAGCATAAATGAACACACAGAATGTAGGTTCAAACACCGTCCTCTACACAGTATAATCACTTTGCCAAGGTAACCTAGAATAGAATTATGTGTCACTAGACTGGGATTAACACAAGAATCAGCAAAGTCAGCAATAAGGAGTGCATATAAGCATTAACTGCAATGTGAATTCTAATACTATAACTAGTCTAGACTGCACGCTATGAGAAAGGCTAGGATATGGTGCAATGTTCCCTGAGAGGTACCTCTTAGCATAAGCAATAGGTGAAGGTCTCTTTGTAGTAGCCGCAAAAGGACAATCTTTAGTCCTATCTCTTCAACCAACTAGTGTTGGGGCCCAGTTGTATCATTGGTGTACATAATAGTCTCAATAGCCAATAAGGCTACTAGATGGCTGCATGGCCAATTCCTAAAGGGCTTAGTCTCTAGCAGCAGATAGTAAATCCCCACAACAGCAGCTCATCAGTCCCAGTGATGTTACAGCTCATCATCCAATCACACACATCAGCTGATGAGGCAGAGCCATGTCAAGCATGGGAAGGATCTCAACAATAATGAGAGCTGGCTCTGCCTTTCAGCATTCAGCTGATATTCAGGGTCAGTCATTCCTGCCCTTCCATAGTCTGCAGCTCCAGTGAATGGTGGAGGAGCAGACCGGGGTTTTGGGACGGACAGTGCCTTGTTCCTGCAGACCAAGAGCTGACTGATGGTGGTCATGAGATATCTAAGTGCAGTAGGTTTTACCGCTTTACAGCTATATTCATCACACTATACAATCTACACAAAGCCTATCTTTCTATACTTGGTCTCTGAAAAATCTTTAATGAACTCCTCACACTGTATCATCTTTAGAACACTGCTCTCTACATCCAGTAGGCCCAGAGCACTTAGCCTTTTATGGGTTCTCAGATAATTCTGTAGCAGTGCCAATTTGCTGAATGATCTCTCTGCTGAACAACTAGTGACCATCATGCTTAAATATATTCTAAGAGATACATTAACACTTGGAAATGTATCAGCAAGTTCTTCATTATAGAGTAAAACTGCCTGTCGAGATGGAGTGAGGCATGACCTGAGCCTGGCAAAGGCTGAAAACCGTAGTTTTGTATGACTCAAATCGCACCGCATCCACACCAAAAAGGTGCAGGACCCTTTTTTTGGTACGCAATAGAATCGGATCGCATAGGTATTCACACCCATGCGATCCTATTCTGGACATCGCACCGCGTTTTGCGAACCGATTTCCGGGTGTTGTTAACTTAACATGCACACCCACAGTGGTTCGCATGAATGGGGTGCGATTGTGAAGCGGTGTGGAATTTGCACAGAAAACGCTGCAAATTCTGCAACGCATCAGTGTGAACCCAGGCTAAAAGTCCCGTACACATGATGAGAATATTGGACGAATGATCATCCTTTTTTTTTTTCTGTATACTAGTCTCCATATCGAAAATGAAGAGGTTCCTAAAGTCCCAAAAATTCTTGTACGACAGAATAAAAATGTGAAAATGATATATTGTATTGCAGGGGTTAAAATTTTTAAGTCCAGACCTACTAGCCGGTCACAAAACTTACTCTCGACCAGTTGCCCCACCCAACCTTGCCCAGGTCTGCCCCCAACCCCACCCTCGGCCCGACCCCAACCACGCCCCCTTAAAGCTTATGAAATTACATTTTTCTTTAGAATAAATAGTCCAAAATATAAAACCGTACACAGTAATGTATATCCCCCTCCCCTGTACTCCATTATAGTGATATGACATGTATACAGTATGTATATCCCAGCTCCCCTGTACTCCATTATAGTGATATGACATGTATACAGTAATGTATATTCCAGCTCCCCTGTACTCCATTATAGTGATATGACATGTATACAGTAATGTATATCCCAGCTCCCCTGTACTCCATTATAGTGATATGACATGTATACAGTAATCATTACTGTATACATGTCATCACTATAATGGAGTACAGGGGAGCTGGGATATACATTACTGTATACATGTCATATCACTATAATGGAGTACAGGGGAGCTGGGATTCACATTACTGAGTAATGTATATCCTAGCTCCCCTGTACTGCATTATAGTGATAGGACATGTTGTATACAGTACTTACTGTCCCCCCCGAGTCCCCTGTGGCGGTGGAGAGGGTGTCTCCTCTCAGCGGAGGAGAGCGGAGATCTCCTGCACCTGTCCTCTCGGCGGTGGTGCCGCAGAAGTCGGAAACCGGAAGTTGTAAACAGGAACTCGGCTTCACAATGAGGCTTGTAGTGCAGGTACAGAAGAAGCTCCATGCTTCATCTGTGCTCACCGCTCAGCTGCTCGCCACAGAGGAATTTCTCCTCGCATTTGGCGAGCGGCTTTTTCAAGCCCTGTTGTATTGTATTTGTATTGTATTTTCAGATGAAAACTGTACTGATTAAATGAAAATCATACAATCTGGTATTGTATGAAAACATTTTTCCTGCTTGTTCCTTTGAATAATTTTGGACGAAAGCTGTGTACTAACAATCAGATTATCATACAATTGCTTTGAAAGCGGTATTTTTCATACAATTTTCTGATTGTGTGTACTAGGCTTTAGGCTATAAAGGGTTAAAATTTTTCAGTAGATCAACAGGGATTATTATACAAAGAGCCAAGTATATGTAAGAAACTATATCTCCCAACAATACACTTTAATCTTTGAATCTTGTCTTCTGATAAGCTCTTGACACCTCTGCATATTTCAGTGTGATGTTACTGAGAGCTCATTTATAAAAATGCAATTGTAATTTATGCTTAGCGGCTCTTACAGGAAATCTCCAGCTTCACAAAAAAACCCGATATAACAAATATAATTGCTACTAAGCAATTTTGTAATTTAATGTTATTAAAAAATACCTTTCCTTCTCTATCTGGAGATGCTGCAATTTTCTAAAATTGTCCAAAATTTCACTTGCTCAATCACTTGCTTGGCATTTTGCAACCTGGAGGTGTTATGTACACTGTTGGTGTGCAGAATTTCTCATCTCCCACAATTTGAGTTTCAGTTGTAGTGAGATGCTTTCTGGCCTAATCTACATGGAAGTGGAGACAATAGCATATATACAGAGAATTTACAATTAAAGTAGAACTATAGGCAACACTTTTTTTTTTCATTTTGGATAGAGTAAGCAAAGGTTATGACCCCTGTCAGATTATTTTTTGCCATCTCCGTCCCATTGGGGAGATTTACCTTTACTTCCTGTACCAAAGCCGAAACAGGAAGTGCAAGGAAATCCCTGCAAATTAAGGGAATCCCTTGGGGACACCCAGGCCACTGGAACTAGTGTCCCCATTGGCAGATTTCCCCTGTATTACTTTTCTGGGGACAACCCAAAATATGGGATATTCTTTTACCTTCATTTTCAATGATAATGGTAAACAGGACATATAGAGAGGATGAATCTCCCTACAGAGGCACAGACAGCAATACAACCTGACAGGCTTTCTAATCTCTCTCCACTCTATACAAAAGAAAAAAAAAGTTTGGCCTTTAGTTGTACTTTAAGTGTAGTTTGCTATGGAATGTACAGTAGGCGAAAGCTGTGGCATATCTAAAAATGTGATTTTCAAGTTTTCAAGTTGAACTGATACTAACGTTTTTAAATAGTCATACCTTGTAGGAATAAAATTGTTTAAAATGCAAATGACTAGCATTTAGGGCTGGTTTTACACTGGAATTGCACAGGAACACATGCAGTGATCCCATGTGGTTTCTGCGCATTTCTGCATGGTGCTATTTTGCAGCTCATTCATTTGAATGTGCTGCAAATCACACCAAAACGTGGAAAAAGTAGTGTGTGCACTACTATTAAAAGCCTGTCACACCAAACTGCATGGTACAGCAGTCCCATGCGATTCACTCACCTGTGCAATAAGTGCATCTGTGAAATTTCCTTGCTACTAAATATTCCACGGTCAGTTGTTAGTGGTATTATAACAAAGTGGAAGCGACTGACAACAATAGCAACACAGCCACGAAAAATGACAGAGCGGAGTCCGAGCAAGCTGAAGCGCACAGTGCGCAGAAGTCACCAACTGTCTGCAGAGTCAAACGCTAAAGACCTCCAAACTTGGTGTGGCCTTTAGATTAGCACAACAACAGATTGCTCCATGTATGATGTGAAGAGCAAAGATTTTCACTAAGAAGCAATAAAATAAATGGTGTTTCATCTTCTACTTTGGATTATTGTACAAGTGGTATAGGGAAACTCGCTGGATGTATTAACATGGAGTAGAAGAGAAAACAAAACACATGGCTCTCTACTCCTTGAGATATACTGTATATACTGCAGTACAGAAAAGGCGTTAGCTATGCTGGGAAATGCTGGGAAAATAATATATGCAAGTACAAAGCATCAGGCAAGCTCCAATGGCCATTATGAAGACATAGTGTAAGGAAAGGATACTGCACAACCAAATAGCAAATCTATACAATAGATTTTCTACAGCAGTGCAAACAAAAGTGTATACTGTAGGTACATTGGTAAGCACAATGAATAACAGTTTCATGCATTACCTGCCATTTATCAGAGATATATATATATATATATATATATATATATATACACTGTATATACACAGTATGTATATGGTGCTAGGATTTAGGTAAGCCCCATTGCACGTTCTTACCTATTGTTATTTGTACTGAACAGTGTTAGAGGTACAACTCTTGGTGGGTCATCTCTTGCCAGCTGCAGCCACCGGGTGCATGCTCAGCTCACAGCTGCACAATGTAAATATCACCTTCAAATGGATAATGGTTCTATTCAGAATTTTCTACATAATGGTACATACAGGATGCACACAGGAATAAGAGTAAGTGCTAGTGTGTAAGTGCTCATTTTGCATGAAACGCGTCAAAGTCCTTTGCAACTTTTCTGTGCACAATACTGCATTAAAGGATAAGTTCATCTTCTGGAGCATGTTACATGTTACACCCATATTTTGGTGATCCTCCCTCCATGTTACTGCAGGTGGGGGATCCTCTCCCTGCATCCGCTGTCACATTTTGAAAACAGCACAGCTGTGCGGGGCGCCGCCTGCACAGCTGCATCATTCAATCACAGGAATCTGTGAATAGAAAAACTACAAGTCCCGTCTTCCACCATGGTAGATGGCTTGTAGTTCTGAATGAACTTCAAGGACACTGACGGTCGGTAATTCAAACAGAAAGCTTGTATAGAGATATGGGCCAAAAAACATAGGACTTGTCTATAGGAGCCTGACGTTGTACCCTTGATCCACTGATCATGGGTGCCATGCTTTGCGCATGGGGAACAAAAATTGTAAATGCACATTTTTGTTTCTGCAAAAATATGTGCATTTATTATTTTTTATCAAAAGGTGAACTTAGCCTTTAACCCAGTACACTTTTATTCAGTCAGCTCCAGATTTCAGTGCCATTATTCAATTGAATATGACATTTCCATATTGAATTTATTATGCCAGTTTTAAAACAATCACTGGTTGAAGAAAAAAATAGAAAATTCCTTTTTATTAATACCAAATTGCCAAAAAAGCTTGTAATACACACATATATATATATATATATATATATATATATATATATATACAGTTGTGACCAAAATTATTCAACCCCCAATGCTGTAAAGGGGTTTAGGGACTATAGTGTACATTTGGAATTGTATTCAGAATCAAATCCTACAAGGACGTTGTAACTACCCAAATGCAACTAAAATGACATCAATTGTTTATGTAATACAGTAGTAAATGGTTCTTATGTGGTTTCTTCATTGCCACAATTATTCAACCCCTTAAAGACTACCACTCTGAAGAACAGAGGTTCATACAGGTGCTTTCCATCAGGTATTGAAAACACCTGTGGATGTCACCGAGCAGCAATCAAGCATAATAAGCACCAATTAGGCAGCTTTAAAATGACTGTGATACTCAGCTCCTTCTAGACATTTACTGGTGTGGTTACAAACATGGTGAAGGCAAGAGAATGGTCCAGGAAGACAAGAGAAGAGGTGATTTCTCTTCACAGGAAGGGCAATGGCTATAAGAAGATTGCAAAGATGTTAAACATACCAAGAGACACCTTAGGAAGCATCATTCGCAAATTCAAGGCAAAGGGCACTGTTGAAACGCTACCTGGTCGTGGCAGAAAGAAGATGCTGACTTCGACTGCTGTGCGCTACCTGAAGCGTAGAGTGGAGAGAAGTCCCCGTGTGACTGCTGAGGAACTGAGAAAAGATTTGTCAGATGTGGGTACAGAAGTTTCAGCCCAGACAATAAGACGCACACTGCGTAATGAAGGCCTCCGTGCCAGAACTCCCAGGCGTACCCCCTTGCTGTCTCCAAAGAATAAGAAGAGTCGACTGCAGTATGCCAAAAGCCATGTGGACAAACCACAAAAGTTGTGGGATAGTGTTCTGTGGACTGATGAAACAAAATTAGAACTGTTTGGGCCCATGGATCAACGCTATGTTTGGAGGAGGAAGAACAAGGCCTATGATGAAAAGAACACCTTGCCTACTGTGAAGCATGGTGGAGGGTCAATCATGCTTTGGGGCTGTTTTGCTTCTGCAGGTACAGGGAAGCTTCAGCGTGTGCAAGGTACCATGAATTCTCTTCAGTACCAGGAGATATTGGATGGAAACGTGATGCAGTCCGTCACACACCTGAGGCTTGGGAGACGTTGGACCTTTCAACAGGACAATGATCCCAAGCATACCTCCAAGTCCACTAGAGCATGGTTGCAGAGGAAAGGCTGGAACATTTTGGAGTGGCCATCGCAGTCACCAGACTTAAATCCGATTGAGAACCTCTGGTGGGACTTAAAGAAAGCAGTTGCAGTGCGCAAGCCTAAGAATGTGACTGAACTGGAGGCCTTTGCCCATGAAGAATGGGCGAAGATACCCGTAGATCGCTGCAAGACACTTGTGTCAAGCTATGCTTCACGTTTAAAAGCTGTTATAACTGTAAAAGGATGCTGTACTAAGTACTAAGATTGAATGTCACTTGGGGGTTGAATAAAACTGATAATGCTGTGAGCACAGAAAAGACATTTGTGGTTATTTCATTATAACTGTTATGTTATATTTGTCTGACCTACAAGTGCCTCTTTAATGTAAATGTAAGCAAGATGACTGAATGATCAAAAGCAATGTCAAACTGGCCAAAACACTCAATTTCAGTGGGGGTTGAATAATTTTGGTCACAACTGTATATATATTTATTTATTTTCCCTAGACTTGTCTAAAATGTAATATTTGCAGGCATTTAAGGACATTGTGGTTACTTCCTTTTCAATTTATCATGACATTGTCTATCGAAAAATCTCTTGCAAATACCCCAAAAACAGATCTTCGATTGTATGAGCTCACAACATACAGTGCGGCAATAAAAATGTTATTGTGAAAAAGCTGGTGCACTTCTATGATCCTGTCTGTCTGTGCTAGAAAACAGGTTAATTGCAGGAATAAAAGGTGCAAGAAATTCAATTTGAACTTTCTTTTGCTTTTTATGTCGCATAAGAAGATCTCAAGGGATCAGCTTAATTTGTTAGCATTGTGTATAGAGTAGATAGCTTGGATAACCCAAAGTCCAGAAGTTGTCAATCATTTTGACCATGTTTTTTATTTTTAAATGCATGTACTCCAACACTTACACACCCACATGAAAGAAAAGTAATTATTATTTTTGGCTCTTAGACATTGACTGTAAGGAAGACAATACAGGGTTCCTGAGGGATAAAAATGCTTTCAATTCAAAACGCTCCTTATAGGATTGGTAAATGTCACCAGATAATACACCAGATTACAGGATTCAGAAATGTCCAGAAAACTGATTGCCAGAGAGGCAAGTGGGACTCAAATGAGACTGACAATTTGATAATGAAATATGCCAGTTTATTTGAATTCGAGGAGACACAATAATAATGGCATACTGTGTTAGGTTGTTTTTCATAAAACAGTTTTACTACGGAAATGCAACAATCATAAAGAAGTATGCAGGTACTAGAGCTCTGCATTATATCTTCTTCCAGTTGTGGGGGAAGAGAAGTTCAAACATCATATGATTTTATTCTGTTTATTTAGCTATTTCAGCACATTCTAAGTCTAGAAAAATTTTTTATTCAAAATTCAGCTTTATAGAAAAAAATACTCTATGCAATCCACAAGCACCATTCCATAGTTCTAAAGTAATCTGATTTTGAAACTGTGTATTTATGCTGTTCCTATGCTTGTAGGCCATTTGTGCACAGGGCGATAAGCAGTTCAGCTCTTTGGATGTATTATGTAGGTCCAAAGAGTGAACCTCTAATCACAACTATCAGGTTGTGTGGTTTTTGTTCAGCCTCCTCCCACCTTGAAATTGAAAGTGATGCAGCAGCTACATAGCTGCCGATCACTTTCACAGACCCAGCAGCGCGGTGCCACCCCTCCTCCCACTGGCACCTCCCCTCCTCTTGTGGTTCCTGGGCCCTCCCACTCTTACCAGAGCTCGGGAACACGACCCCTGGCTAGGGGAAAAAGAGAGCTGTAGACCGAGGCAAATCCATGCACCATTTCCTGGCCAGTACAGTCAAGGGATACATTTAACCAAGCCGATCTGTGCTTGGTTAGATGGTATGAAGGACAGGGGAGACATTGGGGTCTATTGGATGCCTAATGTTTCCATAAAGAGTACCTGTTACCTGCCCAATGCTATCACATAGGGGTTTATTAACACCTTGTGATAGCAATCAAGTAAGAATAAATAAAAAAATTACAGAAAAAGTTTTAAAAAATAAAGTTATAATAAATGATATTGACATTTAAAAAATTGCCCTCTGTTGTCCTGCACACCTGCGCAAACACAAGCCCAAAGGCCCACAAGCACCAAACATGTGACATAAATCGTTGCTAATGTCAGAGTGAGAATAATAATTCTAGCACAAAAGCTCCTAGTTACAGTAACTCTAAGCTGATGACCTGTAGAGGCTTTTAAAGCATCACCTATAGTGATTTTTGGGCACCATAGTTGATATCACGAGTGCACGCAATTTTAAGACATGGAATGTTTGCTATCTATTTACTTTAATTAAAAATGGGTATTTTGTGTGTTTTTGCACTAAAATTTATTTTATTATATTTTTTCCTGAACATTTGCATTTAATAAACATTTCATGTGACATAAAAATTTGCAAATGTCACCTTTTTATTGCACAGGGCCTCTGATTTCAGAAAATATATCACGTTCTGGGGATTTAATTAATTGTTTTGCCACAAATTAAGATTTGTACATATAAGTGAAAAATAAAAAAAATTGCTCTGGAGACAAACTGGTTAAGGATTAGAATCTTGACACCATAACGCTAAGAACTCCCAGAGAGGCAGAATACGGTGTTGGAATATAATGACCACTGTGCACCTGAACTGGTTGATCTAAGTGTTGCAGCCCTTTTAAGATTGGGGAATCCTGTAACTGCACAAACGGCAAAAAAAAGAGCACAAATGCCTAGTACATTAACTACAACACTTTATTATAGGATAAAACTACAAATTATACTTACAAACCTAGTGTGGATAAAAGCGTATCACAAAATCCAGAAACTAGAAGCCAGCCATATGTCAAGCATCATAGGTGAAAGTGGAGGATATTACCAACTGATGCATTTTGAAGGACAAGCCGTCTTCCTCAGAGCAAATTTGGTATGTCCTACTCTCCTACCTCCTTATGTCCAAAACAAACAGTAGCAATAACCATGGCACAGATTTAACATTCTAAATTCAAATCACATATACTGAACCACTTCAATATCGGGCACTTATACCCCCTTCCTGCCCAGGCCAATTTTCAGCTTTCAGCGCTGTCGCACTGTGAATGACAATTGCGCGGTCATGCAACACTGTACCCATATGACATTTTTAGCTTTTTTTCACACAAATAGAGCTTTCTTTTGGCGGTATTTAATCACCTCTGAATTTTTTATTTTTTGCTAAATAAAACAAAAAACACCTGAAACTTTTGAAAAAAACGCACTTTTCTTAGTTTCTGTTATAAAATTTTGCAAATAAATAACATTTCTTCATACATATAGGTCAAAATGTATTCTACTACATTTCTTTGGTGAAAATAATAATAATAATATTAACTGATTTGTATTTTTTTCAAATGTTTCTATTTTTTTAAAATTTTTTATTAAATGTATTTTTTTTTTACTAATTTATTTTTCAGCACACTGTGACCAAAGCAATACAATGTTACCATAGTAACATTGAACTTCTCTTGGCAAGTGATCAGGATTTTATCATTGCTAATACTGATGTATTTCATTGATATTTGCAATCATTGTTACTGAATGAAACTGATTCATTCAGTCTTTTGTTGTGATTAGCTGTGATTGGGCAAAGCTGATCACATGATACAGATGGGCTGTGATTGACCCTGTCTGTATCATATGACTGTCTTGACCAGTCACAGCTAACAACATAATTGTATACAATGGATTGGCATGACAGGAAGCCATCCATTGTATACAATCGACATGTGATCTGCTGTGATTGGTCACAGTGGTCACATGACACTGGCAATGGGCCGGTGTAGTGATATGTCATCGGCTGTGTTCCGTGGACACAACAGGTGACAGATCACGCCGCTGCGCGGCCCCATGATTGGCTTATGGCTGGCTTCTGGTTTCTGGATTTTGTGATATGCTTTTAGCAATACTGGGTTTGTGAGTATAATTTGTAATTTTATCCTATTTTGTTGTTTTTACATTTGTGAGTGAAGCTTTCCTCAAATGCTGCTGATAGTTTTCAGAGCTCCGTCCCGTCCTTTGCTCTATGATGGTCCAACCATTAAGCTGAACCTTGGAGGGAGCAAAATCCTTTTTCCAAGCCTTGCACATGCTCATTTTACTCTCTGCTGAGGAGATGAGCTCAGCAACTATGACGGGATTAATAGTGTTGCAATCCCTGAGGTCATCTGCAGTGACAAGAGTTTGGGCTGCACTTGTGCATGGCTAAGAAGGATGGCGCTCATCCCAATGGCTGATCTGTCCTAGAGACAAGGACAGGACAGAGCTGAGCTGGCGTTTGGGGCAGGCTTCACGCTGTACACAAACGGCCTACAGAAATGGGACGAGCATAAATGCATTTTTTAATATTGGCTTTGTTTAGCATTAAGGAATGTGTTCATGGACTGCATTGTGGGTATTTTTTTTTAAAGGTGAGCTAATCCTTTAAATATTAACCGCAGGAAGCTGTAACAAACATTAATTAATTCAGCTTTGTGTCCATGGATACATCAATATATATATATATATATATTTTTTCAAGCAGTTTAAGGACCTGAAATTACCTGGCTTCAGCCTCACGAAGTCCATGTATAGCAGGGCTGAGACTGGAGGAGAGAGAAGCAGGATGAGGAGCTAATCTCTCATGCTGCAGTGCAATGAACATGCTGATTGGAAGAGAGAGTAGAGTGACAGAGATATGAGCTCATAAGCTGCTGCTTCTCCTTTCACTGTCCAGTCACAGGCTGGGGTGGCAAAGAGATCTGTATTTGTTACTGATTTGCAGTAGAGAAAAAAATTAGGTCTCCTGTGCTATTAATTGGATTGTGCTTGGTGGCAGAGTTATGTAAATCTCAGAACTGATTGGACTTAAATACAAATCCTTTTGGCATGTAAAGCAGCTCTCACATATACGTATTTCATGTGTGTATTTCATGGTTTTCCTGGTTTTCATCTTTAAAGAATGTGTAAATCCAACATTTCATATTCCTGATATGTACCTGCTGTACCATGTACTTGTATGAAAATGTATCATGTTCTGTTTGTATTGCTTCCTTTGTGTGAAATTCCTGCTAGTTCCTCTGATTTCCTAATAAAAACTGACCACACTAGGCATGAGAGCAAAGCGTGGTCAGTACTCTAGCTTTGCTGAAAACTCAGTGTGCTCTCCTCCAAAAATCAGACTTCTGCTGACACCCCTACCCCGCACAGCCATTCACTGGGAAGATCACTGTTCTGCTGTTTCTCCTCCCCCAGCTCTTATGCAGCTGAGAACAGAGGTTATGTGATCACCTATAAAAAGCAGGGAAAAGGGCATTTATAATGTTTTTATATGTCTACAGACAGTAAATGTTTTGCCTTTCATTTCTATTTTAAACTGGATAGGTTGTTTTACAAGGTGAGAGTTTACAATCAATTCAAAGTAGAGTACAGTAATTTATAGCAAACAATTAGGGCTCATACACACAGGGCTTAAAAAAATGGTAACGATCAAAGTTTTCTGTTTTCCTGCCCGTAAATGCACCCTTATGTTACCCTATGTGCCCATGCACACATAAGTGTTCACGTGCAGAAAAAAATCATCACCAGCGCATTCAGGAAAGGAGCTTTTAGGCAGAAAAAATGCTTGATGTGTCTAAATGTGCCTAAATATTAGACGCAATTAGCGCTTGATTGCTCATTCATTCCAATGGCCAATTCCAATACATTAACATTCTGGGCAAAGGAATGAATGAATTCCCAAACACCTGATGCACCTAAATGTGCCTAAATACGCCTAAATGTATTTGCATAACGCAGTTTTAGGTGCGTGTTTTATGCAGCATTTAACCTGCCAGGAGAAATGGCATTCAGGGGAGCTGAGAAAACTCTTAGTGTGCATGAGGCCTTATATTTTATCTTTCATCAGTTTGACAGCCAGAAAAATGATCATTTCTGAGGGGTTATCATAATGTCACCTCTCTATATGTTGTCAAACAATGCTGTTGGTTGGTCTTTGTTTGCTCCCAGTCAGAAGCCATCAATGAGTAGTACATCCCTCCTTGAAGAGTGCACAGTACAGGGGTAACAGGAGGTTCTCCCCCTGCAATGGCACAGTCACACAATGTCTACAGTAAGAGGCTTTTAAAAAGATGAAATTGGTTGATCAAAGAGACAAGTTGGGGTGCAGAGTTAGGGAAATTTATATGATACTTTTCTTCAGTCATGAATGGGGGTCCAGCTTCTCTAAAGGCTTTGGAAGCGCCAGCAATGAAATATGTCTGACAGAGACAACAATAAATTCCTGAAAGAGGTTCTAACCCTTCTATCTTGTCCCTTCTCTATTCATGCACAGCTGATGAATAATGCATAGTGGATCGTACTGATAAAACTCAGGGAAGGATTTTGAACTATTTCCATTGAAACTTCAATTCTCCAACTGTTATTTTCTGTGAGTTGTCACACATAATTCTTTTCTTTGACATTTGTATACATCAGTCCACTGTCATTCTTTAAAATAATGGTGCAGGCAGTCCCCGGGTCACAAACAAGTATTGTAGGTTTGTTTTTAAGTTGAATTTGTATGTAAGTTGGAACAGGTCCATTTTTTCATTGCAACTCCAGTCAAAAAATTATTTTTAAGTTTTTTTTGGATAACATTGGAGAAGGCTTAACACCCCTGTCATTTTTGTTTTGCTGTTTGTGCTCCTGTTCAGAAGATTTCACCTCATTTTCTGTCCCTGTAAGAGTTGGATTTAAAAATGTTTGGGTTGCCATGGAAACAAGAATTGGTGATAAACCTTCAGTGTAGACACCTTTTTCCCATAATAACTCTTACAGGAGTGAATTTCCCTTCCTAGGGGTAGATTTCCTCTTAATTCCTGTTTCTCCCTCCGATCGTTAACTCTAGTGCACATGATCAGAAAATTGTACAAAAAATACTGCTATTGAAGCGATCGTACGGTAATCTGATCATTAGTTCACAGCTTTCATCTGAAATCATTTGAAGGGACAAGCACGAAAATGTTTCTTGTACGATACCAGATTGTATAATTTTTGTTTAATTGGTACAGTTTTCACCCCATAATACAATACAAATACATTACATTGCTTCCGAATTTTTATTCTTTCATGCAAGAGTTTTTGCAACTTTAGTAACTTCTTCACTTTCGATATGAGACTAGCATGCAAAAAAAAAAACTGGATGATCATCCGATATTCTCATCGTGTGTACAGGGCTTAAGTACGGGTCATTCGTAACTCAAATGTTTGTAACTCGGGGACTGCCTGTACTAGCTCAGTGGTAAAGTGAACCTGTTATGTGTTAGACAGTAGTAAGTCAGGTGCTCTTACATACCATTACCTCCTATCTTACCTCCAGCACTGCTTCTGGGTGCATCAGAAATTTTTTCTCAATTAGGACCCTTATATAAGGTGTATGGTATGCCCCCACCCCACATCCCAGAATGCAGAGTCTGTTCCTCTTTGTATTGTAGGATGTGGAAGGCAATTCCTCTCATTCTGAGTTAAAATCGGTACTAACCTTTGGCATACATCAGCGATCAGAGATCCATGAGGTTCAAAGGAGCAGTCGTTGAGCAAAGTAAGAGTATGACCAAACCGGATATCGTATGTACTCTCCAGCGCCTCAGGAAATGCACAGCCAAAGGAAAGCCAAGGGAACCAGGACAGCGAAAACCAAAGGAAATGCTTCAGGGGTGCAGCCCTCCTCACACGGGGAGATCAGCCACTAGATAGAGAATAAACAGGTGGCGTACACACCTAGTGCATTATCCAAGGTTTATTGAAAGGTATAAAGATAAAACATACTCACAGACGAAGCATGTATCTAAAAAGCATTTGCATAATGACGATGGCCACAATGGCAAGCAAGGTGTTCCAACTGTCAGTGTGTCAAATGGCTGACGCATTTCGGGGACGAATCCCTTTCGTCAGAGCTACTGGCCAGCCTCTGGTGCAGATGTGTAGTGGATGGATCATCACCAGCAAGGCTCCCATCATCCATCCACTACAAATCTGCACCAGAGGCTGGTCAGTAGCTCTGAGGAAAGGGATTAATCCCCGAAACGCGTCATCCATTTGACCGCACTGACAGTTGGAACACCTTGCTTGCCGTTGTGGCCATCGTCATTACACAAATGCTTTTTAGATGCATGCTTCGTCTGTGAGTATGTTTTTATCTTTTATACCTTTCAATAAACCTTGGATAATGCACTAGGTGTGTGTGCCACCTGTTTATTCTCTACAAAGTATGAGTATGATCAGGTTCATAACCTCAGCAAGGGGCTCAGGCTCAAAATATTAATGTAACCTTGGCTAACAAGTTATTATAAAGAACAAGTTCAGAATTTATTACAAAACCCCTCAGTATTCACTTAATTAAGGTAGCATCCCTTGGTGTTTATAGCCTCCTTCTTAAAATCCTCTGCAGTGCTGCCCACCACTGCACAGTAATTCCTCTTGTACTTAGATGGGGCCACATGCCAACAATACAGGTTTAGCTCCATTCACGTTCATGGGAAGTCACTGCGTAGGCATAGCAACTCCTGAACTTGTCCTTTAGCCCTCCATACACATGCTGATTATTGCCCTAACTGAAACACACTATAATGTGCTGTGGTGTGTCGCGTTACAAATTATGTACATTTGAATTTGATTTTTTGGGATGCTTTGGTGTGTTGCCAGCCTATTGATATCAATAGGCTGATTTAACACGACACATCTTAACATATGATATAATACGTGTTAATGGATGCGTGTTAATTCACTACAGGAATGTAAATGTGCCTTAAGTGATTAATTGGTTTAGTACTTTTTCCAGTATTTTATGAGTTTAATGTAGGCTGAGGCTTTAAACGCATTAGACAAACAATGAATTCTTTCTAAATATTAACAGTATACAAGCAAGCATGTTAAAACATTA
The DNA here is from genome assembly GCF_062004578.1 of Staurois parvus. NCBI lineage: Eukaryota > Metazoa > Chordata > Amphibia > Anura > Ranidae > Staurois > Staurois parvus. The sequence continues at coordinate 7,026,136 of NW_028317801.1, read as the reverse complement.
TCCAATTTTAAAATGTCAGGACATGACGTGGCAATTTTCACTTCAACAGATATTCTGAAAATTCAATTTGCACCTCGCTGAATAACTACAGAGCGATGACGGATTTGTAGCAAAGTTGAATTTAGTGCTTTCTAGTACAAAGACTTATTTAATTCCAAACAAACACAATTTTACAAATCAATTAAGTGCATTTTTTTCTTTTCTAGCAAAGAATGTTAGAGGCAAGTAGAGACAAGCATATGCAGGCAGACAATGTTTTACAAATTTCTTTGGAGCATAAGCACATTATTTGTGTAGAAATTTATTAATTTCACGTATCTTTATAGTTAACATTAAAATCTGTGTTCAGGAATTGATATTAATGTGGATCTTTGCATTATTTAGGCTTCATGCACACTGGTCGTTTTGATAACGCTGGTAATGTTAGCTGCGTAAAGTCACGTTAAAAAGTATTTCAGCTTTTTTTAGCGTTTTTGCATTAGAGTTTTCCCGCATATGTGCCTTTAGAAGTTTTCCCTAAAAAAATAATTTTTTTTTTGGTCAAAAAAAGTCCAGAAACGCCAGTTTGTGGCAGTTTACCGTGTTTTGCCGCATTTTTCAGCGTTAGAGTGTTTTTTACAGCTAAAAAACTCCTCTAGAAACCCACTAGTTCTGGGGGGGTTTTTCCAGCCAAAAAATATCCCTGCCAAAAACGTTGATTACAGTCTATGTGTGCATGGACACATAGGATAACATGCTGGGGAGTTTACTGGCTGTAGAAAAAAACACATCAAAATCCAAAAACAGCCGCTGTAAAAACCATTCAGTGTGCATAAGGACTTATGTTTAATATTGTCATTTTTGTTAATGTTCTAAAGTGTATCTCATAATGACTGGCTTGTGGCTTCAGTCCTGTCTTGCCTGAGGCTTCTATAACGGCCTACTTCATATGCCTTTGTGTCAGTGGCCACTGATTTTTCTTTTCTACCTCTGATTGCCAGTTTTGCCAAGTGCTCTTTTTTTTAAATATTTGTCTGTTATAGAAAAGTAATATCTACATTGAAACACAAAATAGGGCTTTGATCATGTTTACTGTGAACCACAACAGGAGCAAACTTTCAAGAACATAGCCTTTAACACACACTTTAGAAAAGTAATGCCCTCACTAGAACTAGTCCAGAATAGCAACTTTCATACAAATTAACATGAGAACTTTAACACAGGATATACGATAATTCTTGTTTAGTTGATGTGGTTCATTACTGAAGTCCACTGCACTTGAAGTATCCACATCTCCCTCTCTCAACTCTTGTCAGTGCCCTCATTTGCTGTCAACTACGTGCTGGGAAATACAATGTTATGCATGATTTTGGGAGAGCCGAATGGCTCACAGTTGACAGAGACTCAGCCCACCTAATTTAGAGGTAGCACAGTGTTGTCCTTTAGCTCTGATTTCCCATTGTTCCACACATCTTCATCTAACACCCAACCAGGGGCGGACTGACCATTTGAAAACTCGGGCACTGACCGAGGGCCCGGGGTCAGTAGGGGGCCCCATGAGATGCCCCTGGTACCTTTTTCATGGGCTTTTTTGAATTTGGGCAAGGACACGGGGGCCCCATGATCCCCTATTGCCCGGGGGCCCCATGAGTTGTCAGTCCACCCCTGCACCCAACAACCAGTCACATTTTCTGGTTGAACATGGAAACTATATGAACCCACAAACAGTGTTAGACCAAGTGTGAAAGTAGAGGAGGCACTTATCTCAGACTTATGAGTAGAGAGGCACAATAGTGTGAGTGAACCTGCATGTTCTAGCTGCTTAGCTAGAGGCCATGAACTTTCTCCCACTTCCCTATTTGTACATCATGTCCTCATCTCTCTGCAAAATAAGCAATGCATGGTACCAGTGTCTGGACAGAGTTCTTTAGCATCCAAGGGGAAAAGACCAAAGTGGACCCTCTCCTCATAAGCTGTAAAGTACTACTGCAGTTTAGGTTGCAATTCCTGTTAGCACCTTCTTTCTGATGAAACGCCCAAGGTGGAAGCCTCTCCTGCTTACTCCTCAGCTCAGCCCTGCATAGATAGATGTAACTTCTCCCAGTCCCACCCAACATTGTCCATATCGTGAGGTTATTTCCCTCTACTTTTAGTCCCCACCACTAGCTTGAGACAGGGTGGCTCAGAAGGGTTAGGCAACTGGATAGCCAGTAGTTTAAGAACGTAATATAAGGTAGAATACATTTTGATTTGTTTAAAGGTTGGGAAGTGGCAGAAATGCCAGCCATATTTATTTTGGTATTTTTAACACAGTATATTTCTACTTTATTCTTTGATAATGGTGGATAGATTTATTGTCCGGTTTCTTGTTTTTTTTCGGAATTCTGTAATTACTGCTATGTAATAGGTTGAGCTTTATTGCTCATGTTGCATTCTAAATATGGAATCCAACATTCCGGACTCTCTTGTAATGGTCGCATCAAGTGGGTGAACCTACTGCATAGATCTTGCACCTTTAAGAAGATATTGAGTTAATAAATCCACCGGCAACTACACAGACACGATCTATCAATTTTGGTATCACTGACCCCTTTAAAGTGGACCTAAACTCAAAAGAAAAAAAAGATTTATCATTTCATAGGGAACAAATAGAAATGTAAATTTTTCCTAAGCAGTAACCTATAAAAATCTACCTTTCATCTGGCATTCCTCTTGAAAAACAGTGCACATCTGTACCTACAGATGTTTAGTTTTATACTTGCAAGCTGCGATCATCTAAGGCACTTTTACCTGTGAATGCTAGTCTCACAAGATTTGGAGGGAGTTTTAGTGATATCACTATTGTATTGCTCACGGTTCTCCTTGCTTTACCTGGGGACTTGCAGCACAAGGATCTCTTGCATTTGCTTCATCCATTCTGTGCTTTTTAAACCTCTCATATTGCTTCATGAATAACGCTCTAACAGTGAGATCACCAGTTATCAGCTCTGACATGAGGAAGGTTTATTGCCTCCACATGGTGACATGGCGAGGAACAAACTTGAACCATAAAATAGTGTAGCGCTGCTGATCTATAAATTAATCTAACATTAAACATTTACACAATCTAAAATAAAGGATAATAACTATTTAACCAATGTAAAGTTGATATACCACAATAACATATAAATAGATCCACACCACTTTGGTGCATTATCTTCAGTATTCAAAATGTTCATTGTGAATGTGTAACCAAAATCTCAGTGCTGCAAGCAGATTCAAACGTAGGTGATACACCGCCAGTGCTCAAGATGTGCTCTCACCTTAATACTTTGACTTATGGATGGATAGAGGTCACAAAGCGCCTTCCCCAACCTCAGGGGTTAATGGAAATCATTAGGATTATCTCCAAACAGCATCTTCATCCACAAACAAGGTACTGTCTTTTAAATATTCAGTGATGATGGACTGGACACTGTAAGCACTCAAAACTATGCAAAGACCACCATAGCATATTAATATATAAAATAAAGATAGTGAAATATCCAACCAGATGTAATAAAAGATATATATTGCACTCGCATGATATTAATAAAACAAAGTATCAAAAAGTAAACTTCAGCTTGTGATAGGTACACTTGTGCCTCACTTCCGGTTCTGGTGTCTACGTCACTCAGCTCTGCCCTATGGTCTATTTTAATATTCACATTCACTAGTGCAGCAGCTATGGAGGTTATTATTTGGTCTATTATATGGTGAGGAACAAGGCAAGGTAGTCAGTAATTTGGAAAAGATCAGCTGCAGAGAGCATATAGAAAAAAATGGTGACTACTCATTTACCTTTTGCTTGCCAAATATTCCACAGCTCAGATCTTCTTTATATAGTCTATAGTCTACTGAAATGCAATAGTCACATAAACTAGCAAAGTAAAATGGAGTCTGTCATCTACAGAAGCCACTGACATATAATTTTCTGAGTTCTGAAAATGAGAGATGAAATTTGATTGGTTGCTTCGAACAGCATCACTTTTTTCCCTTAACCCCGCTTTTATAAATTAGCCTCGGAATGCCTTGTGGACATGCAGCTTTAATAGTTGTGAGTTGTGGTTTATTATAAATCTTGATTTCACTTCTTTAAATGACTCTGACAGCGGAGAGATAGTAATCCTGCTTCAAAGCTTCGACTTTCCCACAGTAGCTTGCTCTTATTTTTTTTATGATTTTCAGACTGTAATACTTTAATCTTTGGAGGAAACAGCACAAGGAACACACAGGGACAATAAACCTATCCATCGTCTCTGCTGTGTTCTGCGGCTGACAGTGGAGTGAAAATTGTTGTGTTGGCTGAACGTCTTTCCTTTTTGCCAAATGTGATCATATCCTTTTTATTACAGAAAACTACCTTGTCGAGTTTGCCATCTCCCCTGACTGTCTCTGCGCTATTTAAATCTGGGTTAAGTGCTGTCTGTCAACTGATAGGATCAAAATGTCTATTTTCTCCCTCTTTTCTCTAGCGCAGAAAGCTTTGATTAACAAGGTAGTTCAGGAATGAAAGCAATGTCTGTATTTTTTCGTTGCAGCCATTGACATTTTAACAGTATTTGAGGGTTACTTCCCTCATAAAGTAGACAAAGTTAAGTTATGGCGTAATGATGGTTTCTTGTTGTGACCACAGTGACCACTAATATTTAAAGTGAACCGCAAACTTTGCAACCTTGTCCTGCGCTCCCGCGATGTCCCCCCTGCAGTGTCCCCTGTAATGTCCTCCGGCGGATGCCGGCATCTGTCTTCTGGGTTCCATTCCCTGTGACGTCGGGACGTACGGGGGATGGAATGGCGGGAAATTTGAATATGACAAAAAGTGACATTCACTAAATTCACTAAAATCACATAGTAAAACATTACTGTATCAAAGCATTTCGCATACATTTTGTCCCGAGTGCTTTGTCCTTTGCCCTGCCTGCATTTTTACTGTTCTTCTGCCTGGAAACTGAGAAACATCCATGGCATCCAAAAAGCGTCCCTTTAGGTCAAAAGCGGTTTTAGACCAGCTAGAGAACAGCGATAGTAAATCAGAACCACTTGCAGAATTGAGTGATAATGATTTGTGGGGAAGTTCGTCATCAGACACTGAAAACGATTTTGCGACTTTGCTCAGCGATATGCGAACTTGGCGCTCTATTTCAAATTTCACTATTTTTGGTTTGATTATATTATTGAATTAAATTTATTATTATTATATTATTATTTTTTATGGTTATTTATTAAATTATAATTTATGATTTTGTGTTTCAAATTTTAACATACCCGGGATGTTTACTAGACTCTTGTTCGGACAGATTTCAGTGAGTTATTCCTAAAAATTACAGGCCTACAATAAAAAAACATATTTCCATGCAAAAAAATGTACCGCTTTGAGCACAGAAATACTGACATAATCAGACCGCTAGGGAGGGTAAAAAAAAAGTCATAGACACTCTACAGGGCCACAGTTATTTTAAATCCAACATGATTTGCATCCTGTTGTGCTATTTTTTCATGATTATTTGTTATGTGGGCCGGGTCTAGCAGAGAAAATAGTATTTAGACTTTCTTTTAGGGTTTCTCTAGTGCAGCTTCTGTTCACTGACTGCACTTGTCTCATTGGTCAAGATTATTCCGAATGCCATCTTCTTCTTTTCACATTGGGACTGTTGTGCACTCACCACCCATGGAAACTAATACAAATTAAACTGTGGATGGGACCAATAGGAAAGAGTGAAACATGAATACTTAAAACAAATAAATGGAATTACAGTTTGATGAGATAATGAGGATTTCCCAAACATTAAGATACAGAAAGAAAATGGGAAACAATTAAACTCTGCTTTTTACCATTTTGTGACTAGAGGTGAATGAAGCCTAGATAACGAGGTCAAAGTTATCAGTGTCAGTATGTGTGGACTAACTTGTCTATTATTTTAGAATGCCTAGAATCCTAGACTTTGACCTCTCCTTTCAGCCCAAAATCCAATTGCTGTCAAAAGCTTGTAGACATCTCTAAAATTTTCCCCTTTTGTAACTAATGTAACCACCAAGCTACTCATTCACTCCCTTGTTATCTCTCGCCTTTACTATTGCAATTCCCTTCTCATAGGCCTACCTCTCCATAGGCTATCACCTCTTCAGTCTATCATAAATGCTACTGCCAGACTTATCTACCTTACCAACCGCTCAGTGTCTGACACCCTTCTCTGCCAATCTCTCCACTGACTTCCGATTGCCCAGTGAATTAAATTCAAAATACTGGCAACATACAAAGCCATTCAGAACTCTGCCCCGAGCTACATCACCAAACTTGTCCCCAAATATCACCCAAACCGTCCTTTCCGCTTCTCTCAAGACTTCCTGCTCTCAAACTTCCTTGTCTCCTTCTCCCATGCTCATCTCCAGGACTTCTCCAGAGTCTCTCCCATCCTCTGGAACTCTCTACCTCAATCTGTCTGGTTATCTCCTTCTCTGGCTGCCTTTGGATGATCCCTGAGAATTAATATCTTCAGGGAAGCAAAGTAGGATTCCAACTAACTGAACTTTTACCACTTCCATCAGCTCATCTCCACAGTTATAACCTTTTGTGTCACTTGCTCCGTCCTGTTAGATTGTAAGCTGCAATGAGCAGGGCTTTCACAACCCTCTTGTATTTTATTGTATTGTAGATTGTATAAGCTACTGTCTTCTTCTGGGGTGGGGGGGGAGAGCCATCCCTTCTAGGAGAAGACAGTAATTATCGCTAGCCGCTATAGAAGCCCCTAGCGAAAATCGCAAGTGAATCTGGCAGGCTGATTGTACCTAAGTTGATCATGCGTCACCTCAATTTTGTGTTTTTTTGTCTGACATGCGGATGGACTGTTTGGGGAGCTCCTTCCTTTTATGCAGTTGAGTGGCTCTGTCTGCATCGTACACTATATTGGACACATTGAAGAGAGATTTTCCTTTGTCGGTTCTACCTACAGTTTCCTTTTTCATCTATGGGTTGTACACTTGGCTGGCTATTTTATGAGGGTATATGCCTCTATAGGCTATCCAGTCCTTGACCTAATTTAGTCTTTTGATCGAGATATCCTTGGTGCTATTCATATGGTGGCTACGTTGTTTGTTGGTTGGCTGCACATCTTTGCTATTTTTCATAGTTATTTACTTTGGCTCCAAGATTATTAAACATACAAAACCAAGTAGATCCTGAGGAAGCTCTCTTTGGGCGAAACATGTCGATCTATCTGCTCTTTGTTTTTTGATCTGAAGCCTTCGGACTGCACTGTAGCTGGTATTGTATGTTTTTAAACAACCAAAAATACTTTTTTAACTTGTATATTAAAAGTGTTTTTATATTATACTTCTCTTTTTTTTAGTTTGAGTGCACTTTTAAAGTCCCCATTTTTCCATGATCTCCTCCCCTTTCCTTTGGGAGGTTATTATGGAAATTATTTTTGTGGAATGTAGTGCTTTTGGGGATGGTGCTATTGTATTTTAAATGACAAGACCTCCCACCCAATATTTGTATCCAAGTTGATCGATTGATTGGTACATTCAGCCTGTTCACACATAGTTTGAATCACGATTCGCACCATCTATGGCCAGCCTGTGGCTTTTGTTTGGCAAATTTAATTTTGACCTGGTTGTTAGGCAGCCAAATAATGCTGAGCCTCATAGCTGTCACGTGGCCTGTTGTGACAGTAATTATACCCAACAAAGTTGTAGTATCAAAGCAAAAATGCCAGTGGGAATCGTAGTATTACTTCAGCTTAAAATAAATTGCCTACAATAGCCGTCACGAGGTAATACATTACAATATGACTTTAATAGTACATATCATTATTATCTGCTGATAAATAGACTATGGGTACTGTAACTGGAATCCAATTTAGCATTATTAGTAAAAAGCGTTTATAGTAAACAACCATAAAGGGCTGGAAATTGCTGATGCATCTCATGGAAACTGGAAATACCATGGCGTGACCAGAACCACTGTGTTCATTAATTATCTTCAGCAGTTTATGCTGTTCCCATAGAACGTCGTTAGCTTCCTGACAAGCTCTGCCAGAAAATGAAAGGATTTACATGCTAAAGTTTTAACTGTATTTTGAACAACAAATGCATTGAGGTTTGCATTATAGTTATACACCATACATTTTTTGCTAATGAATAACTTTGTTCAGCATAGATTCCAACATTTCTGTAGGGTGGGGCAGGGTTCGATGACCTGATTGTTGTTGCTTTCACTGCAAACCTCCCTACCACACACACACCTGGTATGCTCATAACAGGCAAGCCTTCTAAGTCAAGATCCTGTTGTCAGACCTTGTATATTTTATATTTATTTTTAGTGGGAATTTACTACTTTATCTTTAGCCCTCCAATGAATATATGACGAGTTTACATATTCCTTAAACCATAAGAAGGTCATGTGACCAGCAGTAGCAAAACTCTACTGAGGTCAGTAAACCAGTTCACTGCTTCTTTAGGTCACATGACTCGCACCTGAATGCTTTGGGACCTGGGTAATACAGTTAACAGATACATTTATACACATTCTAACATTCTGTACCCATGCCTAATGCGTCGCCTTGGAGGCAGTCCTATCATAAGGGTTGAGTCACTTCTCTCAATAAGTTCTGTGTTCAATTTTCATCTTTTTGCATTATGGATTTTGCGCTCACTAATAAATCTGAGCTGCAAGCATAAAGTGAAAATCCCAAGTGTTACATAAAAATCCCAGTGCAAAGTGCTGTATAATCGAACGTGATGAACAATCTTATACAAAGTTCATAAAAACGGGTATCCATAAAATGGTGCTATTTGGGAAATTAAAAATATAAAACTTAAAATAGAAGTGTCCAGATTTCTTAATGCATCCAATTTTCCACAAGCTAAAAGCTTCTGCTAGTGTTCCGGTGCAAAACCGCCACCTACCCCAATGGGCACGCTCTAACCTATATGAGTTGACCTTATATTGAAAAAGGTCTAATACATCCCTTTTAAACCAGGATAGGGTTACCACTTCTCTGGTTAGAATAGTGTTCTCACACAACAAGGATCAAATCCCATAATGTTGCGCTCCCAAAACACTCCAATTTATATATGGAATCACTTTATCTATGTCCTAAGAACCATATGCAGAAAAAATAAAAAATATATATATAGTAGATCAAATGACATGAAAAATATACTGAATTGATATTAAAAGAAACCTCCGTGATTATACTAAAATGATACCTGTGCTTAAAGAATGAATATAACTTCACTTATAATAAATTATTCAAATGATCAATGTGCATAAATAAATTAATAAATGCATATGTGAAAACAGTGTCCCATATAATAAAAGTGACTTTGTGCTGTTAATTAATCTTCAATCCATATTGCATGTGAATCCGTGACTAATTGTGAATCCTCCCATTAGTGCAGATGTACGCTCACCTCCTTCTCTGCCTATAATTAGGCTATATGCGCTTTTGGTTCTCCTCCTATGGAACCTACTTGACTAGGACTCCCTCCTTTGGAACAATGGATATCCGCCGCTATTAGCATATGCTCTGGGATTGATCCCATCTCCAGAGGATACAACTCCTCTATACTCTCATCTCCATACGGCTCTCCTTCTCTGCCTATAATTAGGCTATATGCGCTTTTGGTTCTCCTCCTATGGAACCTGTATCACCAACCTCACACACAGGAGACAGAGCTGCACAGTGCACACCCCACTGTGAGGTTGGTGATACAGGTTCCATAGGAGGAGAACCAAAAGCGCATATAGCCTAATTATAGGCAGAGAAGGAGAGCCGTATGGAGATGAGAGTATAGAGGAGTTGTATCCTCTGGAGACGGGATCAATCCCAGAGCATATGCTAATAGCGGCGGATATCCATTGTTCCAAAGGAGGGAGTCCTAGTCAAGTAGGTTCCATAGGAGGAGAACCAAAAGCGCATATAGCCTAATTATAGGCAGAGAAGGAGGTGAGCGTACATCTGCACTAATGGGAGGATTCACAATTAGTCACGGATTCACATGCAATATGGATTGAAGATTAATTAACAGCACAAAGTCACTTTTATTATATGGGACACTGTTTTCACATATGCATTTATTAATTTATTTATGCACATTGATCATTTGAATAATATTTTATAAGTGAAGTTATATTCATTCTTTAATCACAGGTATCATTTTAGTATAATCACGGAGGTTTCTTTTAATATCAATTCAGTATATTTTTCATGTCATTTGATCTACTATATATATATTTTTTATTTTTTCTGCATATGGTTCTTAGGACATAGATAAAGTGATTCCATATATAAATTGGAGTGTTTTGGGAGCGCAACATTATAGGATTTTATTCACATTTTTTTCACATTGGTAGTTATGTGTTAGATGTTTGCGATCCGACTATATAGAGGACATATATTTTATGTTGTATATTAGGGAGACCTTTTTTTGTTTTCTGGCTCGCAAGACACTTTAAATAAGGATCAAATCCCATAATGGAGCTCAGAGAAATACAAAGAAACACAACATAGTGCTCTCTGTAAAGTTGAAGCATAATTATTGCCATAAAAAATGCATGTTACAGATCTTTAGTGCTTGTCACAAAAACACAGAAAGCTGTATACTGAGCAGTAATGTGAGCCTGTTGTTCTGCTGTGGAGACCCGACCAGCATGTCTTTCTTCCTGCTCAGAACAGCTGCAACATCCCACACCGTCTTTCCTTAGCTGCGCCAAGGAAAGATGCGCCACTGTCAGATATTTCAGGGGAGTCACAGCAGATCTTTGATTGGGATGTGAAAGGGAAGAGGGTTATGATGGCAAACCTGTCCCTCTGGGTGCAGCTTTAACTGACCTACCATGCCATGTTCCACAATGTGTGGAAGTGGCCATTTTAGCTAGTTTGGTAGAGGCAGGGACTTGCTTCCTTATGTCAGAGCTTTCAGCAAGAACAGTCAGCAGCTCCATAGTCATCAAATCCCACTCCAAATCCACTGAGACTACAGTCAGAGGCAACAGTGCTTGAGATCTCATACTGCCCATATACAACTATGAGGCTTTAGGCGTAGGAGTGTCTAAGCACCTCACATACCATGAAGTGCTCTGCTTTTTCAGGAAATCTTTCAGGGTAATGCTGAGGCACAAGTAACACTTCTAGATGTTCCCTGTAACGTAGAAAATACCCACTTCTTGAGTTCAAGTCCTTATTTACTAAGAATCTCCCCCAACTGCACAAATTCACCATTCTTTCACTCTGCTACCACTCTATTTACCTGCTAGAAGAGAAGAGAAAATACTTTGCACTTTTGGGTATGGAGGAGCATGTAACTCATTCCTCTATAGCATCCCTAGTGCAAAGTAGTGGACTCTCCATAAAAATAGTAAATATGCACAGGGTGCTGACAACATGATCTTGCCTAAACAACTGTCACATGGGAAGGGAGAGTTTGCTCAACCTTGTGTGTCAGAGTTTGGTGCTTATATGGGAATTTTTTTCTTCACTCTTGGTGAACAAATAAAATGTCAGGGGAGTGAAAGGTAAGGAAGAGTCTGTAGCTGGGGAGGACAGCAGTTAAGAGTTCCTGATGCTTTGCCCTGTATAAGAAGAGCAAAAAAGTGAGTCATACACCTGATTTGAACATTGTTGTGTAGAGGTTAATAAGGGTGCATCAACTAGCTCTGTGGATAATTAAAGTGGAAATAAGCTCTGTCAGTCGACATTAACTATTTTTCTGTTTCAATCATTTTCATTGTAATTTTTTTCTTTACAAAAGTAAAGTGAAACAAGACATAACAAATGAATAGATGCGTTGATTGTATCATTAACATAAATATTGAGATTCATACATAGAAGGAAAGGCACATATAGACAGGCAGATACACGTGTCTATCCCCCTTGGGGTGATCCCCGACAGACAGAGAATTGCAGCAATAATTGTTGCTCCAAAAATACAGAATAAATATTATTCAACTGTACATATCTGGTCGGCAACTTACGTACAGCAACTTTGCAGTGGCAGTAAACAAACTAGAGCGAACGGTTGAACCAATCTCTCCGAGTCCTGCAAGATCTCTGGCTCACCAGGGTCCCGCCGGGTCAGACCAGGACAATATAATCCATGGGTCCTCCCTCCAGAGGGCCCACAGAGGCTGAGTCATCATCAACATCAGATATAGAAAGAAATGAAGTACAATAACACCGTAACACATTTTCATAGTTTAACAATTGATGGCCAGGTGTTGAGCCAGGGAGTGTCGATGCTCAAAGCAGTGAGCCCCCCAACTCAACCAAGACGCATATGTACAGATCACAAAGGAAAGAGAAAAAAAAATATTGGAAAGGGAGAAAAATAAGAAAAAGAGGGAGGGAAGAGAATAAAAAATAGAGGTAGAAAGGAAAGGAGACGGAGGGTAGATGCAAAGGACCTGCTTAAGGGGAACTAAGCTCTGTCAGTCGACATTAACTATTTTTCTGTTTCAGTCGTTTTCATTGTAATTTTTTTCTTTACAAAAGTAAAGTGGAACAAGACATAACAAATGAATAGATGCGTTGATTGTATCATTAACATAAATATTGAGATTCATACATAGAAAGGAAAGGCACATATGGACAGGCAGATACACGTGTCAATCCCCCTTGGGGTGAACCCCGACAGACAGAGAATTGCAGCAATAATTGTTGCTCCAAAAATACAGAATAAATATTATTCAACTGTACATGTCTGGTCGGCAACTTACGTACAGCAACTGTGCAGTGGCAATAAACAAACTAGAGCGAACGGTTGAACCAATCTCTCCGAGTCCTGCAAGATCTCTGGCTCACCAGGGTCCCGCCGGGTCAGACCAGGACAATATAATCTATGGGTCCTCCCTCCGGAGGGCCCACAGAGGCTGAGTCATCATCAACATCAGATATAGAAAGAAATGAAGTACAATAACACCGTAACACATTTTCATAGTTTAATAATTGATGGCCAGGTGTTGAGCCAGGGAGTGTCGATGCTCAAAGCAGTGAGCCCCCCAACTCAACCAAGACACATATGTACAGATCACAAAGGAGAGAGAAAAAAAAATATTGGAAAGGGAGAAAAAGAAGAAAAAGAGGGAGGGAAGAGAATAAAAAATATAGGTAGAAAGGAAAGGAGATGGAGGGTAGATGCAAAGGACCTGCTTAAGGGGAACACATAAAAGAGGGGAAAGAGAAAGAGGATGAATTCAGAAATGAGAGAGGAAGAGAAGAACCAGTCTGTCTGAGAGTCCAGCCCACTCCATCCCAGGAGTCATCAATGCAATATCAATGACAGGGCTTTTCTAAGTTGTAGCGATGGTGATTTTTGCCTCCAAGAACATAAAGTTAATTAGAGTTTGAGTGTGTCTTATTTAACAAAAGTGATACAAGCATCTTTGGTTATGTTGACCATGGTGATCAAGAATATGAGAGAATGCATCCTCATCCAATACTGATGGACTTTGGGGCAAGTCCACCATATATTTAAGACCATACCTGTCTGGCCACAGCCTCTAAAACATAAGGCCTACACTCCTGGGAAAATACGGGAGAGGTGGTCTGGAACCAGGTACCATCTCGCATATACCTTATATCCCGCTTCTATCAAGGCAGCATTTAATATGCCTTTGTGAACGCAAAAGTTCCAGGACCGCCAATCCTCCTCATCAATAGACACATACAGGTCTCTTTCCCAGGCGACTTGATAAGAAAGTTTGGCCAATGGGGTGATGAAATATTTGTACAGTATAGATGCAGCCCCTCAATTGAGTTCCCTTCATACATATATTTTCAAACAGAATGCATACAGTCAGATCAGGACTGTTTTTCTGTAAGGTGTGCAAGAAATGGTAGATTTGCTGCAAATGGAAATTCTCCGAAGGAGGCATCTTTAGACTGCAGAAAATACGAGAGCGGGAGGATCCCCTTGTGGTCAAGGAAGTCCCCTAGTCTATAAAGTCCTTTATTGACCCACCAACTAAAGTTAGTGGAATTCAGTCCAGGTGTGAAAAGAGGATTATTAAGAAGGAGGGGCTGCAGGCATGTGTGGAGAATGGAAGGGCCATTGTTCGCAGTTCAGATCCCACAGACTGAGGTAGTGGGACAGGGTAGGACATAAAATAGCTTTACGACGGTGCAACAGAAGCCATAACACCAGATCTAGGGGAAGCAGGGCACAGGCTTGGGCTTCCAGCCTGTTGCCCTTAGGACCCCAGATGTAACGGAAACGTTTTGCTTAAAACTGCTGGTTTGTCTCCAATGGGACCAGGATGGGTAGTGTTCTAAAGTAATGTAACAGTCTGAGTAAAACTATCATCTTGACTGAAGCAGTCCTCTCCATCTACAGTATGACAGGCTCACTGCTGACCATGTCTTCTTGTGCTCTAGTAATTTTCTGAACAGGGCTGGGTAGTTTGCCTTGTAGACTGAGGAGATGCTAGGAGTCAATTGTATACCTAAGTATGAAAGCAACAATGGCTGCCATTTAAAGGGATACTGTGTCTGAATGCTATGTAAAATTAAGTCAGCTAAGTTTATGTTCAGTGCCTCAGACTTATCTTGATTGACCCTGAGGCTCGAAATATTCCCAAAATGATCTAGAAGGAAAAGAAAATTTGGCAGTAATGTGTGCGGGGAGGTGATAAATAACAAGAGATCATTGGCAAATAATGCACATTTGTGGCTTCAGCCCCCCACTCTCTATCCCCAGGATATCAGGATCCTGGTGGATGCCTATTGCCAGGGTTTCTATAGCAATTATAAATAAGAGGGGTGACAAAAACAAGGGGCATCCCTGTCGAGTGCCAGAATGGATAGGAAATTGTTCTGATCTATGGCCTCACAGTGTTATTTTTGTTGTAGGCATATTATAGAGCGAATGAAGGGATACTAGGAATTTAGATCCAAAATTCCACCTTTCCAACACCCCAAAAAGAGGTAAAACCAGCAGAGGAAGTCCAGTGCCTTGTGGATATAAAGCGACAGTAGCATCCCTCGTCTAGAGTTACCCCCATCCCATGTGGACTGTAGTAACATGAACAAATCTATTGCCCATCTCACCTGATATGCTGTCTGTTGATTGGGGAGAAATCCCACCAGATCATGATGAATATAACAAGCCAAGAAGGACAGTAATCAATTTGCCAAAATTTTTGTGAATAGTTTTAAATCAATGTTAATTAGAGAAATTGGCCAGTAATTAGCCACATCACTGAGGTCTCTATGAGGCTTTGGAGTAAGAGTTATATACACTGAATCAGAATTTAAATCAATAGGGACTCCACGTTATATGGCATTAAAGCATTGCTGTAGGGGTACAGCTAAGAGGGAAGCAAACTTTTTATAATATAGGGATGTGAACCCATCAGGGCCTGGTGCTTTTCCCGATGGAGCTTGTTTAATAGCCAGTAGCACCTCCTCAGTCATTATCTCCTTTTCAAGGAGTACTCTGTGTTCCAGCATTTTAGTAGGAATAGGCAGATGTGCAATAAAATTGTTGAAGTCCTGTTGGGTGGACACATTCCTATCAGTGTACAATTGCTTATAAAAGGATTGAAATTCTTGTAACACCTCCCTTGGGTTCTGTGAGAAAGAGCCATCAGCTAGTCTACGCTTAGGAACATGGGGCGAAGAACGCACGGGGAAGAGTTTAGTTGCTAATAGTTTAGCTGGTTTATCCATTTGAGTAAAATTTCCATCCATCCATCGCAGCTGTTTTTCAACCTTCATAGTGAGGGACATATTCAATTCTAACCGGGCCGTCTCTGTCTAGCCATGTTCTAAAGTGGGGTTTCTCTTATGCTCCTTAAGCAGGGCTGCTAAGTTCTCCTGCTTTTGCCTAAGCAAGGCTTCGTAATGCCTCTAGTACGGGACGGCTATCTAAATAAAAAGAGCTCGAATTGTGGCTTTGTGAACAGCCCAATTATATATAGGGGATGTGTGAGTAGGATCATTCAGGGAAAAATATTCTTTCTGGGCCAGTTCCATATCAAGGCAAGACACTGGATTACTAAGGTAGGACTCATTTAGCCGCCAGGTATAGAAAGCAGCAGAACTATGTAAGGAAGAAATTAATGCAATTACCGGAGAGTGATCTGACCAAGGAACTTTTAAGATCTTGGAGGATGTGCAGAGCAGCACAGAAGCGGTGGACATGAATACATAGTGTATCCATGAATACGTCAAATGGACATGGGGCTAGAAAGTGTAATCATGTGTATTGGAATTAAATTCACACCAAACATCTACCAGGTCATAATCGTGTAACAATTTTGCAAATTTAGTTTCCATCCTAGTGGGTTTCAAAACTTGAGAGCCCGGAGGGTGTGCCTTATCCAAGGAGTAATCTAATGCTACATTAGAATCACCACCCATCAAGAACTGGCCCTCAAACAGTGAAGACAACGTCACAAACAAAGTACAAAGTTCTCTCTAGGTCCTCCTTGACCAGCATGAAGCGACCCTCTGGATCTGGCATTAAAAGAAAAGGGGAGAATATCACCCTTTTGGAGAAACAAATTGCTACCCCTCTGGTTTTGTCCGACGCGTTCGCCAAAAAGGATACTGGGAAATGTTTGTGGAGAAATTTGGGGGTGTAGGCTGTTAGAAAGTGTGTTTCTTGGAGGAGAACTATGTCTGCCCCGATTGACTTATGATAGTTTAAGGCTTTACAATGCTTCACCGGCGAATTCAGTTCCTGTGTATTATGTTTCAGGAGATTAACGGGTTTATGTGTACATGTATTAGTCATGGTCACCAATCTGCTGACTATTACTTACCCCCTTACGAGGATCTGCATGTACAAGTTGATTTACATTAACTATTTTTAATCATTATGATGCTACTGTATATTAAGGAGATAGGAAGGTATATTATATTTATTTACGTGTTTTAACTTTTTTTCATTGTTTTTATTCAGTTGTTTCCTGATTTAGTGCCTAAGCCAAATGATGTCATAAATCTTATTTCTTTTTTTTTCATCTGGAGGAAGGGAGGAGGGACTTTCTCAGTTAGCACACATTCCTGCCTGCATGCCTGAACTAAAAGCAGATGGATTCTAGGAAGCAAAGGCTACATGAATCATCTGTCCTTACTCAAGATGGCTGTGGCTAGTGGAGTGTTTTTCAAAGTGGTTTCTCAACAAAATAAAGCATGGGGACATGGATGGATGGGTTTGCATTGAATATTAAAAATTAATTAAATAGCATTTTCAGTATGTGGTGCTCAGACATAGCTAAGTTCAGCTTTAACTTTTTTGCTGCCAGGTCCGTATGGCATACGGACCTACAGCACTGCTCTTAGCTGGCAAGGTCCGTACGCCATACGGACCTCCATTTTTCCACTGCTATAAGCTCAAGGTCACTTCAGTGACCATGAACGTATTGCAGAATTGTTCAGCAGGTGCTGATGAACAAACTGACAGCTCTGATCAGTGGCTGATAAGGGGAGGGGGGTATTTTACAAACTCTGAAAGCTGTAAGGGAAAAATAAAAAAGCAATGGAAAGATTGCAAAAATGGTCTGGCCACCTGAGTTTAAAAGTGGAGCTCAAGGTTTGGCAGTGAAAGGATTAAAGTGCTTGTTTAGAGTGTAGAGGGGTTCTCAACAAGCTGGACAGTCTCAATTTTCACCTGGCAAAAATCATTTCCTTTTTCTACAGGGAAATGGGAGCAGCATCCACATTGCTCCACTTATGTCATATGGGGAGAAGATTGCGGCATGTCCTAAGGACTGGTAGATGACTCACTGTTTTTTTGGTTGTTTATTTCCAGCTTTAAACGCTAACCTTTTGCAAAAAAAAGTGCATTTATTTTTATTTTTTTTTTGCAAATTAGCCTGCAAAGCATTGCAACCCACGATTGCTGGGTTGCAGGTGCAAAGCACAGGCTCCTGTAGACTTTTTGCGATGAGTTGCAATGGACTACAAGTGTAGTAATTACAACTTTCACAGATCTTGGTGAATGACTTTGAATCCGACAACTGTGGAGGAGGGGGGCCTGTTTTGAGGAGGGGTGTTCCACTTGGCACCATGTTACATCATAAATTTGGGTGTAACATGGCCCTAAACGTGGAGTTAGTCTTTAAAGCCCAAGTAGTTGGTGATTTTGTGGAGACCAACACTTTCTCAGTTTGGCTAACATGTTAAGATTACAGAGAGAAACAGTAATTTCACTGAAGCAAAGAAATATTCCTCTACAGGCTAATCTTAAAATCTCTACATTTAGATCAACAAATATATAGAAGAGCAAGCCTAGTAAATGTGAAAGTCACATCAAATATTGCTTTAAGATTGGCCATGAATTCAGCTAAGATATCTGCCTTGCTGAGTTTTTTTCAATCCTTTTCCCCTTTACTCTATCTACTATTTTCCTTGCTTTCTCATTTTTTTTCTAATGCCTTTGTAATGACTCTTGTTTCTTTTCGCACTGTGATTTGGTTAGGATCAGGCAACCCACTACCCTGACTTCTTTCGGATTACATATTTTACATTAATGCAAAAATTTTATACATCTTGTCACCGCCGGCACAGAAAATGTGTTTTCATTATTAAGGCCCCCTTCATATTTCTCCTGGCCATTGCAGAACATTACCGCACCTTATGTGGCTCATTAACGTGTATTGTGTTAAAGCAGCCTATTCATTATGCATGGGCTGCCAATGCACAGTAATCAAAATCAATTAAGCATAAACTTTTTTTAATGCAGCTTACTGTGATAGCACTATAGTGTGCCATTCTAAAGGAACAACCCAAACATTGGGAGTTAACATGTTATGTAAAGGGGACCTAATATTTTTATGTGAAAGATGTATATATGTGTTGTGAGTCACTGGCCGACAGGGTTGGGATTGGTTTATATCTGTCATCTAAGTTTCTCACCTACACATAGTGAGGGGCTCCAGGATCTGTGTCTGATATACAGAAAACAGACGTTTTTGAGTTCTCAGAATCTTTATAACTTCTATTCTGGAGTCTAGAGGCTTTGAAGAGCTTTGGATAGGTAAAGCTTCCAGTTCTAGGTCCTCATCTTATCTGGCAGCCAGACTTATCATTAGCTTCAGCTAACCAAAGGCCTTTAAATATGTGAGATGACTAATGTTCAGGGATCTCTCACTTTCTCCACTGTGAGAGCCTACTGCTGGGTGAAAAAGTGAGTGCTGACAAAACACTAAAAAGAGACAAGTGTTGTTTGTTTGTGTTGAGGAACCCTTTAGAACCCTTCAGGAACTAACACAAATTTAGATAGCGGCCAAGAAAAACATATTTTAGATGTTTCAAGCTATTGGCTTGCTGTACAAATCACTCCTGTGCTGAAACTGTGCCACTTTAGTGCTTTGCTGAATAGAACAGCGGAATAAACCTGCTGTGTGTCCTGGTCTTGTGCATGGGTTACTGCTGCCGATACTAAATGAGTCTTTTCCCCATTTAGTTAAAGATTAACTCCACATTTGCTGAGAAAAAAAAAAAGACCTTCTGGGTGATCAATATACATTGCAGGGATTTTACCAAACGTTCTTGCTGATCTTTTGCTATCTTTTCTTATTCTGAAGAAATAGCTGTTTGTCTGTGTCCAAAGTGAAGGTGAATGGGAATGGACTTATAATTATCAATCAGCTGCTGCACTAATGAGCAAAGTTGCAGGTTCTGCATCCCTTTAGAAGCGATTTCCCTTCGGTAGTATCTCACCAAAATGACATTTTTGTTGCAGAGGATGCACAAAATCTGGCTGGTATCTTAGTGCAGACTTTGAGGAAAATCAGTTAGCCAATCACACAAGCAGGAAATTATATTTTGGGGAGGGGTTCTGTACACCATCTGTGTACAGAACACCTCCAGGTTACCAGATTGGATTGCATGTTACAGAAAATTACAGCACCGAAAAGGAAAGTTCATTTTGAATAACACTGAATTGTAGTAATTGTATTCACTGTATTTTTTATTTTCTATTTTCTTTTTCTTATGAAAGTGAAGTTATCCTTTAAAACAAACTGTTTTAGAGTGCACACTGGTGTCTGTACTGTGCCAGCTGTGGGGAGCATAATGGTGTGAATGGGGTATTTAAAAAAAAAGCAATTGATTTCTATGTGCTCTTCTGGTGACTGGTGCAGAAAAATGGCAGTCAGCATACATAGGGGTTGGTTTACTGAAACTTGAGAGTGCAAAATCTGGGGCAGCTGTGCATGGTAGCCAATCAGCTTCTAACTTTGGACTGTTCAATTAAGCTTTGACAAAAAAAACCTGGAAGTTGATTGGTTTCTTTGCAGATCTGCACCAGATTTTGCACTCTCCAGTTTTAGTAAATCAACCCCATAGTGTGAATGGATCCTTAACCGCTTCCGAGCCACCCTATAGCAGAAATACTGGGAAATACAGGGTGGCACAGGTGTGCAAAATCACGTCTATATACATGATTTTAAAGTTCAGGGTAGGGGGTGCGTGCGTGCCCTACTCGCGCCGCCATTCGCGGCCTCGGCTGTCAATTATTGGGTCCCGGCTGGTGATTCACTGCCCACACCCGGCGATCTCTGAGGATTTCTGATGAGGGAGAGAGACCTGTATGTAAACAATACAGATCTCTCCCCTGTCAGCTCCTGTGCACTGCTTTGTATGGCTCTGCACAGCAGATCCATACAAAACAGTGTGCTTGCAGTGAAACACACACACAGCCCACATAGTAAAACAGAACACAGTTAACCCTTTGATCACCCCACATGTTAACCTTTTCCTGCCAAGTGCCATTTACTAATGCACTTAGTACAGTGTCAGTGCTTCTTATTAGCACTGATCACTGTATTGGTGTCACTGGGGATGTCAGTGACATCAAGTCAGTCCCCGCAGTGTCAGAATGTCCGCTGCAGTCCCGCTATAACTCACTGATCACCACTAATTATATTAAAAAGAAAAGAAATCCCAGTATATATACCGCCATTTGTAAACGCTGTAACTTTCACGTAAACCAATTAATTTACACGTATTGGGATTTTTTTTTTATCAAAGACATACAGCAGAATACATTCTGGCCTAAATTTATGATGAAATTTGATTTTTTAAATTTTTTTACTTGACATGTTTAATAGCAAAAGTCAAAAATACCGTTTTATTTCAAAATTGTTGGTCTTTTTTTGTTTATAGCGCAAAAAATTAAAACCACACAGGTGATCAAATACCACCAAAAGAAAGCTCTAATTGGGGGGGGAAAGGACGTAAATTTAACTTACCGGTATGTACAGCGTTGCAAGGCCGCGCAATTGGCAGTTATATATATATATAAATAACGCAGCGCTGTGTCACAAATTATTGCCTGGTCACGAAGGGGGGTAAATCCTTTGGAGGGCAAGTGGTTAAAATACCCACTCAAAAAAAGAAAAACAAGCAAACAAAAAAAAAGGATAAACAGTGTAGTAATAATAATAATCACAAATATTACTATAAAATGTTCTAATAAACATCCTCTCTAAAAAAAGATAAAACACCATAATAATAACTGCAGATATGAGCTTACTGAAATGCTCTATACTTTCCCATTAGACAATCCATGTTATTAGCTACCTCCAGTTTTCTTTCTTTCAATTGTCCTGAGCCTGGATCATGCTACCCTACCTCTTCCCTGAGGCTGTCGTGTACCATAGTGTGCCTCAGCGGCAGTTGTGGCGTATTTAGGGTGATTCTATTGGCCTTTTTGTCCTCTACACAGAAGGGCAACATTCAGGCCATCTATAAATACCAGCAGTATATGAAAAACTGAGCAGGCCCAGAGGAGACACAGCAAAGTAAAGGAAAGAGATATAAAAGCAGAGAAGCAAGAAAGTGATATTGTGATATTGCCACTTTAAATCATCTGGCTTTCTTAAAGCGACTGTATCAGCAGTAGTAGCATGGGGCTTAGCGTTTGCCTTCCCTGAAAAGATTTATGGGGTATTTTAAAACAAACAGATTAGCAGAAGTATTAGAGCAAAGCTCTGTAGGTGGCAGAACTCAGTTATCGTTTGTATGATTCGTTTCACCTTGTAGCCGTGTCTCAGAAAATGCAATTAACAGTTTCATATTTAGTGTAGCTGGCTTTTCTGTCTCCCTCGCTCTTCCCCTGCTGCCTGGTGTGTAACATTTGCATCATAAAAAACGAGCTAATTGGTAAACATATCCTTGCCAGATTCTTCACCATTCACCCAATTCTCCTAACGTTAATTGGCTCAGCTTCAACACACAGTGGATGGGTTTTCAAAGAGAGCCGCAGATTACAGAGAGCTTGCAAGCACTTGTGTTTCACAGTACTGACTCCAAGGAGACTCGGTGGAAAAAAAATATATTTTAAATTAATGCCGAATCCAGGAGCGCTCTCATGTCCGGCTGTTGTCATGGGAACCATTTTGTCTTTTAATCTGATAGTGGTGTGTGTTTATTAGTATACATAGTACTAATGACCTTCACAGGGTAACCTGGTAGGACAGAAGCCTTGGGGCATCGGACTCACAGGTTGCAGCAAAGCAATCTTTTTACCACCTCCGCGATCCAAGGTTTAACCAGAAGAAAAGCGTTAATTGTTGCTATTCTGTTCATTCAGTGTGGGCAGAATATTTACCAACACTAAAAAAGAGATCATTGAAGTCACACCTGTTTAGATGCTGTTTGTGTTCAAAGTATAAACTCTGTAAATTAGTTTTTACCATAAATAATGTTATAGGAATGAAACATACTGCTCACAGCAAGCTGTTTATAGCACAGTCTCTGTTCATATACATTATGTGGAATACTATGTTATACCCACATGTTCCCATATATTTATTACAAGGTTTACATAGCTAGTGCCTACAAGTAGAAAAGTCAGAATTACCCTCTCATGGGCCCTAGGCACTGCTGAACACTGGGGCCCACGCTGGCTGTGCTTCCCACAATGTCTGTCAACACACTGTGTTCCCCACCAACCCAGTGACATGAACAGGTTTCTCCTCCTCCACTATCATGATAAATGATTACCATATATTTCTCTTCATTGATTATGGGATGCAGCACTAAAGAACAAATAGGGATTATGCCACTACCAGCTTTGCTTTGTCAACATGGAGGAACCCATGAAAGAGCTTTTAGGTCTTATGGAACCCCTGCTAACAATTGCTATATTTACAGATAATGTTACATTTGCATGGTGGTGAGAGGAAAGAATGCTCCTTACATTGGTGACCAGTTGGAAGAATGCTCCTTACATTGGTGACCAGTTGGAAGAATGCTCCTTACATTGGTGGCCAGTGGGAAGACTGCTCTTAACATTGGTGGCCAGTGGAAAGACTGCTCCAAACATTGGTGGCCAGTGGGAAGACTGCTCCTAACATTGGTGGCCAGTGGAAAGACTGCTCCAAACATTGGTGGCCAGTGGGAAGACTGCTCCTAACATTGGTGACCAGTGGGAAGACTGCTCTTAACATTGGTGGCCAGTGGGAAGACTGCTCCTAACATTGGTGGCCAGTGGGAAGAATGCTCCTTACATTTGTGGCCAGTGGAAATAATGTTCCTTACATTTGTGGCCAGTGGAAAGAATACCCTCCCTTTTCCAGATCATTGGTGTTTTTAGTAACGTACCTGAGAGCCGTAAATTGCTCATTGCTCAAGGAACCCTTAGTAACCCCTGAAGGAACCTTAAGCTTCCATGAACTCTGCTTGAGAAAGACTGGCATAAACTATCTACAGTGCTGTGTCCTTTAGTGAACATCAGAGAAAGGGTTTTTATGGTGAGTACAGATGGTGCCATTGTCCCTCAATAAACATCAGAGAAAGGAATTATACAGTGTGTACATAAAATAAAAATTTTAACCTTTTGCATCTCCTGCAGCCTTCTTTTAGCCAATTCATGTCTACATGCATGCATGCCAGCAATGACAGCATGTTGTAGCTTAGGGTGAGCTTCTTGATAGTGTCAACTGCAGAAGATACCTGTGCAATGAGCATCAGCATTGGCACTTATAGTCTCCAGCACAAGTGCTAGTGACAGGGTGACAACAGAAGAGCGTAATTGGGAGACAGGAACACAGTGTTGTCCCCCTATCGCAGGAAGTTCCTGCACAAGGATATGTATGGCACCATCACCTGGTGTTATTTTATGTAGGTTGTATTTTAAAATATTAGCAATTACTTTTAAAATTAACCCCTTGGTACCAGCACCTCCAGGCGCATTAAAGGGTTTGTGACGCCGGGAGGTGGGGCAGAGTTTAGGGTCATATGACTGCTGTGATTGGCTGTCACGGCAGTCACATGATCAGAAAGCTACCAACCGCAAGTAGTGATCGGGACCTTTCCGTGAGGCGCCGATAAATGTGCTGGGAGCGTGCAGACCGCACGCACTCTGCACATATGAGGCCCCTCAGCACCAAGGCCCAGCCGCCAAGAGGCCACGTATTTGTGCGCACTTGGCGCCAAGTAGTTAACTTAACATTGTAAAGATTATAAGAGATTTTAGTGATTTATATCTATTTTACTGACTGGCTTCTAATTAGGTATATTACTCAATGATCCATTGAATTATTTCTTTATACTTTATCACCACTCAGTCTATAAAATGTATTTTTTTTAAGGTGGCTAAGTGGTAGGAATTCACAAGGAGTATCTAAATAGGCATGTATGTATTTCTTTGTGAGTACTAGAAGGTTCTATTGGATAGAACATGTAGGAGGTTTTGACAGAGGTATTAGAAGCAAGTAGTCTGTTCCATGCAATAAATGCTGATGTTAGATGCGGCTTTTTTATTTGTGATTTTAAACCTTTTATTACATTACATTACATTACATTACATTGAGTTTATATAGCGCCAAAGGGTTTGCTCAGCGCTGTACAATAGAGGGGGGGACAATACATGAAACATTACAGCAGCTACGAACAGCACACGAGGGGTAAGAGGGCCCTACTCTTTCGAGCTTACAATCTGGGAGGGAGGGGGTAGTGGTACAGGAGGAAGTGGCTGTGGGGGATGGAGTGGTAGGAGGAATGAAGGAGAGCAGCAGTTAGGTGAGGGTGGGGTAGGCTTCCCTGAAGAGGTGGGTTTTCAGGGAGCGCCTGAAGGTGAGGAGGGAAGGTGACAGTCTGATGGATTGGGGTAGTGAGTTCCAGAGGATGGGGGAGGACCTGGAGAAGTCTTGCAGACGTGCGTGTGAGGAGGAGACCAGGGAGCAAGATAGAAGGAGGTCCTGTGAAGAGCGAAGGGTTCGGGTAGGGTGGTACTTGGGAATCAGGTCGGTGAGGTAGTTAGGGGCAGTGTTGTGAATGGCTTTGTAGGTCAGAGTGAGTAGTTTGAATTTGATGCGTTGGGCGATAGGGAGCCAGTGGAGGGAGAGGCAGAGGGGGGTGGCAGAGGTGGAGCGGCTGGTGAGGTGGATGAGTCTGGCAGCTGAGTTCAGGATGGTCTGAAGCGGGGAGAGTTTGCACTGGGGTAGGCCGGTGAGGAGGGAGTTGCAGTAGTCAAGGCGTGAGATAATCAGGGAGTGCACAAGTAGTTTAGCGGTGTCTGGGGTAAGGAAGGTGCGTATTTTGGCGATATTGCGGAGGTGGAGCCTGCATGTGTTTGTCAGTGATTTGACATGAGGTTGGAAGGAGAGGTTAGAGTCCAGAATGACCCCAAGGACTTTGGCTTGCGGGGCGGGATTGATGGTGGTGATGTTAGTAGTGATGGATAGGATGGGGGGGGGGGCGCGGGCAGGAGGGAAGACGAGAAGCTCGGTTTTGGAGAGGTTGAGTTTGAGGAAATGGAGCGACATCCAGTCAGAGATGTCGTTTAGGAGGTGAGTGATGCGGGCGGAGAAAGTGGAGGTGAGGTGAGGGGTGGAGAGGTAAATTTGAGTGTCATCAGCATAGAGATGGTAGTTGAAGCCGTGGGAGTGTATGAGTTTGCCAAGGGAGGAGGTGTAGATGGAGAAGAGAAGGGGTCCAAGGACAGAGCCCTGGGGGACCCCAACAGAGAGGGGGAGGGAAGGGGAGGTGGCACCATTGTAGGAAACGCTGAAGGAGCGTCGGGATAGGTAAGAGGAGAACCAGGAGAGAGCGGTTTCTCTGATGCCAAGGGAGTATAGAATACATTCTATATTTTATGATAATATAGAATGTTTATTGCGCTGCACTGTGAGTATGACTTCTTATTAATAATGATTCATAAACGAGGATATACTTCGAAAGAATAGCCAGTGCTGGACACTGAATATAGGAGAGAGGATGGGTCCAATTGACACGTCCTGGGAGACCATGTTTAACTGACACATGAGCTTTGGTGAGTGGCTTTCTAAAGGGTGTTCTCATCATGCAGAAGTGTGTTTTCTGCTCTCTGGTATAAATGCTAGTACTTCTAAGGGCTGATTCCTCAAGCATACAAAGGAGTTTATGTTGGTATTTTACTGGCTGTGAATTTTTCTTTCTCTTTTTATAGCAGAGCTCTGTATAATAGTGTATGTTTTGCTCTTTGGAGGTTTTTTTGCACTTTCATACAACTTCTTGCCGACATCTTGTTTTATTTATTTTCCTATTTTAAATTGTTAGAATACAGAGTGGATGTGTTTAAAAATATTTGTTTTCAATAAGAAAGCCCTGCACTAACATTTGACTTGTTGACTGCCTCTGTCTTAAAGACAATCCCCATGGGGGTACATGACTCAACAGAGGGGTTGGAAAGCAGAGTCAAAAGCACCAGCTGCTGTCTGCAAGGGATAACTACGTAACATTCATATTCAATTTAGCTCTGAACAATATAACTAAAGAAACTATATACAAAACGTTATAGATTCTCTTTAAAGCTGATCTCCAGCTTTACTTTCACTTTAAATAGTTTGTCCTGACCAAGTTGGTCTAAACAAACTATTACCTATACTAACCTGTGCGCCCACTGAGCACCCTATATAAGCTGTATGTAGCCTCAACTTTGTATTCTATCAATAACTACAAAGGTTCTTCTCATTGACTTAGTTAGAGAGGCTGGCCAATGGCGTAATGCTCCCCTACTCAGCCAGTCAGAGGAAATCTGAAAAAAGTCAATACATGTCTTCAAAACATGCACATTTTCTTGTGTTTTGTGTCTTTTAAAACACTACAAGTACAGAACATAACCTGTTCATCCTTCCAGAAATCCAGTGAGCTCCTAACTTCTGTGTGCGCTACCTCTGCTGCACTGAAATCCCTAGCAGTCCTATCAGCTCTGCCTTTTTCACTTCTGTGCACTACAGGTTACCTTCTTCCTACTGGCTACCTTCTCCCTATGTTATGGAAAGGTGTTCTGTAGTTCTGTCATAGAGTGACTACTTCTCCATAGATAGAGTACAGTGAGTTAACGTGTGAGAATTGGTAAGGCCTACAGAACCACACCCCTTTATGTTATGAAAAATAGAGGCATAGCGCCATGTAGTCCTATCCTGTTTCTGTTGTCCTCACACAGTAGTGCAAGTGACGGTTGTTACCTTAGGACAGAAGGAAGGAAACCTAGAAAGTGTGTTACTTGCTAAATCACTAGGTGAAAATAAAAGAAAAGAAGTCGGAAAAAAAGTTACATTAAAGCAGCATCATATCTAAGGACTGGTAAGCCGAAATATATAAAATTTTTGTTCTTTTGTTTAGATACATTTTAAAGTGTATAAATATAGCCAACATTTGTATTTAGTTAAGGGCAGAATAGAGAAGGGTACAGAATATAATAAATCCAAAATTGTCGCAGGAGGTACAGGGAAATCTTCCAATTGGGAAACCTGTCCTGGCCATAATTGTCTTAGAAACAATTTCCCCTTTTTTTGAGATCTCCTCATACTTCCTGTGCTGTCTCTGACAGTGGAAGTGAAGGGACATCTTACAACAGTAAAAAAAAGAATCTATCCAAAACTAAAATAAAACATTTGGCTTTGCGTATATATTAAAATAATTATAAAAGAAAAATGTATATTTAAAAAAATATAACAAACTTGTTATACCTACCTGCTTTGTGCAATGCTTTTGCACAGAGTAGTCCCACTCCTCCTCTTCTCTAGCAATATATTGATGCTTCTGGCTCCTCCCTCCTGCTGTGTGCCGCTATAACAAGCTGCTTGCTATGGGGACACTCATGCTGTTCCCTCCTCACTGGTTGTGATTGACAGCAGCAGGAGCCAATGGCGTTTGCTGCTCCCTCTGAGCCAGTGAGGAGAGAGAGCAGTAATGCTGCTCTTGGGCACAGCGCTGGATCGACATTGGGCTTAGGAAAGTATAAGGGCGGGCTAGGGGGGAGCTGCACTCAAAAGGTTTTTTTTACCTTCATTCATAGAATGCATTTTGGAAAAACCTTCTGCTTTTAGAACCACTTTAAGTATTCATGACAGCTGCATATATTCAGTAACAGTTCTTCTATTTAGCATTCATTTTTCAGGCATTATATAATTAATGAAGTCAATTTGCTCACTTTAACAAAGCCATGTTGATTGAGGTGTTGACTACAAATTTTACACATTTCTGCTGTTCCTCCAAATGTGATTTTTGCAACACATACAATTAAACGAGGACTGCTACACACATTTTGGGGACCCACACACTTATTGCTGGTGCAGCTTGTGGGGTTCATGTAATGTGGTAGTGAGTATGTCTGATTTGCACAGGGTTCTATTTGTCACTGCTGCTTCCTTTTCATATTGTTTTGACATTCAGCATATAGTTTTCAGCAGTTACTTCTTGGTTTCCTGAGAGGACAGGGTTAATTTGGCTGAAAATTTGAAGGATCTTCCCTGCATGCGGTCACAATTTTCAAAGCATTAAAAATGTGGTAGAAAAAAATAACCTAAATGCAATAGCAATCACCCACTTGAAGGAATTGTCCTGACATTTCAGTTCACACTTTATAATGAAACCATCGGGTGTGATATTGTACCCCATCGACTTATGCATTATCTTGCACACGTGTAAAAGTACTACATAAAGAAACGCAGAGACAATTATGTAGACGGAAAGATGAAAAGACAATGCTTTGCAAGCAAATTAAGAAAAAAAAAAAACAGGAAAGCTACTTCACCTTTCATCTAAGTGCATCAAACTGCCAAGCTATTCCTGTACATCATTTGTAGAAGACAGATGTGTTCTTCTTGACTGCACCCGATTTACTTGTTAACTCGCAGGTCAGGATGGAGCTGCAAATTCATACCCCTGCCTGCTGGTACTCTGGGTCTAACATGATCACCTCTGGACAGAAGAGACTGACTGAAATAGGTCATTTAAAGGATATTTCCCCTTTTTGGTCTCCTGTATTTTATATTAAATGCATACAATGGCTACTTTGCTGTACACCTTTTATGATTTATAGACACAGTCCTGTGTATCCAATAAGTGATATTTACCATGTACTGTACACTGAATGTTGAAGATGAAGAAATAAATTAGGTAAAGATTAGCAACAATATAAAAGCGTATGTAAACCCTCACCTTGAAAAAAAAAAAACATTAAGCATAAAATAGAAATGAAAATAAAAAAAGGCACAACATTTGTGTATGCACATAAAATCATTATAAATACCTTTTTCCCCCATTTGTATAAGTGAACATATATATTCTGTTCTCAGATTCATAAGGAGCTTAGAAAGTTGGGGGAAGGTAAACAGCATTACACTGGTCTTCCCAGTAAGTGGCTGTGTGGGTTGGGGTAGGGGCCTGTCAGCATAAGTCTGATTATTGGAAGAGAGCAGGCTAAGTTCTCAACACAAAGAAGCAAAAGACTAAATAAAGAACAATCAGCGCAAAAAACTGCCACAATGCAAATGAAATAAAGAAATGTCCATAAAGTCCAATA